>NC_135311.1:115424067-115744505 GCF_048772815.1 Callospermophilus lateralis | reverse complement strand
ATGAATTTCACAATGCTGGATCAAACAAACCAGACACAAAAAAGCATAAGCATACAATATGATTCTATTAAGGTAAGTTTAAAAGCTGGCAGGAATAAGCTAATTGGCTGTAAAATTATGAAGACAATCAGAGAAATGGTCATTACCAGAGCTGGGGGTATAGCTCGGTGGTAAAGCACTTGCCTAGCACGTATGAGACCTGAGTTCAATCCTCAACACCATGAGAAAAAAGAAAAGTGGTCATCACTGAGGTCAAGAGAGTGATTTCTTCTAGAAGGGAGAGGGTTGAGATAAGGAAGGCTTATCTCACACAGTGGGTTTTTGTGGGGCCCGCAACAGCTCAATTTTTTTTTTAACCTGGGTGGTAGTTACAAAGATATCTGCTTATAAATTATTTGTCAAATTGTATCTGTGTTTTATGGACTTCTCTATGTATGTTTCAGCTCAGAGTAAAAAAACATGCTAAAGAAAAGGGAAGAAAAATATCCAGCCTATTTTTAAAATGTATTGCAATCTTCTCAAACTGAATTTTTTAGTTTGAGTGTCTACACTCTGCCTGAATTCTCTCTGTGTCAAGCTTTGGGTGATTGCAACAGCTTCTGACATGACTCAGCCTCATAAATACAGAGGAAGCAACAAGGTCTAGCTCTGCAGCCTTACTGATACACTGAATGACCTCTGGCCAGTCCCTTCCCTCTCTGGGCCTCAGTTTCCCCTGCTACACAGTGAGAGGGAGAGGGGAGATGATTTCCCAGACTGCTAGTTATGTGAGAGGTACCTTGTGTGTCAGATGAGGTTTTCCCTAGACCTCAGCAAATCCTGCAGTGATGTTACACTCCCACAGCAAGCGAGCATCCCCAAACACAGGCCATCAAACACCCAAGGTGGCCTCTGAAACTGCCACAAAGACTGCTCCTTGGGGGGTGGGGGGGCACCCTTCCTCTCACCTCCTTTCAGAATCTGCAGACAGAGATTCACTCCATCAGTTCTCAGATTCCTCT
Organism: Callospermophilus lateralis; assembly: GCF_048772815.1. NCBI lineage: Eukaryota > Metazoa > Chordata > Mammalia > Rodentia > Sciuridae > Callospermophilus > Callospermophilus lateralis. The sequence goes on along the minus strand of NC_135311.1, from coordinate 115,743,504 downwards.
CCTCTGCAGAGGCCAGAGCTGTCTTTGGGCCCCATGTCCCTTGGGGCTGTGAACACCGCTAAAATCCCATTGATTAATCGGGTCCCACCCTCGGATCAATGGCTGGCATTAGTCGAGCTTAGCGCAGTTTTATTAGTCTGGCTGCCCTCTTGCAGATGTTATAGATGAAGAAATAAAATGAGGAGGAGAGGGAAAAAGGACAAAATCATTAGTCTGAAAGAGGCAAAAGAGCATCTTCTCTGTTTTGTATTCAGATTCAGAGCTGCGCTGTCCAAGCCAGGAGCACACACAACAATCCATTTGTAAGCTGTTTCCAGAAGTTCGGACCAGCCTCCTGATTTCCCATTTTGCCTGAAATCTAAGATCCCAGGAGCATTTGGTCTGTTGCAACCGCCAGCTCCGTCTCTGAAGCCATTTTACAAAGCTTCGAAAACACCTGAGGTCCCGTTCATTCGTTCGTTCATTTCTCACAAGGGCAGAGGATTTTGCCTGATGTGGGGGAACAGGCCTAACTATCTGCCAGATAATCCATTTTGAAAGTGTCATATTTGCTCAGAAGGGACCAGTCCTTCCAGGACTTGCAGAGAAGCCTGCCACATGGTCCTACCTTGCCAAAGCTCTGCTTCAGCAGAGGAAACCCACAGGCTGTGCTGGCTGAAACTCTCCAGAGAGGCCCTTTGAATTAAGACCAGAAATGCTTTTAAAAAGACTTCAGTGCATGGTCTTCTGATGATGACCTCTTCCTTAATTTTGTGATGGCTTCATCTGCCTTTTTCCATCATCTAGGTAGCTATAAAAAGCTAAACACCTCCCACAACCCCATTAGGATGAAAGCGGAGGATTTTATTATTCGTTTTTAATAGGAAGAAGCTCAAACTCCCCCAGGAAGTGTAAAAGGTAGGATTTTGATGTATCAGGTGATGGAGAAAGGTTTCAACCAAGTAGATCCTCCAAGAGTGAGGATGTCCGGTTGGGGACAAGCAGGAAAGGCTAGGGTAACCAATCTCTGCACAAAAGGAAAGTCAGTAGTCCCAGGCAGTCCCCTCCAAGGTGCCTCAGCCCCATGGGTACAGGCTGGTTTCAGGACCTCCCAGGAAATCCAGGGAGAACCCCAACCTCTAGAACACCATCTCCTGAAGAAACTTGTCTCTTAAACATTTGCAACACACACACACACACACAAAGGTAACTAAATGAAATGGTTCCCTCCAAGACCATGCTATTCATAACAGTAATAAACCCCTGCCACAGACTGTGTCATTATCCAAATGCCATTAACATCAATATTCGTATGAATACCATCTGGCAAAAGAGCCTGCAGACCGAAACCTCGCCTGGGATTTTCCAGCCCGTGGCCACCTCCTCCCTCCTGATGCATAGGGGATAAGGAGGCCCGGCCTGCCTGAGAATCCCCTGCCAAACCAGCAGGTACACCCTGTCAGAACACTAAGGTTTAGAGGGAAAAGAAGGCCGGGGAGGGTGAAAGACATCTAAGTCTAATTTATTCACTGTCATTGACTTCTCTTCAAGTCTTAATTATGAAGATGCAACCAACTGCTTCTTCACATTGTCATAATAGGAAACTGATTGAGTATTTATATAAACCTCAGAGGAATCATTGTTTTGAAGAGAAACGGAACCTACCCTCCTGCCAGTCCCCAGGGTTGTCTTACAGACAGTGTCACATACGAAACCCTATACTTAAGTCGGAAGAGCTTTTTGTGGAGAGTAATTATGTGACCCCAGAACACGAGTTCTTCCTGGAGGGAGAGGCTGGGTGCTTAGGGCACAGCTCAGCTCCTCCTCTGGACTGGATCCTGCTTCCCTAGCCACTGCATCGGTGTCATGCCTTTGGTCCCCTGAGAACCAGAGGTCTCCAGCACAGCCCTGAGGCCAGGCATCCCTGAGCCTCTGCAGGAAGAACACAGGAAACTTGTGGGTCTGGAGCTTGACTTGACAGTGCCGCTGGGCAGGCAGGAAGCAGTACAGCAGTAAGCCTCAGGGAGATCCTCCCAAACCATGCTGAGCCCCATTTCTCCTTGCGTCGATTTTACTTATTAGGGTGATAAATATCTATAAATGAATAAGTGCATACCTGCCACGTGGGGTTATGGTGAGATCTGAATGAATGAGTACTAATGATAATGATAATAATAAAAAATAATAATAGCTACTTCATTCCAGGCATGAGGCTGAGTGATTCACATTTTCTCATTCAGTCTTCATCATAACCACATGAGGTTAAAAAAAAAGCATTAATCCTCATTTTAGACAGGATGAAGCAGAGGTTCAGAAAAATTAGGTAATTGACTCAAGATAAGGACACCAGTAAGTGAGAGAGCCGGAATTTGAGTCCAAATCTACCTAATTCTAGTGCCTGAGCTCTTCACCCTAGTTCTGTCCCACCACCAATTGCATTTTGTAAGCTCTGATGTCCTGAGCACAGGATCTTGAGTCCTGGCTCTACCACTTCCTTTGGTGTGATGGTGTGATGCCTCTCTGGGTCATCTGCGTGCCTAACAGTGGTGGTGCTCTTATGAGATGAAAGTTGAGGCTGACAGCTCTTCCTAATGGATAAAGAATGTACAAATGAAACTAGCAATCACAAGTTTCACTCCTTTCACTCCTAGGAACATGGCACATCTGTGAACAGCTGGGAAGCAGCAGTAGCAATGCAAAGACAAGTGACTTTGGGGAAATGCCAGGAAAGAAGACTCTGTGAGCCAAAGTTCTGGGGCAGCCATAAAGCAGAGGGTCCATTTCCAGCCTTATGGGCTCCTCAGGGAGCAACCAAGGACCAGAGAGATGCTGCTTGGACTATGGGCTCAGGACAGGACTTTAATCCCCCCACAAGCCTGTTTGGGAACAACCACATCCCCAGACCCGAGGACCTGGACAAGGTCATGGGATCACAATTACTCATAGCCACAGCTGCAGCAACCTTTCTCACTGAGAACTGCTCCGACTTGCACAGTCCAGTGGCCGTGAAGATATTATATGGCAAAAAAGCAGTTTTCTCCTGCTTTAAATGTTCTCTGGAAAGACAGGACTCAATGAATTTAAAAAAATCAAAAGTGCATTTCCCAATGCTGAAATCACCATGCTTAACCTGCCAGGGATGTCTCAGGGAGGAATTTCTACAATGAGAAGGAGGTCTCCATACTGGAGGACTTCAGTTCTGTAGTGGCCCTCTGTAATCACCTAGCACACCTTCTCACAGGAGACAGGAACAGACCTGGAGAGAGGACACAGTATCTCCTGGGGAAAGCTAAGTGCTTGACTCCAATGCAGAACTGTTCCCACTCTGTGTCACCTGTGATAAAGTCAAACCATCCAACCCCCTCTAGCAACCCGCTAGCCCTTGGGGTTGGCATGGTGGATACAGGCTAAAGGGCTACAACAGGTAGGTTTGGAGGCCAGGGCAGAACTGGGGCTCCCTTGTCTGAGAAAGCAAAAGACATCCCTGCCAGAAGGGAGCAAAATCCAAGCACAGCTTACAGTCCTGAGCAAGGGAAAGGGTCCAGCAAGGTGAGGTTCAGCCAAGGAGGTCTAAGTGCACCAAATGCCAGTAGCTTTCAGAGCTCACTTTTCCGGCCAGTGAGAATGTGACTCATAGCTGGGGGTGGGGGGGCTGGGGGGTGTACCTGGAGTGAGGGCAGCAGCTCCTGCCACCGAGCGCACAGATGCCAGCAGCCTGCCCTTCACCACCTGCAGTGCCCTCTGAAAACCCTGAGCACCGTCTGCTCTGACTCCAGCCTGCTAACAGGCAGAGGGAATTTTTTCCTTTTCTACTTTTCCCTAACACATTCAAGCAGAAGTGTCATTAATACTTCACAAGAAATGGAAAATCAAAAGGGAAGACTTTTTTCTAAAGCTGTATTTTTTAAACATTTGGGTAGGAAAAGTCAGATGTCAAAAAAAAATCTCCATTTACATCTTTTAAAATATGAGCAATTAATATTTTCCACAGAGGTTCAAGCTCCCTCTCTTCACTGTTTGCAGGGTATTGTTAAGCCTCGCTTTGTAATTTGTTGCATGCTTAAATATTCAGTCTGTATTTCATTTGGGCTACACATTTAATTCAGCCAACATGTTCATTTTAAGATCAATACTGTCATAACTATGTTGAAAAATTAAATTATTGTAACTTTATTTACATTTCTTAAAAGTACTGTGAAAATTATTCTTAACCAGGACCTAATCAATGTTAGAGTCTAAAAATATGCCACTCTGCATGAAGCTATAAAAAGATTAATGTACATTTTTTTACAAGAAATTAGTAGCTTAATGAAGTGGATAAAAACGCTGTCACAATTTTTATTGGATCTAAATTGCATAGTAGTGGAGGTACAGTAAGTGCCTTCTACATAATGACATAATGAGTCATGACTAGTGCTGGAAGGCTAATTTGCCCTTAACTGACACAAAACCAGGGAATTAACATCCCAGTCGCTCTACGCCAATAGCAGATGCATTATTTCATTGCACAGCAGGGTTTTTAACTAAACTCTTAACTGTAGAAATATTGATCTATTCTTCTGTGAAATGATGAAATTGGAATTTTTTAAAAGGACGTCTTAAATTACGGCTGCTGCAGTGTCATTTGCTTTCACGCTGCCACGCCTGCCTACAGAGCAGATGGAACCAGAGACATTTTGGGAGGTCCCTACCTGGTTTTAGGATCTTCAGTCCGAGGGGTAAAGAAGGAGGAGTTTCACAGGAGAGCGAATGCTGGCGTGAAACCAATGGGAGAAAATGACAACCCATCTACCTGGGCCCAAGTTCTGGAATGGTTACTCTAGAACATTGTCCCAGTCCATGAAATGGTTGACTCTGAAGGTGATGTATTGCTCACAAGCTGTTTTGAATGCAGCATCACCAAAAACAGTGATATTCAACTTAAGTCCCAAATAAGAATTGAGTGTCACGATAGGTAGAACAGGAGGTACTGAAAGGCCTAGTGTTTCCTGCCTTATACTACCTTTACAAGATACTATTATAAGAAACAAATGTAAAGTGAAAGATGTTGTACTGCCCTGGTTCAATGTTATCGTTCATTCAGCCTTTATTTATTGGGTACCTATGGAGTGCCGGGGATGGATAAATGCACTACTCTTTGGTGGCTAATTATTACTCTGTCAAATAGTGCAATGCAACATATTTCTTTGTTTAACCAAGTGAATCAAAATTTATCTTGCTTTGAAATTCTCACAATAAACCATGTACTAACTGCAGATACACTGAGCTGTCACAACCCAGGAATTTAGAAGAAAACAACAATGCACTAACAGATACACATCTGACACCTCGTGTGTGTCTCTGTTTGACATTTTGGGTTAGCACACACACAAAAAGCAACAGCAAAGTCAAAAACCTTTATATTTGAGGAGCTGGGAAACCAAACCCATTTAGTTCATCAGATCTGCACTCTGTCACACAACTGAGGCCTAGGCACAGAAAATAACTAGATACAGTTTGATTGGGCCCAGAGACCAGTAAGTCACAGTGGGGCAGCCAAACTGAACTGGTTTGGGATGTCCATTATCATTATTTCCTAAGCTCACCCCCAAGAGAGTGTAGAGTGCAACTAGGGCTGAGGACGGCTGATACAAACATGAAATAAAACAGAAACTGTACAGCCTGTGCTCAAAGTACTGGAGACCCTGATGATCTAACAGGAGCTGAAAGGAATCAGCCATAGACAGGACAGAGGTACGTACAAAGGGCGGGCAATTTGACACCATGAAAACTGCAGACAATAACTCCATCTCCTGTTCTGAGTCTAGGATCGTGTTCTTCTACGTGTTTAAAAACCAGTAAACATCCCCTCATTAGTTTCTTTTCAACTTTTATGGGATTTTTAAAAATGCAGATATGGATATTGTTAATTATAAAAAAGAATACATATTCATTTACTCTAGAAAAATTGGAAGACACTGTTAATATGGTAAAAAAAAAAAAGTAATGAGACTTTTCAAATCTATGTTATTTTAAAGAAGTACAAGAATCGATCTATTTAAGAACATCCTAAAATTGGTCGCTGAAGCATGTAAAAGATCCTGTTCTTGTACTCTCATCAACATGGAGTCTCATCCTTTGAAAAGATGCCCGTTTGATAAAGAGAAAAGGAAGCTCATTATTTTAATTTGCGTTTCTCTTATTATTAGTGAGGTGTTAGGATTTTTTATGTTTTTGGCCTCTTCTACTTTGTGCTTATATGCATAACTAATGTCTTTTCCTCGTTTTATTTTTGGAATGCATTTCTTACTGATTTGTAAAATCGTATTTAAAAATATTAACTTTGTCTATTACATGTTTTTCCTATTTCTTGTTTTATTTATAGTAAATTTTGGCCTCAAACTTTTTTCTTTTGTTTTTGTTTTATTGGTACCAGGGATTAAACCCAGGGGTGCTTAATCACTGAGCCACTTCCCCAGCCCTTTTTAATTTTTTTGTTGTGAGACAGGATCTCCCCAAGTTGCTTAGGGCCTAAGTTTCTGAGGCTGGCTTTGAACTTGTGATTCATCTGCCTGGGAATCAAGCCGCTGGGATTACAAGAATGTAGCACCACGCCTGGCAAGCTTTCCATTCTTATGTAAACACACACACTAAACAGAATCCTTAAATTGCCTCTCATGTCTCCTCTCACCCTCTTGGTTCGACCTGGAGTCAGATGATCAACACTCACTCACCATCTGGGAATCTTCAGGGGAAACACTTCACTTCTACAGAGCTCATTTTTCCCTATCTGCATCCTAACTTTTGTCAAGATGAAATTCAGTCAATACTATGATGGCAAGAATTCTGCTGTCTTGTTCACTGATAGAACCTAAAACCTAAAATAGAGCTTTGCACCCAGTAAGCATTTAATAAATCTGTGACTGAGTGAATAAGCCACTGGCTTGAACCCCAGCCAAGAGCAGACAATCAGCACATCATGTGCTGTTCACAGCAAGCCCCCCCGCCAAAAAAAAAAATCACTGCTCCTAACAGCCTCCAGTGGGTCAGCATTTACATCTCCCTATCCTGTTGTTACCTCATTCCCATTGTTCCCCAGCTCAGCCAAGTCCATACTGAGTGTGCAGTGAAAGCCCAGCTGGATACAGAAGGGATCCAATGCCCTGGCCCTGGCCTTTGGCCTAGTGATGGCCCTGACAGGACTTTATTAAACATACAGCAAAAGCAAAGGAGGCAATGAGATGGACTAAAATGAGGGCCAGGAGACCTACGGAGAAGTGAGATCAAGAAGAAGAGAGCAAGGAAAGGAAGGCTTGCTAGAGGAGGAGCAAACCACCACCCCTGAGCCAAGCAATGGAGATACCTGGACACAGAAAAAGAGGCCAGTAGGCCAGATGGGTAAACCAATGATCCAGGCTTACTTTTATTCCTAAATAAAAAATTCTACTTGACCACAAGACAGGTACACTTTAAATTCATGATTCTGTTGCCCAGACTGTTTCACTTGCTCGTTGACACTTGTGCCACATGCTAATGCATCAGCTTCAAGAAAAGAGCTCCTTTTATAGTTTTTACATGTATAAGGGGCAGAACTGGAAACCCCAGGGGAAAAAATGTGAAATCCAGAACATGCAGCCAAGTTCCATTTTGCATTTTTGTTCCAAATAAACCTTATAAGTGGTTTGTGCTCAGTTTCACAACCAGTTCTTCACTTTCTCGAATGCAGTGAAAGGTCCAGTTCCCTACATCCATTCTGCACACAAGCTCAGTAGCTCTTGGAATACCTCTAGTTCATTCAGTGAACTCCCTGCATTAGAATTTTGCTCTGAAGAGCAGCCAACAAACCCCAGACTTCAAATTCTGTAATCATTATAATCATCTTCTCCTGAGAAATACTTGTTGTTGTTGTCATCGTTGCTATTCATTAGCAACTGGTCACAAAAACTGGATCTCTTTAGTTCATTTTTTACAAAGATATTTCCTTCTTCACTCACTGTCTGAGTTCTTAACCAAAAATAATGACCCAAATGTTGTTTAGGTGTATACGTTAGGATAAGATCAGCTGCTATAACAAATAAAGCCCATAATCTCAAAGGCTTAAACAGAGCCATCTCTAGGCTGCTTATGTATCAGTTCAATGCAAGTGTTTCTGGTCAGCAGATGAGGCTTCCACAATGTGTCCCAGGAATCCAGGTTCTTTCTAAGTCAACACCCAATGTTAATGAACTCATCTGAAGTGATCTATCATGAAGAGAAAGAGCATGGAGCACTAAATGCAGGAGAGGATGTATGGGCTGGACCTTAAAGCAGTGTACATCACTTCTATTAACATTCTATTGCTAGAACTGACACCACCATCCCTAACTTCAAGGGAGGATAGAAATATCATCCCTGTGCCTAAGAAGAGGAAGAGTGTTTGGTGAACAGGTACCATGCCTCTGCCACAATGAGTGATGCAGTTCCTCTCAAAGAGCTCCAGGTAGAATTGTTTGGGGTCCTCCTGTAGCTATTTACCTTTCTTCTTTTTGTAGATTTGATCTATAAGGAATTTTATCACCAAGAAGGCTGAACTTTGTTTTAACCTCAGCTAGACGGGACTTCAAGTCCAAGCACTACTAACAAAACTAGTAAATATGTTCTTGGGAATTCCTTCCTCTCGATGCCTCAGTTTTCTCATCTGTAAAATGGGCCACAACCACCTCATGACATTGGGTGGATCAGGTGAAAAGGTACAAGTACAGCTCTCAGAATAAGGGCTGACAAGTTATAAACATTTGAATCATTAAGATACTAATGCTGGGCTGGGGATGTGGCTCAAGCAGTAGCACGCTCGCCTGGCATGCGTGCGGCCCAGGTTCGATCCTCAGCACCACATACAAACAAAGATGTTGTGTCTGCCGAAAACTAAAAAATAAATATTAAAAAATTTTTTAAAAAAATAAGATACTAATGCTACTGCTAATAATGATGATGATAAATAATATTATTATCATTATAGGCTAGTCCAGATTTTTTTAAAGAATCTAAAAGACAAATCATTTAGTTAAAAATAATTACGGTAATATTTACATATGTACATCGTTGTAGGATTTTCATTTGGGACCTTGTATTATATAATAAAGTATTAATATCCCAATTATGAATCTTGACTTCTTAGAAACAATGCTTTCCTTGTAGAGAGTTCATTTCTTGAAGTCTAATGGAACTCTAATGTAAAGGAAAATTTAGTTGAGGACTAGATGGGACTAATACAAAAATCTTCGAAGGTGGTGGGAAACTAGGATTAATGGAAAGGCATGATTCTTTATTTTCTTAATATAAACCTTGTAACTAGAAGAAAAACAAAAAAGACAATCATTGAAACTTCCATTAAAATTGACACAAAATGTGGGAAAGGCCTACACTGGGGTAAAATGAAAACTAATACCAGTTAAACAAGCTCTTTTCCAACCATTATCTTAGATCTGAAAGAAATCAAGAATAAATAATTTGGGCTGGGGATATAGCTCAGTTGGTAGAGTGCTTGCCTTGCATGCATAAGACCCTGGGTTCAATCCCCAGCACCACAAAAAAAAAAATAATAATAATAATAATTTAAGGATTTAATGCTACCTTGGACAAGGTGAGTCAACTACTTACAGAGGTATAGTAGCCCAGATTTCTAGTTTGAAGGTCTTTCAAGGAAAAAAAAAAAAAAGGTCTTTCAAGGAAAAAAAAAAAAAGAAGGGCTTTCAAGGACACCAATATTCATAGGAAAAAGTCCTCCCATTTGTTCTCATCTTCAGGTCTCTGTGCTCCATTTTGGTGGTAAGCATTCTTTCCTTTCTGATTTCCTTCTTCTTCTTTTTTTTTTTTTTTTTTTTAGAATATAGACCTTTTTTAACTTTATTTATTTTTGTGTGGTGTTGAGGATCAAACCTAGTGCCTCACACATGCTAGGCAAGTGCTCTACCAATGAGCCACAATCCCAGCCCTCTTATTTCCTTCTTGATATAAGGACCATTCCAAATTCTGTCTCATCATCCCCCTTCCACAGATTCACCATGACCCTCCCTAGAGTTCTGGCCCCTTCTGCAGCTCAGCTCCTTCCCCTCCATCCAGCTCTATAACCAAACTGTCAGGGGACATTCTACTGAGGTCCTGCCACACCTGACTCATAATTATGAGAGTTCCTTTTTGCCAAATGGTCTATCTCAACCATCCTGTTTCCACCAACAGACTGCCATAGGAACCATGTGGTAAAGGAAGAGCCCAAGAGCCTCAGTCTTAAACATCTAACCAGCGAGGACTACACTGCAACACAAAAACAATCTCCACACATGGAAATGATCAACAGCTCCATTTCCAATGTCAAGACAAGTATCATAAAAATGGTTTGTAGGGCTATAGGATACCTCTAAGTCCATCTTCCAAAGCCGTAAAGCCAGTGCCTTTGCTGGAACAAAGAGAATTCCAGTACTGCTTTTTTGAAATAATATAGGCCTGGTCTGCTCAAATAAACAACATTCCCAGGCACAGATGGAGAAAGGTTGACCAATGGGTGCTTAGGAGCAAGAAGCTCTGGTGTGCCACTGCATAACATAGGGACTACAGATAACAATTATGCATTGTACATTCCAAAAAGCTAGGAGAATTTGAAAGTTTCACCACCAAGAAATAGTAAATGTTTGAGGAGAAAAACATGTTTAATCTGATTTAAACATTATGTGGTGTATACATGTGTCAAACATTACATGGTACCCCTGTAATATATACACTTATGTTTTTGTGTACAAATACAAAAAAATAATTTAAAAAAATTAACATTCCCTTCCTAGCTGACTCATTAACTGCAACACAAAAAAAGCAGCACTGGAATTCTCGGTATACTCTGCTAATCTGAATAAAGACAGGAGAGGACATCAAAAGAAACGAGATATGCACAATTTACTAAAACTGTGTAACAGCACCTCCTTTTAAAAGAAAAACAAAAAGAACACTGCATAAGATTAATATTCCATTTGTATAATCCAAGCTCTGCAGGTTATGATGTAATGAACCAAACTAATCACTTCCCACATTCCTTCTGATATTTGATCACTCAGTTTAGAAGGTGCATTTTAAAATCTAAGAATCTTCAGGTGGAAATTGCAACACCTTGAGGGTAGCACATTTGGTAAAAATGGCTCACTGAAGTTGGGGAGGGGCTGATTTCCTGCCATTCAGTTCCTCATTGTAACTATTCTTTGCAATATTTCAAACAGATATGAACATGCATCCATGAATCCAGTTACTTTTACATTAAAATTTGTCTCTGCAGAACAAAGTCATAGCTGGGGGTTACAGAGATGAGGTTCTAAAAGAAAAACAAGTGCCCATGGAAAGGTAATGTGATGCAGCCTTTTTTTTTTTTTTTTTTGGTAATACCCTCTCTCAAATCCACATGTGAAATAATTTCAACAAACCTCATTTAAAGCAAAGGAAAATGTTGAAAGATGTATTTTAATTCAGATATGTTGCATTTCCTTCCATGGAAGTCTTTAAGGACACACATATCTACAACAGATGGCTGAAAAAGCAAGAAGTTCTGCCTGCTATAGGAATGTGTATAGAGCTATCTTCCTAAAGCCTCTAACTCATAATTCATAAAGCAAATGATGTTATGATCTTCGTCCCTATCCAGTCTTTTCTTTAAAAATGTTACAAGTTGCTCCACTTCCAATACAATGACTCATATCAGTCCTGAATATTATCTTAGGGGAAATAAATTCAGAAATTCTTTGAATCTCTACTTGGGTTGGTCAAAAATCAACTTTCAGAAGTCAGAAAGCTAACCATGTGTTTATGTAATACAACACCGCCACCTAGAGGCCAAATGCTAAGTAAATGGACACAGCCAAACTGAAAAGCTGGAGGAGCTACTCACTCACTGCCTTTCCTGTGAAATAACAATGTCCACCAGGATGCAAAACATTTCACCTAAACCCCCTTAACATTTTTATATTATTCTGCATTTCACATTCAATTAAATTCTATTTCACTATTCTCTTTAATTGCTCCCTGAATTTAAATTTTTCAGTAGTCATAGCTAAAAGCAATATTTAAGGGGCATCTATGCAATACAATTTTTTTTACAGAGAGGGTCTGTATAGCCCAGGCTGGCCCCAAGCCTCCTGAGTAGCTGGAACTACCAGCATACACCACAACACACAGCTGTACCATATACATCTTGAAGTAGTATCTCTATTTAATCAACAAGGGTCTGAGGAAGGAGGTAAAGATAGGCAGTGTGGGGCTGCCAATTCTGGAATACAAGCCCTGCTTTGCCACTAACTACATCTGTGACTAGTTTGGCCACCCTTGGTTTACCTGGGAAAGAGCCAGTTTACACCCATTGCTCAGACATAATTATGAACAGTCTCTCTTCCTCTTTCATCAGTGTCTTGGTTTGGGGTTTAAATTATATAATCATTTATTTATAACCCTCAACAAGGCTCTTTACCCACTCTGGGCCTCAGTTTCTATCACCTAAAAAAATGACACAGGATTAGACAGTATTGTAGGAGGTTTTTTGCAAACTGTTTTGATTTCCATTTTAGTTTTAAAACTAACTTCTTAAGTATTCCAAATACAAGAGTAAAGATCTTTCAACCTCTATCTCCATCCTGTTGATAAACTAACATATACTTTTCTCTCATCAGCTTAACCCGTGTTAGGCTCTGCGTGTATGCAGATAAATGGCTTAAAAGACACTTAAGAGTCAATAATGAGTATCTCGAGAACTTGTGGGAAAAAAAAGAAAGAAAGGAAGATGGTACCAATTCCAGCTAACAGTATTCTATGTCACTCATCTCTGATTCCTTAGCTTGGATACAATGCATCAGTCATGCCAGACCTTGTACATTCCCCACTAGTAACGTTTACTGATGTCCAACTCCCAACCAAAACACATTTCATCTGAGTCTATACCTCCTATCCCACAGGAGAAATGGGCCAGGGAAGATGTCTGCACATAATTCCCATATCAAGATAGAACTCTTAAGTCCTGAAACATTAACCAAATAAGGCAGACAAGAAAAGAAAATGGATGATGGATGGGAAGAGGACAGAGTGGGACAACCCAAGGTTCCATCACCCCACCCTCTCATACCTTAGGCAAGTAGGAAAACTGATTTTGGAGTAAATACATTTATTGATACCCATTTTATATATAGTTCAATGAAATAATCTATAAATATAAAAGCATTTTCTTTTGGATATCACCATGGTCCATGTAAATACTCAACAGTCAAAATCACCTGAAGGAAGCACTCCAAGTCACACTGTTAGGTTTACAGACCTGAATATATATATTCCATTAAACAGTGGCACTTAAGTACTCAAGTGGTCCAGTGGCTTTGGGACATATGACTACCAGGCATGTGGAGTAAAAATAATGTGTAGATTTAAATCAACAGAAAGGTTATCAACCACTGACAAAAAGAAACAACTACAAATTAATATCCCAGGTGAAGTAAGTACCACAGTTGACACTTGGTGTCAGAATACTGGAGACAAGGCATGTTAAACAACACATGTGGCACGGCATGCTCTCTCCAACATCCAGTGGAGTTCACCAGTGCCTTAGAGTCATTCGTGGTCAACAAACATCAATTCTTAAAGAATCTAGATAGCTTAGAATAAAACGTATGGGGAGGCTGATATCAAGATTAAAGAAAAGTGGACTAAATATTTCAGTGACATAATGAGTTTCTCCCCTAGAAGGGGATTGTGGGGGAAAAATTAAACTCCTCTGTTACATTTAGCATGATCATTTATCAAACGCAGGAGGAAAAAACTCATACATCTGGTATTCAAAACACAGGTGTAAAAATTTTCTTCCGCTTCAAAGTTTTTTCCTCAATACTTCCAAGGGAATGGGTGCAGCCACTGTTGAGCCTTGCTCTCCACCTGATGCAGCACAAAATTTTCTCTCATTTCTTCAATAACAATCACAGGAATGTCTTTTGCTGCAATCAGACGATGCGTCCTCTGAGTTAGCAAGCGAGTGCATTTCAAAGGTCTTAGAGGTGCAATGTCCAAAACTGAGATCGGAGAGGCAGTGTTAGAACTTAAGCAAAGCAGAGTTTTAGAGACTACTCAAACAAAAGCCTAAAGGAAGCATATAAAAATTCAGTTTTTTCTATTATTTTCAGCTGGAATTGATGGCAACATTCCCTGGTATGATGAATAAATGGTGTGATCTCCAGGTCCAAAATATCCCAACTATTTAAAGTAGGACCCAAAAGAGGAGAAAGACACACTTGAGTTCTGTGGTGTCTAGAATTCCTTTTTTTGCCATTTTTAAAAAATGAAATAGTAGCTTCAGTTGTATACCGCTGGTTGAAGGGGTTTTCATCCAAATGAGAAACTCTACCCCTCGTCTCTAGTGGAACAGGCACCAGATTCCCACAAGCAGCAGCTCCCATGTCCTGCAGCACGTGGCATCTGACCCTCGAGTGAAGAGTAAGCTGGCATCGAGCCCTGATGCTGTAATTCAGACTAGATGGCATTTCGTGGCGTGCCATTGTGTGCCAATGCTTTCAGGCTAGGGGCACTGGTCTGGTGACTACAGCTCCTATGAGAAGTCACACCCACCTCAAAAACCTCATGAATAGCTTTTCGGAAACAGTGGAAGTTGTAGTCTATTAAACCTGCAAGAGAAAAAAAGATCACGCTTCCTGAATGTCAAGTGTGAAATTATCCACTACAAAACATTTGTGACAGGAAAAATTGATGTGTAAGGAAAAAAAAAAACACTGACTGAGGAAACACAATAAAGCATAGACTCAAAATGTTAACAATAATTACTTCTAGGGCCTGATAGTAAACATGAGAGCAATTAATCTAGCAACTAGGGAGGTAAATTTGCTTAAAAAAATTTACAATGAAATATAAAGGTAAATACTTTTTGAATTACCAAGCTTCTCCTTTTACAAGTCTTTGGGGCAGCCAAAGAAGGCCTTAAGGAAATGGGTATGCAAGCAAACTGCTCAATGGATTTCTGGAGTCTGGGAAGGGTCCAGGGCACATCAGGCGGAGCTCCAGGCAGCTGAACCCCCTCTTCAAGCAGGCAGCTTCCTCTCTAACCTGTTTCGGGAACTGGGCTTTCATACAAGATTTTAGTTGAACAAAGGATACTATTTTGTGACAGAAATGGCTAGCTGCCTATCAACTAACCATTTTTCCCTTTCTTCTCTTAAAAGCACTAAGAGAAGTGCTCATACAACAGTGTATGAGCACTCTGTTGTTGAGCTAAAACATCACATTTCCCAGTTTTCTTTGTAATCAGATATAGCTATATGACCAATTCTGGTCACTGAGATAAATAAAATGTGTGGGAGTTTTATGAACTCCCCTTAAAAGGAAAACAATGTATTTTTCCCCTGACCCAGCTTTTCTTTATTAATGTCTGGAATATGGATAAGATGGCTGGATTATAACGCAACCATGAGAAGAAAAGCAAGAACTAAGAAAAGACAGAGCAGGAAAAGAAGCACTTAGGAGGTTACCAGGAACTTTCCTACCTCCAAACTTCTTTAAATTTGAGAGGGACCTTGGTTCATCTGTTATATGGATTTGCAGCCAAGCCTAACCCTGACCCATAAACACTACTTGAAGTTCTTAAACCTCCAAGCCAGAGAGCAACCTCTCAATCTGAAATTCACTGTCATAAAATTCTCTTGTGAATACAACAAACATGCAATTTGACCATCACCATGGCCAAATTAATATCTTCAACATCAAAGTTTCAACTCACATTGATGAGCAGTAAAATATTAAAATACACTGTGTGGCCTGCCTGAATATAGTATATATATATAACCTTTCAGTAATTTATATTTGATTTGTTGAAAATTATTAAACACTCACTGAACAGATCTTACAGGGTATCAATGTGTCAAAAGCAGCAGCAGATATGGCCCATGTCTTCAAGGAATGCTAGCTGAGGCATAAAGCCAACACACAAAAAACAAATCAAATCAACGTGATGTCAACTGACTACAAATGCGAAAGAACCCAAGGAAGGCAGAGTCAAGTGCAGGGCAATGTAATCAACAGCCCTGGAAGCTTTAGGGCTGAGGCAGATCTTTGGGCAAATGGGTGAGATTTAATTACACAGGAAAGGGGAGAAAAATTAAAGAAAATTGCAGGGAGTTGGCAATGAGAACACAATACAACTGGAAGACAGGAAAGAAACCGGGCGACTAGAGAGAGGAGCGTCAGAGAACTCTTGGCATAAAGTGCTGAGAATTAGGTCTAAATGAGTAGATTAAAATCAAATTGAGGCGGTCCTTCCTACTCAATGGGGAAAAACATATAATAAATCACTTTAATTTTTTATGCTTATTAATACTAATATCATTGTTTTTAAAAGCGTACTACCTTCTGAAACCTATATAGACAAAATGATTTAATATAGGAGATTTGCTTCAAAATAATCAAGAGTCAAAAAAGAAACCAGAACAAGCTATGATTTTTATAATTGATGAATGTTGGCGACAGTTTTTTTTAAAAGAGGTTTATTATTACTTTATATATATACGTGACTGCATGACCAATATGATTCTACAACACGTACACGCAATATCCCATCTATGTATGATATATCAGAGTGCATAAATGCATTCTACTGTCATGTATAATTAAAACAAACTAAAAAATTAAAATGGAAAAAAATTATGCAGAATTTAAAAAATAAAAATAAAAAAATGTATCAAACCCATTTTCAGAAAAAAAAAGAGGCTTATTTTACTATTTTTCTTTAATTCTGTATCTGTTTAACAGTTTTCACAAAAAAAAAAGAGTGAAAAAAACAATAATAATCAAATGGGGGAGGGGAACATACAGAGAAAACTGGATTGAATATATCTGAATGAATGCTGAAGCAGGCAGCCAAGAGAAGATTTGTTGGCTAGTGTACTTTTGCACACACCTAAAATTTTCCACAAGTTAAAAAAAATTTTTTTAAGACTAGAATGGGAAAAAATAAAGACTAAGTATCAGTATTAAAAATAATAAAGAAGGGGCAGGGAATATAGTTAGTAGTGGAGTGCTTGCCAAGCTACCATATACAAGGCCCTGGGTTCAATCCTCAGCACAACAAAAAATAATAAAAATTTAAAAATTAAAGTATATGAACTAGAAAATTACCAAAGAAACTTGAACAGCCATGAGAAGACACCTGCCCTATCAGTAATAAGGTGAGAACTAAATGAGATACCATTTCATATCTATCAGAGTGAAAATAATTATAACAGTCTGACAATATCAAATATTATCAAGGATAAGAAGTGATGAGAACTCCCAAATGGTACTGTCAGTAGTAAAAATGTCAAAGTCACATGGAGAGCAATTTGGTAATGTCTAGAATGTTAAAAATGGATTTTTTCCCAAATACCATTCCTTAAATACATACTCTAGAGAAATTCTCCACATGTATAAAAAGACAAACCTGTTCATGAGCATTTGTCACAAAACTATTCATCATTTTTTAAATAATCTAAATGTCCAACAAGAAAATGTGAAGTCTATTTAACCCGTAGAATGCTACACGGCAATGAAAATGAACTACAGCTGTGTGTTATCAATATCTGGATAAATGTCAAAAAACAATACTGAATGTGAAGAAACAGATAAGTTTCAGAAAACAACTTATATCTAGGAAGAAGTCATTCACACAACACACACAATATATTGTTTTGGGATCAGTATTGCATAAAAGACTAAATCACGTATAGGAAAAATAAAATACACATAGCACAAAGAGACCTCAACTGAAAGAAATACAAAAGACTTCAACTGTGTGTCACGTTTCTGTTCTTAAGCTCAAAAGTGAATATTATACTCATTTTGGCTTTATCAAAAAATTAATGTATATCTGAAATATTTCTTTTAAGAGGTCAGGCAAAAGATTTGGGATCTTGTTGCAGAAAATGATACAGTGCTATCATAGATCCTTGAGTAGTGAACATGACAAAACATTTTCTGGCTGGGGGTACAGCTCAGTGATAGGACACCTGCTTAGCAGCTTAGTGCATGAGGTCCTGGGTTTGATTCCCAGCATTAAAAAAA
Source organism: Callospermophilus lateralis (assembly GCF_048772815.1). Classification (NCBI taxonomy): domain Eukaryota; kingdom Metazoa; phylum Chordata; class Mammalia; order Rodentia; family Sciuridae; genus Callospermophilus; species Callospermophilus lateralis. The sequence goes on along the minus strand of NC_135311.1, from coordinate 115,725,453 downwards.
AAAAAAAAAAAAATTCTGAAAACTAGTCTACCTTTGGATAAAATGTGATATACATGAGATCTTCACAATATATGTCAAATATATATTATCCAGTAGAAGGTCACTGTAGCACTACAGGTCTGGAGGGATAAGGACCTGAACTGGAGTCAATGACAGTAGAAATGGAAAGGAGTTCCAAGGAACAAGTGATAAGATCTGGTGAAAAGTCAGTGCAAACAACATAGAAAAATGGAAAAAGGAGAACATGAAATTCCCTCTTTGAACCAAACTGCAAGGGCCTCTTCAGCAAAACAACACATGCTCTGACTATAATATATCTAAGGCTGGCTTAAGAAAAATGGCTTAACTAGTGACAGAAAGAGGGCAGCCAAAAAAATCATGAAACACAGGGAAAAATAATCATCAGCCATGATTAACTCAATGGCCAAGAAACCAGTCAAATGTTCAACTGGAGATATCTTACTAATAATTCCAAACACAGGACTGGAACATGAGCTCAAGGAAGAGCTGGAAATGTAAAACTGAATCAGTCACATACAGAAGATCAACCAAAGCCATAAACTGGATGAGTTCACCTGGAGAATGAGTGAAAAAGCAAGTAGAAAATTTTGAAACACAGGATTGCAAAAAGTAGGCAGAGGAAACAGGAAAGGCAGTCAGAGAATACACATACATATACATACACACACACACACACACACACACACACACACGCACACACAATATGACTTGAAACATTAGACTTATTAGGGAGAAGAAAGTTCCAAAAGAGGGACTGACAGGATCACATCTTCAGAAGGCTGAAGAGACTGTAGAATGAGAAAAATGCCACTGAATGCAGCAAGAAGGTAACCTGTTTAACTTATAAGAAATAGTTTTAGTAGACTGTTCTGTTGGAAGCAAACTGTGGGCAGTTAATGAAGTACCGTAGTAATAGAGGCTGGATAAAAAAACCTGACTTGTGGGCTGGGGTTGTGGCTCAGTGGTAGAGCGCCCGCCTCTCACACCAGGACCCTGGGTTCGATCCTTAGCACCATATAAAAATAAATAAGTGAAATAAAGGTATTGTGTCCAACTATTTAAAAATAAAAACTGACTTGTAAGATCAAAAGAAGGAAGATGAGTATGGGTAATGTATAGAAGGGAAGCAATAAAAATAGTTTGAGCTGATTTTATGTATACACACACACATATACATACATATATATGTATAGACACACACATATTTTTAAGATAACCATTTTTCTAACAATCAATATATTTTCAAAAACCTGAGAAATTATGACAACGTAACATAAAAACAGTTTTTTAAAATGTCATTACCTTTTCGTTCAAAGCTCTCTTCCCTAAGAATGCAGACCAGTGCCAAAAATTTAGTCACCTCCTTTAAATAAAGGACAGTTGTATTATTCAGCTTGATAATTGCCATAGATTCTTTGTCATAAGCACTTCCACTTCCATCTTCCTTTAACCTGTTTTAAAAGAAAGTACTACTCATTACAGGTTTTCCAGCTTATTTTATCACAATTGATTTGTACAATGACAAGTCAATCCATCTGGGTTCCTAAACGTTTTGATAAGGAATAACTGGCTTAACTATATTGAAACAGAGCTCACATTTAGGTATAGAGCTCCCAAACACAGAGCCTCAGGGATTCTCAGCAGCAATAAAAAGCTCCATACCTAGCCATACTATTACAAATAATCAGGCATTTGGATGAAAAAGTGAAGATACAGGTAGATGTTAACCAGGGAAATTACAACATTCCACCTCTGTGCTCCAGGAACTAACTACTTACTTGCTCAGGTTGTATGTTGTGGGCACAGCTAAGAGGTCTCCTCCCTTACTTCCCTCAAGCCACAGGGCTCCTCTGGGACCTACCACCACCTCAGCAAGTTTCCTCAAGGCACCTTTGCGTGCCAGGCCAATCACACCTTTTCTCAGTAAGCCTTCCACCACCACCCCCACACCCCCACACCCCCACCCGCTTCTGACAAAAGCAAGAAAATAAGAACAGCCCCAGCTAACGTCCAGGAGGAATTATGTTGAAATCAACAATTTTTAGAGATGGGCTCTGACATATTCTCTGATGTACTTGTTTAGCAAAAATCTAGCAATTGCTAGGAATTAATTTCTAGAAATTGCTAGGAATTAAAGAGTTTTCAAAATTGCCTTTTTAAAACAAGTACTTTTCCTCAAAAAAAAAAAAAAAATAAGAAACTGAAGGAAATATATTTAAAAGAAAAGGTTAATAGTTGTCATTGATAGAACACTGATTTTTCTCTTTCACCTGTTTTGGAGATGAGGGTCTCATTATGTTACCCATACTCATTTCAAACTTGTGGTTCTTAGTGATCCTCCTGCCTCAGCCTTCCAAGAACTGGGGCTACATGTATTTTCTATGTATGTTTTTCGTGAGTGAGGGCTTCTTTTTTTAAACTCTTCTGAACCTTACAACTTACCTTCTTATATGTTAATTTGATTCTCATAACACCCAGAGAACAAGAATTAATATATCTATATCTAACCACTTCTAGTTCTTTCTGAAACAAGTCAAAATAAGCTCAATAAGTAAGAAAACTATACCCGTTTTAAAGATGTAAAAACTCAAGTTCATTAAAAGTAAAGTGAACTCTTGGCAATGTCAGGATTCAAACTTAAAAGTATTTAACTCAATTCCATGCCATTTCCAGTATCTTTCCTAGCTAGTATAAATAAAGTTGATTTGGGAAGGTAGACCAATGAGGAAGTTAAGTGTCATTTGTTGCAAGAACATAAAAGAAATCTACTTCCTTCTGATGGAAAAGAGGAAGTCATAAAAGCTATGTGTTCTCAGCTTGCAGTTAGACCTGAGTAGATCCTTCTCTGTGCTACATGGAAAATGAGAGCAGGAGCTAACTCTGACAACAGGCTCTGACACAGACAACCCTGACAATGACTCCTTAAACCCTATGTACCCACAGCCAGCAGCTGAAAGAAGCTGCAAAGTTTCTCATGTCAGGCGAGTACATAATCTTGAATTTCATACTACAATGAAAGAAGAAAGGCACATTCTGGACTTGGGATGTAGCTCAGTAATAGAGCACTTGCCTAGCACATGGAGGCCCCAAGTTCAATCCCCAGCACTTAAAAAAAAAAAAAAGAGGCATATTCTACTCAAAGTCCAGGAATTAGTCAGATTTTATTTCGGTAATTAATAAAATTAAGAAAAATATGCTAATGGCCTTAGACAAAGCTTGCTCAAACAGTGTGTTTAAAGCACAATATTTAGTTTCTATGTTTTCCTATTTTGATAGTTTTTATGACCTTTAGGCAATTATCTGAAGCTTAAGTCAGAAATTACCAAAGCAGAAGCTGAAAGGTCATAGCCATGAGGAACAAGACTTAGAAGCAGCACACCCTAAGGGCTGCAAACAAGAGGGGAGGGAAAAGGAACCTGGTTAGTACTCAAACATGAAGTGAAAAGCTTGTAGAAGATATCTTGCAATAAAATGCACACCAAGTGTCCACAAAACACTCTTTCCCCTTCTGTGACCAGCAGTATTCCATGCATTCAGACACCTTCCCCTTGTCACACAGGATGCATGGAATACGGCAGGCTTTAAATCTTCCCTCATATAAATATGCACTGACATAGTCTATAAAAAAAAAAGGATCTAAGATATGAAAACTGGTATTAGTAGAAAGTGATTACATATAAAAACTAAAAGAAATATAGTCTACTAAATATACTGTGGCATGCTGATACTTGCAAAGTGAGACTTATAGGGGCTAAAAGCTACTTCATTTATTAAACCAGCATTGCCAGAATTATATGTAGTCCCCTTTCAAAAAATGTAAATCAAGAGTCAAGTAAGAAACAAATTAACTATAATTAAGCACATCAAATTGCATGCACAGATTATGTTGCGAATAGTGAGATAATGAACTTATTTTCTTCGTTTTTACAGGCACATTATAATGTCTGTACTTCATTATGTACTTTATAAAATAAATTTTAAATCTAAATGTCACTTTTAAATTGCAAAATGATTAGTTTATGAAATTCTGATTTGTCTTAAAGAAAAAGCAAACATTCTACTCATCCATTTTTAAAATTAGGAGTGGGGGTGCTAGGGATATAGCTCAGTTGCTAGAGTGCTTGCCTTGATGCATAAGGCCCTGGGTTCAATCCCCAGCACCACATACTCACACAAAAAATGAGAAGTGAGGAACATAAAACTTTATTGAGAAATACAAAAGATAACGAGTCTCTTTTTCACTACAGAAATAAAACAAGGGAGAACATGTAATCAAAAAAAGTGAAAAAGGAATAAGAAATGGAAATAGGTCATGAATGGATAAGACAGGGTTGGAGGTATTATGTAGTTTACACAAGGAATTGAGTTCTAATCCCAACACTTGGGGGGGGGGGGGGGGGAGACAAATGCACTCTCCTGTCCAGAGGCAGCTGGAGAAAAACACTGACAAATCAGACAGACCAAGATGAAGGATGTGGTCAGAGGTGAAGCAGAGAAGAGAAACAGAGGATACAGGTATTAGAAGGTAAAGAGCAGATGAAAGCTTCATGGGAATCAAGATGTTAATAAAAAGGAATCAGGACTATCAGAGGACACACAGAATGTTACTGGCTTTTGAAACACCAATAATTCCCCCAAATTTTCATTCTTCTTGGTACCTATTCTACAAAATCACTATTTGCTATCTTTCATAAATTTCTACATAGTTTTGTGAATTTACATATGGGAAAAGCTCACATTTTAGAGATTTGTTTTGGAAACTCAGATGTATAGGTTAAATTTTTATATGCATAAGTCCTTCTACATCTAAAATTCTGACTACTTTACTTCTTTGCTCTCTGAAAGATTTAGAATCCATCATTTCATAAAGCCTGAGGTTAAATTAGGACCAGCACTTTATCATTCAGAAATTTAAATAAATTAACAGTTTTTTGATCTAGCTAAGTCCAAGTAGTGAAAAGACACAGTGCAAATTCCTCAAGTAATGGCCGAAGAAACTTTCAGAGATAAATAAATCAGCACTCATCACATTTTCCAACTGCTCTTTTCCATGCCCTCTGAAGGAGTAAGAGCCAGCAGCCCTCTTTAAGAGAAGTCTTGCTCCAAGTTGAAGCACTACCATCAAAACAATCCCATTTCATATAGTACTTGCCAGAGGCCTCAGAAATTCCCTCAACAAGTAGAGCTGTTAGTTTCCCACCTTCTGAAGTCTTGCAGAATTATGTATAAAACTTACCCATATATACAAGACACATCAATTACAACATCAATCATGTCACAGCAAAGTTCATAAGACTGCATATCCACGGGGGAACTGTCTGTTGCAATGTAGATTTTGCTGACAACATCAAAGAGAAAAGCTTTTTCAATACCTGAATTCTTGAAAAAACAAAATTGGGGAAGTGTTCAGTTTCTTTTAAGAATCATATTTTGCAACTGATCAAAGACTTTAAATTATTAAATAACATACAAGGTCGTTTCTAAATGTACAATTCAATGCCAAAACACAAATAGTACTTGTTTGAGAAACACTTCTATTATCAAGGAATAAAAGTTGAATTATATCTCTACTTTGATTTACTGATATGATTGTCAATTTTTTTATTCCTCTTTATTTAAATGAATTATTTTCTTTCTAAGAGATCACTAAAAAATTTAACAAAAAATTCCTCTAAAAATCAAGCTATGCTACATTGTCTATAAACCTTTCTAGTAATTATAATCCATCTCCAATTTGACTGATCTTGCTACCAGAAAGTCCTTATGTGGGCAAACAGTAAAACACAAAATAATTACAGTTTGATGTCAACATCTGGCATAACCCAAAAGCCTAAGAGGCCACCACACACTGAATCCTTTCAAAGTAATGTTTGGAAAATATAACAGCTATATGTTAAATCTATTGGGGTGAGGGAGCAATCCTTTTTTTCTTAAGATGACACCTCAGAATAAGAATACAAAATATAAAGCTAAGATTACAGTTGGTGGCTGGGCACATGGCGCATGCCTGTAATCCTAGCTGAGGCAGGAAGATCAAGAGTTCAAAATCAGCCTCAGCAAAAAGGGAGATGCTAAGCAACTCAGCAAGACCCTGTCTCTAAATAAAATATGAAAAAGAACTGAGGATGTATGTGGCTCAGTGGTTAAGTTCCCCTGGGTTCAATTCTGGGTAACCCTCCCTACAAAAAAAATAGACTACCGTGGGTGAGGAAATGATCAATTTCTTTATGTGACTTCTAATGAGGCAGAGAATAAAATGATATTGAGTCACAGTCCCAACACCCAGTCTTTTCTAGTTACTACTCTTTCTTTAGGAAACAAGCATCACAAAGATTATTTTTAAAGGAAGTATAAAAAGCCAGGCACAGTGTGCTTGCCTATAATCCCAGCAACTTGGCAGTCGAGTCAGGAAGATTGCAAGTTCAAGGCCAACCTCAGCAACTTAGTGAGGTCTTGTCTCAAAAAATAAAAAGGGGTGGGGAGATGGCTCAGGGGTAGAGTAACCCTAAGTTCAGTCCCGAGTACCACCAAAAAAAAAGCATATAGAAGTTTTTTAGTAGGTCACCTTAAAGACAAAAATGGGGAGGAAACTAAGAATTCAGAAAATAACACCTCAATCCATATTTACTGCTCTTATTTTATATGTTAAGTGTGTCAGTAGTCTTTTAGCTAATTCTAGTTCCAATTTTTACAGAATGTGAAAACAAATATATTTAACAAAAATGGAATCAGAAACTATGGAGAATTAAAGAGCTCACTTACTGATATAAAGATATTTAATAGGTTTTCCAAGGTTGGCAGTTGTGGAATGAGTTTCTGCACCACCTTACTAAAGGCTTCAAATATTGAGTGGTCATAGATACTAGTCAAATAAAAGCTGAAAAACATAATATGGTTATGATTAACGTAGAAAATACCTAAAAATTTAGTGGCAACTATCACAGTTATAAAATTTTAAGTTTCTAAGCATTTGATTTCAATAAGTTCAAATAAACTTGTCTACCACCCCCATCATTTCATATGACAAACACAGTCTCCCACCTGGTCTGTGGCTATCACTCCCTTCACACCATTTATAGAGAGCAACTGCGGGAGCAACCAGGAAAGAGTGTTCAGATGGAGAAACTTGAATGTTTCCCTAAGTCTTTGCAACCTGATCCATAAATCTTGGTCTCCTAAGCACATAACTATAACAAAATCCAAGACTAAACCCCAAGAAAAAACTAGAAGCGATGTGTCTCATTTATTAAATAATAATCAAGTTTCTAACAACAAATAAAAGTTCTGTCTTAACCAGCCTACCTAAAACAATAATCCTATACCTGATGCTTTCTATCCCTTTGCCATAATTTTTCCTCATAGCATTGGTAAGTACTTAAAATTATACCACATTACTTATTTATAGGTGTTTTTGAGCTGTGTCATTTGTCAGAACATAAGCTCCATGAGAAAAGAGATAATCTTACTCATAGCTACAAGCTCATTGCCTCAACAAATACAATTGGTGCTTAGAATTTAGGTAAACAGCATAGTAAGGAGGATGGAAGCTGGGGCCATGTAGAGAACAGAACAGGGGTCCAGAGGTCTAAAAGGGTATAAAGAAGTAACATACACAGATTTAGCAAAACATGTAACTGAAAGGCCTTTAACAATTTAAACACTGGGTGATTCCACCTGCTTTTTCACACAGAAGTATACCCTTCATTATATAATTGTATCCACAATATATTTATATGTACATAGTACAGAGTCATTTTAGACAAAAAGGGTAAGAAGAATTCAGAAAATAACACCTCAAGCCATATTTTATGCTCTTATACTTTACTTTGACCCATGTTAAGTGTGTCAGTAGTCTTTAGGCTAATTCAAACCTCTTTTTGAGACTCTGAAAACACAAATATATTTAACAAAAATGGAATATGAAATATGGAGATTATATAGCTTTAATAATAGTTCACCACTTTATAAATAATTTAAAAACTTTCAAGAAGCTGATGTAAGAACCTAATCCTATGTAAGGGACTAGACTCTAGATATGAGAGCACTGGAGCACCAGAGCACTCAAAGTCAAATGACCTCAGAGACATTAGGGAGAAAGAAATATTTCAGTGATTCCTCTCAGTAAAAAAGGTTAGCAAATAAGAGGGTCCTCTTTAAGGTGGATGGGGACAGAAGAATCTGCAAAATACACAGCATTTTAGTTAAGCTGAGCATCTAGAAACTGGAAATCAAATAGAGCTTCATCCATAGATCTGCTAGTACTAAATAATAGCCTGATGGGGCCGGAGGATATAGCTCAGTAGTAGAATGTTTGCCTATCATGCAAGAGATCCTGTTCCAATTCCAAGTACCACAAAAATAAACAGATAAATAATAAAAATCTGCTGCAAAATTCTACTTAGGTTAACAAGGCCTAGGGCCCTCCTAGGCCTAGGGTAAGGGGTAGTGTTACCATGTGGTGAGATGCCATTAAAAGGGACAGGCACATGGAGTAAAGGCAATCAGAAAGATCCCCATGAATACCTGAGAAGACGGGATAAGCATGGCTTAAAATTCATATAAAAAAAATTAATAGTGGATTCTTAAAATATAAGGTTGAGGGATTTTTACATGAAGACAGTTTTAGTTTCTCTTACAAACACCGCTGAATTTAATTTTTTTAAGTATGAATTGCCTATAAAATATTTTAAAATTTTAATCCAGGCAAAACAGAAGTCAGTGAGACTTTTCTACGTGGTTTCCTAGGGGTAACTGAAACATTTTGGACCCTGGGGCCCAGAAAATATTACGAGTAATAGGAGGGATGGCTTGAGCCTATAGGGAAGTCATCATAACAGATCTGGGATAAGGAAATTACTACACTTGTGTCTCTCCTCTGCTCTCCCTTTAAGCTGTTTCTATCATTAAAAGAACATTTTCTTGGTATTTTTAAATGCTCATTTCTACCTATGTCACAAAAAAATAAGATGTACAAAAATATTCTTATATACTTCTAGAAAGCAAACACAAAGTCATCAGTCCTAAATAGTTGGTGTTCTCTAACAGTAGTTTAATTATAAATCAGCAGTCCTTTAAACTATTTAATAGCAATAGTATGCAAACTTATAGAATAAATCTACTTAACCCAAACTTTAGAGTTTCATAAGTATAAAGTGTTCTAAAATCTAAGATACATTAGAATCAGTCCAGACTTTAAAGCATACCCCATTTATAAAAGACACTTCCTACTAAGAAAGATACTATGGAAACTCAAGCTAGACTTCCACAACAAATGTGACAAGAGATTCCCTGCCTGGGGCAACTGGAGGGGGGCTGGGGGTGGCCAGAGTTTGAGAAAACCAAGAGTGGGGAAATCCCTAAACAGAGCCTCTTGAGATGAATCTGCAAAAGCACCAATGGAAACATTTCACATGGATTCAATTACCAGGAAAATGTAAAAAGTAACTTCTTAATAACACCAGGCTCCCAGGATAGCTTGGAATTCAACAAAGAGAAGACCAAAAACATTTCAGAACTGGGAATGGGCATATCAGTAACAGAAAACTATGGTGCCTATAATGACAGAGATGGGAATACATCTACAGGGCTCTCATATCAAACACACATGTTGTTTTTTCAGGGCTCTCATATCAAACACACATATTGTTACCTAAGATGAAGTTTTTCTAGCCCAGCATCTGCAAGGTCATCATTGGCCCTCTGATGAATGTCCCTCTGTGTTTCTATTTTGTGATCATCAGACAGACCATCAACTTTGTGAATAAAAACCTCAAAATTCATGTCTGGGTTAACTTTGTAGGCTTTAGAAACAGTAATGTGAAGTCTTGTTAAAGCCTCCATGTAGTCATCCTGTAAGTCAGAACAAAATATTTTTTAAAAAGAATCTTACAAAAGGCAAGTAATGAGTTAAGAAAGACTCAAACCACCTCTTTCCCCAACCACAGAAAATATATTATCCTAAATTATTCATAAATATTCAAGCACTCAAACATACTAATAAGTAGTTCTTCAACTTAAGATAAAAAATTCAATTCCCAAATTAATGCCTGTAATTTTTAATACTGATTGTATAAAGGAAAAGGGACATGGACAATTCTTCCCAACATTTTTTAAAGTAATCCCAGCTCTGCCATTTATTAGGTGTGTGACTTAAGGCAAGTTGCTTCAACTCTGTGATCTCAGTTTATTCATCTGTAACACTGGAATTACAATACCAGCCTCACAATGTTGTGATGATTAAATAAGATCAAGCATGTGAAAGCATCCATTATAGGGTCATCACTCAGAACCCATTCCTAACTAATATTTAAGCTTATAGAAAGCTAGCTTCCTAAGAATAGGGACATGTACCTTTCATCTGACTGCCTGCCACAGGTTAGGTCTTCAATAAATGCTTGTTGGACTAAATTCAATTTGGACAATTAAGGAAATAATCACTCTAATATATACTGACTCAGTTCTCACAGTCCATCTTATACTATGGGCACTGACAGGATATTTTTGATGAGTTATAGCACTATTATAGTAGCTAATAATAATGTGTAACAAAATTTACCAGAAAGCCAATGTTAACTGCTCATTAACTAGGACTCACAATGTAAACTACATCTCCTAACCAACTGATTCTTTCAAACTGCAATGACATGCCTGTTCCCAAAGCACCTCTGCAATTGCATATCACAGTATTATGGAATCCACTGGCAAAGAAGAGTTGTAAACAAATGACAAAGAAGATAAACAACTTTCTGTTGTTTCTACATCTTTTTGCCACCAGGGAAGAGAAGTAAACATCATTATTTCTAACTACCTGTGCATCAATAACATATATCAATGCTCCTGTTCCCCTGAAGATCATCTCGTAGTCAAAGGTTGGGTCAAAAAAGTCCATCTGCCCAGGAAAATCCCAAATCTGGAAATTCACAAAGGAGCTATTGGAAATGTCGTCTTTATAAATCTTGTTGGTACTTTCCAAAAAGAGGGTCTCATTGGGTGACATCTTATGGAACACCACCTGTTAGGAAAAACAAGACAATTTTATGGCTGTTCAACTTCAGAATTTAAATTTAAAACTCCATCCTGGATTAATATTAAAAAATTTGATCTTGTAGCAAAAAAAACCACTTAAGGTAAAAACTAAATGTTAATAAATGCATTGGTGCTCATTACCTTTTTAATTATGACTAAAGAAAACACCAAACCAATTTCCATTCAATCTTTTTTGAAGCTGAAACTTTTTTTTTTTTCTGTTTCCTCTGCACCATACTCAGCACTAGCAGTAGCACTCTGTGGCGCCTACATTGTTGTTGTTTTGTTTTTTTATTTTTTGGGGGGGACTGTCTTTTGGTTTTGTTTGTTTGCTTTTGTAGGGATCTATACTCACCACAATCTCCTTTAAAATTACAAAAGTTTTGTAGCTAAAATTTAAGAAGTTTCATTCATTAAAAAATTACTCCAATGCCTACCCCAGACTCTGAGGAATAAAAAACATGAAACATACCAGATCCTGCCCTCACTGAGTTTGCAGTCTTGTGGATGAAATACAACAAAGGGAGTAATTACACCCAAAAAGGGGGGGGGGGGCTGCCAGAGCTGACAGGTGATAGGTAGCTCCCTCGAGAAATGAAATGGTAAATGCAATTGTCAAGAATCACAGTATTCACAATCCATACAATCCTAATATAAAACTAATTTGCCTCGCTGTTACAGCCTAGAAGAGAAAAAACAGTTTACTTCCAAGGTTTTGTAACAAATGAGAAGAACTAAAATCAGTTTGCTAAAAACCTACAGTAAGTACACTCAAGTCGCTGTAGAGGTAAGCAGCAAAGTAAATAAAACACAGTAATGAAGTTAATTCAGAAGACTACATTTTAAAAACACCACATCTACGAAATACCACAAAGACTTTTTTTTGGACAGACCTCTGCAACAAGCAGAAAGAGGGAAAGACTAGGTGTGTGCGACATTCGTTTAGAAGTTCGTTTTGTGTATAATGAGGATGGAAAATGTCAACTCTGCCTCTATTTTCCCCTTTACCAAACAGTATCCAGTCCTCCATTCGTTCTCGACAAATCTAAAGTGAAAACAAATGGACTGATATCTGCAAAACATTTTCAAAGTTTCCAAAGATTTTTCTAAGTACACACCTACAGGGAGAATACCACGAGTAACTACACTCACCAGGTCACAAGTACTAAAGTAGGTACAGTGGTAGTACCCAATTCCCAAAACTGTTACAGCCAAGACTCCTGCAGGCTAGTAACAAAGTATTTAAAGGCCCAGTGCCTTAGTCACAACTCTTTTTGACGCTGCTCCTTAGGGCTCCGCTGGGAATCCTTGCAAACTCGGATCACCTAAAGTGAGATGAGGCAGGCGAGGAAATCAAACAAGTTCTCCAAGTGAGATCTGGAGAATACGTCTCGCCCCGTCAATGCCACAGGGGCTGTGTCCCAGTGGCGGAGGTCTAGGGCGTGCCACCGCGCACCTGCCTCTCTCCAGTCAGTTTCGCCTTCGGCGACCCACTCGGCCTCAGCTGACTTGGGTGTGGACGCAGAGGTGGGGGTCCCGCTCCGCGCTCGCTCGCAGAAGTGCAAGAGAAAGTGCGCTGGGACCCAGCGCTAGGCCAGCGCAGCCGCCGCCCTCCTCCGGGCCTCCACGCCTGCGGCCACCTGAGCCCCTGGAGGGGAGCGGAGGGAGGGCGGGAGGACCCGGCACGGTTCCACTCACCTTCTGGATGGAGGACTTGCCGCTGCGCCGCAGCCCCATGAGCAGAATCCTCGGCTTGGAGCTGTCAGCGCCCCCCGGGCCACAGCCGCCGCCGGCCCCCGCCCCAACCCCGCCGCCCGCCGCCGCCGCCTCCTCTTCTTCCTCCTCCACGCCGTAGCCGAAGTCCTTTGGGAACGAATCCGCCGCGCCGTAACTACCGGCGAGGGGCGTCTCCTCCGCCCCGTACTGCAGGGACATGGTGCTGGACCGCCGCCGCCCGCGCCCTGACAGGCCAGGCCAGGCCAGGCCGCCGCCGCCGCCGCCGCTGCCGCCGCCCCCGCCCCCGGCAGCCGCCGCCGTCCGGCCCGCCCCCCCGCACAGCCCGACTCTCATAGGCCCGGAGCTGGGGTCCAACCCTTCATTGGCTGCCCGAGCCGCCACTCGGAAGCAGCAGGGTAGGTGGTGCCCATCACGTGCCCGGAATCACCTGACTCCCAGCAGCAGAGGGGGGAGGAGGAGTCACGAGGAGGGCGGCTCGGCCGCGCCTCTCGCCGGGCTCTCTGTCTCTCTGCCCCGGGCGCAGCCTGCACGCACCTTGGTCCTGCCCTGCACTCACAGTGCTCCTCAGTTTCTCTACCTTCTTCCGAGCTCTCGAGAGCACCACAAGGGGAGATGCTGTGCTTTGGGGGAAGAACCGATTGTCCTCCTCCTCCAATTGTACTCGCCGAACCGATACTTATTGATGCCTGTGACGTCCTGAGTATCTAACAAGGGGCTTGAAACTGGAACCGACTTCGACCTGCCTGCCCTCACAACTGCTTGAAGATTTAAGAGATCGGACCTCTGCGTAAGTAGCCTTAGCACGAGATATTGTGTGGCAATGACTTAGGCACAGATGAAATGCGGGAGAATTGGCGTCTGAGTAGGTCTAGACGGATGGATGCAGTTGGGGTGAGCAGAAGTATGAAGGATGAGCCAGCTGGAAGGCAAAGCCTCAACCAAGGCAGTCATGGGTGTGTGTGATAGCTTCATTTAGCAAGTAGTAGGACCGTGATAGGAAAGCAAATGCAACCAAGGTAGACTTTCTTTCTTCAGCAAATAGCTGGTAGTGAAAGCTGCTACCACTTCAAACTCAGCAGGACTCAATTTCCTGTCCTTCCCACATAGCCAAAACTTTACTTCTCCAGTAATTCCACCACCCCACCCCACCGCCACCGTAGAACGCTGCTTCTCTGATCTTTTCTGATTAGAGACCCAAGGAAAGAATAACGGAAGCACACTAAAGCAAATGTTGGTTACCAAGAATGTTTGAGAAAAAATACAAGAATTGTTGCTTTTCAGTCTCTAGAAGGAAATTTGACAACAAAGTACAGCATACACGTTTTTAAAAGGTTGGGGTGGTTTTCCAAGGAGACTTGATTATGAAGGCAGAGTACACTTCATGCACATCTAGGACTATATTCCAAAGGAGGAGAGCTCACTTTCTCAAAAGGCAGCCATTCCATTGTGGTAGAGTTTTGCTTAAAACTTTCTTATGCAAGTCAACAATCATATTCTGAAGCCTAAAATGGAGCACAATATAATGTTTTCATAACAGCCCTTCAAATATTAAACTGCAGTCTTCATTAACCCATCAAGACAGTCTTCTCTATTCCACACTAAACATCCATAGAACTTTCTGTAATGATAGAAATGTTCTGAATTTCTGCTGTTCAATATGGTAGCCACTGGCCACATGTGGATTGAGCACTAGACCCATTGCCAGTGTGACTAAGGAACTGAATTATTTTTATTTAATGTTAATTGCCACATGCAGCTAAGAGCAACCATATTGAACAGCACAGCCTTATATTTTCAAATTCCCTTTCCCTATTGGCTGTTCTTCCTTTATATGCATTCAAGCTTCCAATGTCTGGCACTTAGAGAGCAGTACTGCCCCACACAGTATTCTTTCCCCTAATCCTTTCCAGAATGGATTTTTTTTTTTTTTTTAAAGTATCTATAGAATATAAGTAGCTCACACTGGCCATCACTGGAACTATTTTGTTGGCAATCTTATTTCTTAAACTAGTATAACTACATTTCTAAGATTTGATCTTCAACTTGTGGTTTGGGCCCAGCATTTGGGTACTCTAGATAGATAACCATTTCAAAATTTGTTCCAATATTGTCTACCAACCAGCCCTTCCAATTTTGTGGCACTCACACTTTTGTCATTATTACCTCCTGATCTGTATGTAATTCTTTTGCAGTTTTGAAGGCACTTGTTACATTCATATTTATCCTTACAATAACCTTGTGAGGTAGGTAAGATGTGAAATCTATATTTTATAGATAAGTCGGCTGAAGTATAGCAGGACTGAAGAGATCCATTTTCTAATCCATTGAGTATATACACAGTCTTCATCCAAATCCTTGATAGAAATGTTGAAGAGGCTCTCCAGAAGCCAGGCTGACCCCAAATTCTGAAACATCACTGGATGGTACAGCAGTTAAAAGCAGGTCATTTCCACTTAAGGTGTGATTATCCAACCCATTTGTTGCCATTCTGTCCAAAGGGATGGTACAAGAGAGTGTCACTAATTTGTTGACATAAATAGTAATACTAAAAAAACAAGAGGGTTTGCTGACAGGGAAAAAAAAAAAAAAGTGCTTGTCCGTATCCACAAAGGGACTGCTGCCACATCAACTGCTTCAAGAAGCCAAGTCTTCCCTCTCTTCTAGAACCCCCATGGGGTCATGTTTTATTATTCTTACATTTTTTAGCACATCCTAACTTTGTAATTGTTTATGTGCCTGTTTTATAAACTACTTCAAGTCATTCATTTTTATTACACCCAGCCCTTAGCTACTGCTGTCCACATAGAAGGCACTCCAAAAAGAAGAAGAGAAATCTATCCAAGTAAATATTCTTCCAGTAGTATCTGGCATTCTCCAAAAACAAACTTGTGACTAGAAGAGACAAATCAGCCACATTGCTGTCAACACAACTGATTTAAATGCCCATATAATTGGCCTGGTCAGTTTTCAGCAGGTGTGTCTTTGCTAGTTAAACCAGCTTGCTTTGAATGTGTTTTGAATAAAGATAGGTTCTCTAACAATAGGGATGGAATACATGAAATAGGAACATTTCTTCAAAATGCCACTCTATCAGTGAGGAAAATAAGTGATTAATACAACAAAACAAAAAGACTGTAAGTCTTCCAAAAGAAAAGGAAAAAGACTAACAAACAAGAATATAGTGGTTTACCATTTACAAATCTTTCACATACATTCTCATTTGACCCTCACAACAACCCTGTGAGGTAGGCAGCACATTCTTCTCAATTAACAGATGAGGAAAGTGAATCTAAGAGCAGTTAACTGATGTGCCCAAGGTTCTGTAGTTAGCAAATAGTTTGTAATATCAGTCTTTGGCCTAAAAATTCAGTGCCCAACCTCCCCTCTTACTTGCCCTACCTACTTCACAGGGATAATGAAGATAAAATGAATTGAAAATTAGAAAAATACTTTGAGGGGAAAAACCACTATATAATTATACCCAACATTGCCCATGATATATGGCTCATTCCTCTTCTCATTCCAGTTTGTGCATGAACCAGAATTTTATATTACTTCTGTGCTCAACTAAGCAACTAAGTAAGGCAGGGTAATAGTGTGATCCTGTTTAAAATTACATAAATTACAATCAGGGTAACTGCATTATTAATCAAATTGAAAAACAGACAGGCTAATGTGCAACTAGGACCCAATAAAGCACACAGCAAAACAAGGCAACATTATCAGATAGGGCATGATTGCATAGAAGGAAAACGTGGTGTCAGAGTTAAACTGGCACACACACAGTTATCTAAGGCAAAGTGGTGGCAAAGAAGAGTTATTTGTTCTGCATTATATAAATAAGAGAAGATGATTCGTGGGAACCCATGCAAAAGCATCTTGTCACACAGATCTCTCCAGCTGCCTAAAGAGAATATAAACACTGTCATCTTCATTGTCGAGAATGATTCTATCTATTCTTATATCCTGAACTAAACCAAGGAATACCTCCATGCTAATCTTCCTTGGCTAAAATACAACTAGTACCATTATTCCTAATCAGACTAATAAATAGATATCTTTTAATGAATTAGATTAATTTTTTTTCAGGATTCACTTTGGATTCTTCTGCTTTAAGACCCAAAGCAAGTTATATTGAGTTTTTATTGGTGATTCTAAGTATGTGTGTTTATAACAGTTGAAGTGTGAATTTAACATATTAAAAGAGTTTTATAGCATCTGTTCAGAAAAGATTATATACTATACAAACTATTCAAGTCATACAAAACCATTTTTTCAGTGTCTTTTCAACTGAGAAGAATCCTATTCAGCACGCTTCTCCTCCTGAGGTGGTTCATACTGAGCAAGCTATGGGGTAAAGACAGAGGAGTTTAGGTGAATTTTATTCTAAATTGGGTAAAAAGTTAATAAAACAAAATGAGTTTATTATATTCAATTTAGCTTCTGAATCAGTAATAAGTTTATAGAAACTATGCTTTCTAAAACAATAATTTAAGATTTAATATAATCAAACCTAATGAAAGCCCTTTTCATTTAAACATTAATGTTACTGAGAAACTACAATTTCAGTTCATGACTGAACTGTTCAAATCTTACAATAATCTAAGTCTTCATAAAGATACTATGCTTTATAATAAGGAACTTTCTTCCACTCCACCAAAAGTTTACTGAAATTTCCCCTAAAAAGTAGAGGAAGCCAGTGTGGTCATGTATGCCTGTAATCCCAGTGAGCCGGGAGGCTAAGACAGGAGGATCTCTATTTCAAGACCAGTCTCAGCTACTAAGCCAGTCCCTGTCCAAAAACAAAAAAAGGCTAGGGATGTGGCTCAATGGTAAAGCACCTCTGGGTTCAAAACAAAACAAAACAAAAAGTAGAGGGGAAAGAGTTAGGTAATGAGTATTAATATGGCTAGTCTATGTCTTTGACTTACAAAAAAAAAAAAAAAAGTAATGTCTTTGACTTAAAAGGTGCCAGAGTTTACTAGCACTTGGGAATCTTAGATAATTTAAGATACTGCATTTTCTTTAATATATTAAGTTGTGCTTCCTTAACCTGGATAAGTTTTGTACTCTTCCAATTAGGTGTCATACTTGAAATGTTTGTTAACTTCACTGTGCTTTAAATTCTCTCACCTATAAAATGGCCTGAGTATCTGTTTTACTTATCTCAGAGTTATTGAGATCATAAAACACATTATGAGAAATACCTAGAGTAACATAAAATGTACTATGTGATTCAGAATGCAGTAAAATCTCAAAGGCTTAGTTGATGATTTGAAGTTTTTGCAAGTTCTTGTGGGAGTTGAAACAAAGAAAAAAATATAAGCCTAGATAAAATTAAGTGCAATTTACTTCTGTAAATTTGTTAACACAGGGGCTACCAAATGACAGTGCAGATTATGCACTGCACAACTCTAGGAAGTACCATTTACAAGCAGTGCCCCTAAACTAAGAATTTTAGAATTATCCATTTGCTTAAAAGCAGCCATAACCAATGTTTCTATCTTTCTGTTGATGCAGGTTCCCAAGAACCTCTTCTTGACCACACTTTGCTTATTCTATGTACAGTCTGTCTTGTGATTTTTTTAGATGGGCATAAATTTGCCTTGCATTTGATTCACATTGATATTCACCCTCCTCCTTCCCCAGTTGTGCATTTTAGTGAGGTTATGATCATATAATCACTAGAGGAAAATGTATTTTTAACATGAATTCCTTAAAAATTTACCTTTGCTTTCAGTTTTTTATTTTCTTCTACAGTAGCTTCATATTTTTCTTTCATTTCTGCCAGTTCTAAGCGGAGCAACTCTATTTCTGGATTTTCTGGGGTAGCAGCTCCTAAGTGATGCTTTAAAAAACTAATATCAATGTTAAGAACTTTACTTCTTAAAGCTGAATGGAATTAATGAACTAGCCCAGAATAGAATCAATATCCAAGACCATAATCACCCACCCACCAACATTTACCCAGATATCATTGTCAAAAAACAGAATGGAGGGCTGGGATTGTGGCTCAGCAGTAGAGCGCTCCCTAGCCTTGGGTTCAACCCTCAGCACCACATAAAAACAAGTAAATAAAGATATTGTGTCCAACTATAACTAAAAAAATAAATATTAAAAAAAGGAAAATAACCTTTTCAATAAGCAAAAGTATTTTAAAGGTTATTATGTATGTGAAAAAATAAGAATTTCAATAATAAGGCCTTTTTCTGACTTCAAAGATGAAAAGGATACTCCAAAGCACTATTAGGTTTCTCTGGTTCTTCATATAAGGCTACCAACACTGCAAATCAAAAAGCAGAAAGAGCAACAATTAAAGTCTTAAATTTGAATGGCAGAAATTATATTCCATATCTCAGTAAATACTAAGTGCCAAGCACACTGCTAAGACTGTCCATATAGTGGTGAACAAAGTCCCTGCTCCCAACTAATTTACAGTTCAATTCTAAAGTAAGGAATTATATAAGAAAGAGTATCAAGCAGCAATGCTAAATAGTACATTTGGGAGCACACTGAAAGAATTGGGCATCAAACAAAGGCGGCATCCTAAGGGAAGGATAGACCTAAAACTGACATATCAAGTACAGCTGGATGGAGTTATGGGTAATGTGGCTGGAAAGGTGGTCAGAGGCCATAGTACAGAGGGTCATGTAAGTTTTGTTGGCCTTTAGTTACAGGATCCACTTTAGTGGAAGACCGACTGAAGTGGGTCAAGGATAATGGCAGGAAGAACAACAGTTAAGAGGTAGATGTAGTAATCCAATTAAACGCAGTGACCTGCACTAGATAGAATTATGGGGAAAAAATAAATTTAAGAAAACTTTAGGAAAGAGTAAGGCTGTGGTAATTACTTGAAGAAGCTTTCATTTCAAAATGTTCAAGAATGAAGTATCATACACAATATGCTAAAAAACACCAACCAAAAACGTTGCCAGTAACCACATGCTCAAATCAGCATTAAAATATATACTACAGTAGTTTCATATCTAATAACTCATGTGAGGACTATGTTGATCATCTTGTATTGAATGAGTACCTCCTGGAATTTTGTATTCAGATAAAAAAAAATATCTCTAAACCAGTGGTTAACTGTTTTGTGCATGGAACCCTTTGAAAAATTTGTTGAAAGCAAAAAACATAACTCCATACAAAAAGAAAAATATACATATATAAACTCTAATAAGTCCTGTTCTAAACTAATTTGTATGTGTTCCTTTTAATTTTTACAGCTTTATTAATTTAAAATAACAGTATGAAAAATTCAAACGTGCAACTACTTTTAACAACGCTGAAATACACTGTATTTTTTGGGAAGTTGGTATATTTACAGTACTGTCCTCTCAGCTTGTCCTCTCTCCTTTCATTGTCTTTTACAGTACTCTAATTCCTGTTTATTACCTTCTTCTTTAAATTAAATGCTCAAACCTAATTCTTCTTCCATTCATTTCTACTGATTTCTATTGAATTCCTAACTTTACAAGACATGAATATCAGTGCTTCCCCATTTCTTCTCCCACTCCATTTCTTTCAGTTTCTAAATTTCCGTCAGTGATATTTACAAGGTTGATAAATGCAAAACATAATGTAAATGCTAAGTTTCCTGAGTTTTTCTATGAATTAATACACATCCTTCTATTCGGACAAGTCTATATCAAACCATGTTCCCCTTTTGCCTTAACCAGGATTTTTTTAAAAATATATATTTTTTAGATGTTGATGGACCTTTATTTTACTCATTTATTTTTATGTGGTGCTGAGAATCAAACCCAGCGCCTCACACATGCTAGGCAAGTGCTCTACCACTGAGCCACAACCCCAGCCCCTTAACCAGGATTTTTTAGAGGTTAATATAGTGCTCAAAACATCTAAAATGCCACCTCTTCTAAATGATTTTCTTATAGTGTTTTATTGTCATAAGCAATTTCAAATCCTCTTGGAAATAGTGGGATAAAAAATATAAATTTGAGGGGCTGGGTATATAGCCCAGTCAGTAAAATGCTTGCCTCACATGCACAAGGCACTGGGTTCAATCCCCAGTATTACCTCAAAAATAAATAGATAAATGTTTGTGTGTGAAATATCTGTTTAAAGATGAAAATAAATTTTTACATAAATCTTGTCAATAGATACTATGTTTTCTGATGTTTATTTAAAAGATTGGCTATCTAAGGAGATTGAAGGGTTACATTTTTGTGGGTGTGAACAGGTATAAGAAGCCTCCAGGGATCTCTCTCATGAAGGAAAATCCTTGTATAGTCACAAGGCTGTGCATCTTCTCTCTGGTCATCTTCTACAACTGTCACTTTTCTGCCTTTTACCATCTTTCACTCACTTTAGCCACCATGTACATTTTCAGTATTCTTTATCCAAAATGCTTGGCACCAAATACCTGATATTTTCAGATTTTGGAATATTTTCATATACATAATAAGATATTTGGGGAGTAGGACCCAAGAGTAAACACAAAATTCATTTATACTTCATGCACACCTCATATACATAGCCTGAAGGTATGTATATACATGTCACATGCAGTCAGGAGTGGAATTTTTCCACTTGCAGCATCAAGTCAGTGCTCAAAATTTTTCAAATCTTGTAGCATTTTGAATTTTAGATATCCTGATTAGAGATGCTCAACCTGTATTTCCTGGAACTCTTGACAACATACTTAGCTCATTCAGATCTCTGCTCAAAAGTTACTTCATAAGAAAGGCCTTTCCCCCATTACCTTGTGTAAAATGGCACACAAATCCTACCCATCATCATTTTATCTTCTAACATTGGTATTAGTTTTAAATTATAACACTACCACTAGCTGACACTCTGTATTTCTTGATTATCTGTCTCCCCAACCAGGATGCAAGCTCATGAGGGCAAGAACTCTTTCTTTTTCATTGCTAGCCCCACTGTCTAGAATAGACACCTATTAATTGCTTAAATGAAAAAAGGGACTGTATGGGGTTTCCTAAGGAATGAAATTCCAAGCATCTATGATACTTGGGGAGACAACAAACACAGCATTTTCAGAGTGTCTCCTTATTATTTGCAAAGATGGAGGGAAACTACTAACTGAACCTAGACAAGAAGCAATTCAAAATTGCCAACATATCCATGCATGGGAATGAAAAGGCCTGCTTTCTGCTAGACCCAGGAGTTCTCCCAGAATTTTCCCCTAACCTTTATTTCTGCACAAAATGCAGATATTATTATCCAGTCATTTCTCATTCTCTTATGGTTCCATGTCTGCACCCCTGCCAGGATTCCATCATCTTTGAAAATCCCAGTCAATGCATAGAGCAGTATATAACAGGCATTCAAATTACAGCTGAGCTAATTAAGTAAGCAGTACTTCACTATCTCTTGGAATCCTCCTGTTTCAAGCACCTTCCTTGTCTACTTAGATCTTGAATCCAGGAAGAAAGAGATGTAACAGTGTAACAGTAAACTTCCATTTTTAAAAGCGTAAACAATATAACTATTTATGAAGCGTCCTCAAGTTCTTTAAACTGCAATTCTACTTTATACACAAAATAGGAATTGCTATAGACTAAGAAATAGGGAATTGAAAAGCCACAGCCAAATTGTCTGTGATTCACTTACTTCGGGATAAGCCTCACTCAACTACTTTACAGCCCACTTTCAAATCTACTAATTTCTCAAGTTGCTCTTTGTTTGAGGGAAAATATTTCTTAAGATTCTGAGGACTCTGCAAACTCGGTAAAGCGGAAGGAATTGGGACCTCAAGGTCTTCAATAAACATATTCACTGCGGCTGCTCCAGGCAAAGCAACGGAAGTTGGAGAGACTTTGCAACAGCTGCAAGTGTTTCACTCCCCGCGCTGAGAGCAATAGCGTGAACTAGGCTACCCCACCAGGCAGCGTCTGGCAGCCAGAGCGAGCCGGTCCCCGCTCATTCCCAAGCACTCTTCTCTGGACCCTAGACGGGCCCCACCTGTTCCCCTCCTTTCCCCACGCCGTGGCCCGTCAGGGGCACCGCGCCGAGGGCACGTGAAACCCTCTCCTAGCCATGCTTACCTTTGGTCAGCGTGTCCAGCACCCCCGACTTCTCCAAGTACCTCCGGAACTGCTCGCGCTTCGAGTCGGCGGCCTGAGGAGACACCGCGGGTCAGTGACCGAGCCCGGGGGCCAGAGCAGGAAGAAGGCGCTTAGAGTCTGGCAACCCCACCTCCGCCTCGCTGCCTCAGGCCCCCGAAACCTGCACGCGCCCCCATCTCCCACCCGGAGCCGACCAGCGGCTGGCTACCGCCCGCACTCCCCCAGCCACGCCGCGCCCCCCTCACTTTGTAATGGGCCATAGTGACAGCGGCCGCGGCGTAGCTGGCGCCGGAGACCGTGGCTGGCGGGCTTGGAGGAGCACTGCTCATGCGCGGAGGGGCGCGCGCGCTTGCGCACTTGCGAACCAAGGGCCGGCATCGCCGGGGTGTGGCCTGTTTTCATGGCGACCAGGACGCTCAGCATCCCCAGGCGCCTGCAGAACTGAGGGAGACTGCGTACGCCCGCCCCTCTAGCTGTCGGAGTAGCGCCTTCCCTTCCTCTTCCGGTCCCCAGGGCGGTTCGGTTGCTTAGCGAAGAGGCGAGGGTTTGGCAACTCGCTGTAAGCGTCCAGGTGGAGCCGGGAGTGGGCGTGGTGCCCGAGGGCGGGGCCTTGGGGTCCTGGAGCTTAACACCCTCGTAGGAGGATAGATCGTCCTACTTGTAGAGGGCGCGCCCTTCGAACCCAGGTCTTCGAAGCTGTGGTGACCTGTGTGTGTTGGACTTTTTGGCTCTCATCTGGAAAAAGTACGCACGACCAAAGCAGGACGCCTCTTGGATTTCCAATGGCTTGAGAATAATATTTTAAATTATATGTTTTGGCTCCAGTTTTACATTTGGAGTCTCCTTGTTTTGTGGCTGACTTGAAGTAGCCCTCTGGAGGATCAGCACTGATGTGCTAATAAAACCTTTTGAGCGCTTACTGTGCACAAGGTACAGTGCGTTTAAAACATAGTTCTTTTTTCTTTCTTTCGTTCTTTTTTTTTTTTTTTTTCATTTTAATTCTCACAACATCTTTGTAGGTAAGTATGGTAGTAAAATGACATGACTAGAGAATATATTTTGGGAGACAGAAGCCCAGTGGTGGTGGATTTGGGCAGAGAATGTGGATTTCCCCAGAACGTGTTTATAGAAGGCCGGTGTGAGGAATAAAGAATTGCTGTTTGAATCTTAAAAAAAAAAAAAAAAAAAAAAAAAAAATGACATGACTAGGTTACGTGACCAGTGAATAGGAGAGCCAGGAAAGACTCCAATCCAGAATGTGAATCACGATGCTATGAACTGGTGAGAGAAAGTCTTGCATCTTTTTCAATATTTTATTTACTAGATAGCAATATTATGGTTATATTCAACACACATCAGTTTGCAGTTTATAAAGAAACTAAGTTATTAAGTCCCAGGGCAAACAACATTAACCTAGTTTCCAAAATAAAGGATTAGTAACTAAAAGGAGTAATTACATAGATCAAGAACAATTTTCTAAGGCTGTAAGAAAAATCTGATCCCAAACCATTTAGGATCGAATCAGAGCATGTGATTTTCCCCAAGTCAGTTTCGCATATTTTTAAGGGAGGTTAAAAAATACATCCTAATTTGGCTACCCTACCTCTTTGAATTTAGAACTTCCCCCTTCACAGTTCAGAATTAGAGCTGTTTTCCATTTCTGGAATGAGTTTGCAGTTGTCTATCACAACAGCTGGTCTTTAGAAATATCCTTATCTATTTTCTCCATGTTCCACCACCACTGTTACTACTCTGATGACATAATATGCAGAATATCTAAAAGCAACAACTGTTCAGATCTGAAGGTCTGTTGGAACCCTCCTACCAATGAAGTTGTTCGTCAAGGACATTAAATGATTTGGAGGACAATCCGTAGAATTGTTGCAGGTTCTAATAAACTTTGACTCAAAGGACCACTCTCCCAAAGAATCAGAAGTGTTTGGAATGTCGAGTGGTTGGAAGTCTCTCTGTGAATGAGGAAGGTTTCTGATAGTGCCCTCTCTGAACTGGCCCTGGAGGTTACCTATAGGAGATGACCCTTGGTTTGCATCTTCTGTAGAGGGACCCCAGGTAGTATTGAGCCACCGAGGTTTCCAGGTGCAGGAGTCTGCTGCCAGGGAGAAAGTTGTGTGGGGTGACTGCCCCATGTGGTTGTCTGTATCTATAGCAATACCTGGAACAGAACAGTGATCTCTAGAATAATGGTTCTTTTTGCTTTCTTTGCCATCAACTTCTCTTTTTTCCCGCAAGTGGTTACCATTAACTTCTTTTTTAAATATTTTATGAGTGTCTTTGTTATTTTTTGAGCTGATGGGTTGAGGGTGACTGCAAGTAGTACTAAGTGTGTACATCTCATTAGTTTCCTGTTCATCCAAAATGCTTTTCTCATCATTTAAGTCATGATTCTCAGGATCTGCCTGAAATACAGAAGATGAATTTAAACTTGGATATGCTACTCTGTGTGTTTGTTTTTCCACTATCAGATTATAATCAGGTGCTGAAGGGAGTCGTTTCAGTGAATTTGCAGATGTGCTCTGATATTTGGCTAGACTTTGTTTTGACTTTGCACAGAATTCATTGTGTTCATTCCTCGATTTATATTGTCCCAAGAGCCCTCTTTTAATTTTTTTAAAACCTAGGTGGAAAATTTCTAAAATGTTTAAGAAAAGTGAAACAGTGGCTATGGATTGCATAAAAAGTAGAAATATTGTCTTTTCTGTTGGTCTTGAAACAAAACAATCGATTATATTTGGACATGGGTGACCATGGCATTTAAATAGAGGCTCTAAGTGAAATCCATATAAAAGGTACTGTCCAATCATGAACCCAACTTCAACTACAGAACGAGTGAAAATATGTATCACGTAAGTGCAAAGCAAGGTTCCTCTGAGCGGAGCTTTATTTAGTTTCCTTTGTTCCAGCTGACAGAGCTCTTGCTCTAATCTCCTCTGATTCGCAGGCATTTCAAACTCTATCCCATCCAGTTCTCTCCTTAATTGAGCTTTCATCCTCTCCCTCTCTTTCTCTAGAACTCTCAGTCGGTATAAAGCATGGCCCATGTAGACCAGAGATGGTGAAGACACAAATATCACCTGCAGAACCCAGTATCTAATGAGGGAAATAGGAAAGGCCTGGTCATAGCATACATTTCTGCAACCTGGTTGTTGTGTATTGCAGATGAAGCCAGACTGCTCATCATTCCAGACATCTTCAGCTGCTACTCCCAGAACAAGCATTCGAAATATGAATAATATGGTGAGCCAGATCTTTCCAATCATGGTGGAGTGAATATGAACTTCCTCCAGAATGCCTCCAAGGAGATTCCAGTCCCCCATGCTTATTTATTCAGCCATCTTAGCTCTGAACCCCATCAAACAGGAGGCAGATAAATTCTTCCATTCTGAAGGGAGCACTGTTTCTTAAAGCAAACCTATGGCCAAAATAGGAACAAATCATCACTCTTTCCATGTGCTGATTTTTTACTTTTTTTCCCTAGAGAGCAGTAACAATCTGCACAAAGAATGTATTTTAGATTTGAGGAATTTAAAAGAATTTTGTTTAGATATTACAGTGCAAAAAAAAAAAAAAGGTGATACCTAGAGGAAGCATGTATATATTATAAACATGTTTATAATATAAATGTGTTTATAATATAAACATATATATTATGAACAGAATTGTTGGGCTAGTGATGTAGCTTAGTGGTAGAATGTGTGCCTAACATGCATGAGGCCCTGGGTTCAATCCCAAGCCCCACCAAAAAATAAATAAAAAATAAAAATAGAATTCTGAGATTCCCATCATAAGTCATCTTATTTAGCTTAAGTATCTTGTTTAATTTTCTTTAACTGGGAACTCTTAGAGACAGTCCTAAAAATACTGACTTGATCTTACAAACAAACCTATTAAGATTATTTTATGTAAGAGTTTATAACCAAAGTAAGTGATTGTAAATTTTCATTTATACTCGGGAAAAATGAATGTGCTTCATCTGATAATTCAATAAAATACAGCATTTAATGAAACCAGAGGAAATAATCTGGCTCTTGCTATAGGAATTTAGATTAATGTTTTTTTGTTTTGGTTTGGTTTGGTTTGGTTTTGTGTGTGTGTGTTGTCTTGTTTTATTTAGTTTGTGGTGCTGGGGATTGAACACAGGTCCTCACACGTGTTAGGCAGACACTGTACCACTGAGTCACATCCCTAACCTGAATTTAGTTTTTTAATACACATTTGAATATCTAAATTCTGGTTTCTTTCTGGCAGTTGTTGAGCATTTTTAGAAATCAATTCCAGTAATATTTATGAATATTTATAAAATTCTTACACTTTGCTATAAAAAATTTATAAATTTTTATCATATTAAAATACACTCTAAAATTTCTCAGCTGTTGTATGGTACTAAAATATTATTAGGAATGGGTGAAATAAATTCATCACTGGTGTGGTGATGGTATTATAGAAAATATTGTAACAATGTCTTATCTCTTTAAGATGTAGTTTCTTTCTTGGAGAGAACAGTGGGACAAATTAGAATTTAGCTACTTGGATTATTGGCCAATAAATTCCATATAATATTTATGAAGGCTATCTTAGGCTTTCCACAAAGGAAAGATAGAAATAATTAATGTTTTCATTCCCTTTCATTTAAAACATATAAATGTATGTCCTGTGTCCTTTATATAAAGGGAAATAATACACAATCAAAGAAAATACTAGGATACTATAGTTACAAGATACATTCATCACAAAAATCCTGATAGATTCATCACAAAGATCTTATGAAGTGGCTATTTCACTCATTTGTTATTTATCCCATTTTATCTATATGATACAGAAACTGAGGCATGTCTTAATTTGCCAAGGTCACACAGCTGAAACTGGCATTCAAACCCATCAGTGTGGCTCTAGAGTCAGTTCTTAACTATCTTTCCTAACTACTATTTTTCCTCTTAAACAAACTTGAAATTTGCATGAAAGAAACATCAAGAGATCGTGTTTTCTCTTAAAAGTTCATTTAAGGGGCTGGAGTTGTGGCTCACTGGTAGAGCCCATGCCTTGCACGTGTGAGGCACTGGGTTCGATCCTCAGCACCACATAAAAATAAATAAAGGTATTGTGTCCATCTACAACTAAAAAAAATTTGAAAAAAAGGTAATTCAACCTCATTTTTTAAAAAAGGTCATTTAAGTTTAGGAATGTTGAATAGTGATAGTTTTAGCTTTTTGGTTCTAGAATCTCTAGTTTTTTAAAGATTGTACAGTTAATAAAACTTACAAAAGCAGCAGTTGTCTAAAATTTAGCCATATTCCTTTTAGAAAATTTTTATATTGACTATATTATATTAATAATAGTATACTCTGACTTTTAAAATGTAAATTGGGATGTTATTGTTATTTATAATAGAATGAATTTAAAACATCCAAAATAATTATCCATCCAAGAAAGATTGGTTAAATAAATAATGATACATCCACAGTGTGATACCAGGCAGCCAGTAGAAATGATAAATGTATACTAATATAAAAAGACATTTAACGTTTTGTTTCAGTGCAATTCAAAATAGTATAGTCCACTATTATAAATTTATTTATATGTAGAGTAATGCATATAAAAATTCTAGAAGGATATCTGTCAAAATATTAACAGATTATCTCTGGATAATGGAATTAAAATTGACTTAATTTTTTAATATTTTTGGTTTTTAATGTTTTACCATGAGCCTTTACTATTAAAATCATAAAAGGAAGTATTTTTTCCCCTTAAAGTATAAAACGTAGTATTTCCTAAAAGAAGGAATGGTATAATTTAATTATAAATTAAAACTTTCATGACAAATGACATGAAAACTAGTACACATACATACAGTTCCACAGAATTCAAAAGCAAAAGTTAAAAACAGTTCAAACAATTATTTCTTAATTAGCTAAGACAGAGATTAACACAAACCTTTTTAAGCTTTGATAAATCTGAGAAGCAAATCATGCTTAGAAGTTATACCATGGCTGTCTTCAGCTTCTCTGAAAGCATCCCTTTGAGGTATACAGCAGATTCTGGTCAGTTCAGCGCCATAGATGAGTCAGCTAGCAACTAAAATCCATTTCCCTTTCTGCTCATTCTACAATAGCACTAGCCAATAGAACTAACTTCTGCAACATTGGAAATATTCTCTTTCTGCTTTGTCCAATAAGCCACCAGCTACATGCAGCAATTAAACACTTGCAATCTAGTTTGTGTATGACAGCAACTGAATTTTTAATTTTGTTTAATAGAAACTTAAAGAGCTACATATACATAGTGGCTACTTTGTTGGACATCAGAGATAAAGAATGCTTCCAGGGAATGAAACTGACCACATTATGTTATATACATATGTGAACATGTAACAACAAATCCCACTAATATGTCTAATTATCATGCACTGATAAAAAATTTTTAAAGAATTCCTAATAGTAAAATACAATCTAGAAGAGCATTATGAGCTCCAAATTAAACTGAATAAATGGTTCCTCTGTAATTCAGAGATGTCAAATTTAAGACATCAGGAAATGTTTGTACATGTTTTTACTGTAATTTTTGCCAATAAAACATCACTGTTTTTGGTTATGTAACCCATATTTCTAGTACCAAAAAAATCTTTCTTTCGTAGTAGATAATAACTTCATCATCAGCCCATAATCAATGGGTTATGTTCGATTTTATAGTTAGATAAATTCTGTTCCTCTCTCTAGTTTTCTACTAACAATTACATTGTACTTCAGGTCATTAAACAGGTCTCTTCAGAGCTAGTGACCTGGTGCATTGGCCATGGCAGATAAATATTCCTCCCCTGAAAAGCTACTTTTTAGATTAAATAGAAACATTTCATCAAGGGAACAATTATATACATATATTCTTGTTTACATTATGTGTATATTAATGTTTATATATTATATATTATAAACCATATATGCTGTAATATATAAATTATTGGTAAAATTAAAAAATACTCATCCTCAGTAGTCAGAGATAAATTCAAATAAAGCATTATATTCTAACTATCAAAATGCAAAAATTTCAAGATTTCAAATATCATCTTTTTTCAAAGTAGAGGAAAACTTGTATATGGTAGGTAAGAATATAATTGGATACAAATACTCAAAGAGCAATTTAAATCTATCATAATTAACATTTCTACTGGATACTTGAAATATTCATTCAGCAAACACTTAAAAATATACTGCATATACTAGGACATTTACTCTTGGTAACCATACAAAACTAGCACAATTTAAAAGTCCAATAAAGAAATGGTTTAACTATGGACTATCTGTATCATTCAACTCAGAGAACAAAGGTCTCTATGAACTGATACAGAAAGATCGCTGTCATATTGTAAAGCAAGTTACAGAGCAATACATGTATCTTAATCTTGTTAAAACCTGTAGTTTATCTGGGCACAATGGTACATGCTTGTAATGCCAGCTTCTCAGGAGGCTGAGGCAGGAGGATCACAAGTTCAAGGCCACCCTGGGCAACTTAGTGAGACTCTGTCTCAAAATTAAAAGTGCTGGGGATGTAACTCAATGGTAGAGCATTTGCCTAGTATGCCCAAGGTCTGGGTAATCCCAGGGTTCAGTTCCTAGTACAAAAAAAAAAAAAAAAAAAAGTATATCAAGAGTATAACACAGATATGAAAAGTTTTTATTCTTCACATAGTACAGTATCCATGGATTCTATGAAACAGTCTCCAAAATGTCCTCCAAGTAAAGCCAGTTCTCTTTTATAGAATATATCCATGCATACCATGTGCCTGGAAGACCCAATCTCTGGTTTTTACTACTAGTGTTTTTTCTTTCTCTTCCTGCACTTGGCATTCAGAAGGTTCTTCCTCTAATCAGAAGGCCCTTTTGTAAGTAGTCCTTGCTTGCAACTGATGAGTTAGGTGTTGTTTTATCCTCTTTATAAAACTGTTAGCATTTGCTGGAACTCTGTTTCTTCATAGATTTTTCCATTTCTCCCTCATATGGCTCTTTTTATTATTGGGTTTAAATTAGGGGCAGGTCAGTTTGCTGGGGACAGGAAAATATTGAAAAATACAGCAAATAAGACACAAGCTAAATAAGCAGCAATTGCTATCCAAAACCTTGGATCTTTCAGCAGTGCTTTATCAAAGCAGCTAAACACAGTATAACCTATGGACATTCCAGCAAATCCACCTGCGATGTGAGCTGCAAAGGACACCTTTGGAGAAAAGAAAAGTGGAAATAAGTGAAGAAAATGCTAATTGCATGTTTTGGCTGTATCTCTCTTAGTGAAACAAATACAATCATAAACAAACAAGAGTCCAAGTCTGGAGAACTACGGGTAAAACAGAAGAGACACAAAACCCCATGTACACAGAGAAAAGATGTTCTAAAACATGCAAAGCTAAAAAATATCATTTTTAACCATTCTGAGTACATAAAACAGAGGCCATTGTTTCTCATTCTTCTTGATTATCATTACATTTAGGATGGTTCTATATAATGCCAACCAAGAGACTAGGAACTGAGTGGCCATGAGGGATCTCTATGAGAACATCCTATTGAAATGGGATGCAGAGTTGAAAAAATAATAGTATATACACAAATACTCCAATAGAAACTCCAGACTTAAAGATTAATCCAAGCAAAACTGAAATTCAGTTCTCTTTGTGTTATAAATTCATATGCAGCCAAATTTTCATTACTGTATTTCAATCTGCTTTTTATTCTCTGTGGACAGGGAAATCCTTTCTCTCCTGTTTTGGAATGGCTATCAACATGGCAAGTGCAGTGATCAGTGAGGTAAGTGAGGACAATCCAAAAGTCTGATTTCCTTACGAGTTTTCTAAAACTTCCAAATGGATATTTGACTGCCCTAAATCATAGAGTTGTATCCCTTATTCAATGACCCTTTTGATAAAGAAATTTTAATTAAAAAAAAAAAAAGAAGCAACTCACCGGAGACCCATTTTCAGGGACAAAGAACCTTCTGTAGAGAGCAAATCCCATGTCTGACACAACTAGAAGGAAAAACACCCTGATGAAGGCCCAGGATCTCCACAATATTGTACCAACTGTTTTTGGTTCCCCTCTAATAATGATATATAACAATTCCTGAGCTTTATTCTGTTCCAGGTTCCATTCTAAACAGTCTACATGCATTAATTCAGTAATCCTCTCAACAACCCTAAAAAGTAGGTACTATCATTATTCTATTTTATATTTATTCATCCAACAAGGATTTATTGATTATTCTCTATGTAGCAGGCACAATTCTAGTTGGTATACATGCAGCAGTGAATAGTTCAGACACCAGCCCCATACAGCTGATGATCTAGGGGAGCAAACAAGCAAAACATACAGTATATCAAACAGTGCTAAGTATTGTGAAGGAAATAACAGAGGAAAGTCAAGAATGCCAAGGGTAGGATGTGACTTTTAATAGGAGGGAAGATCTCCTGAGAATATGACATGAGGGAGCAGGCCATGCTGATATGTGAAGTAACAATCTGTTCCAAGCAGGAAAAAGAGCAAGCACAAAGTCCCTTTGACAAGAATGTGCCTGGTGTGTTTGGGGAGTACCAGTGCAGTTGATATGGCTGGATCAGTGGTTTTCAAAATGTGTTTTCCCAAGACCAGCAACACCAGCATCACCTGGGAAGTTCTTAAAAATAAAAATTCTTAGGCTGCACCTAGACCTATGAACAAGAAACCGAGGATGAAGTTCACATTCTGTTTTAACAAGACTTCCTTCCAGGTGATTCTGGACTAGAGTTAAGGACAAAGTGGTAGGTGATGAGATCACACAGCAGAAGATACATTTCATAAGAGCCTTGTGAAGCACTATAAAGACTTTGATTTTTGTAATTGGAAGCCTGTGAAAGCTTCTGATCATAGGAGTGACATGATCTGACTTGTTTTTACAAAGATCATTCTGGCTACTATATAGGAAAAAGATAATAAGACAGCAAGAATAGGAGCAGGGAAACCAACTAGAGGATTACTTGTGGCAATCCAAGTGAAGAACAATGGTGGTATTTTATACATAAAGAAACCAAGACTCCACTCTTATGCACCATACTAATTGCCTTTATTTACCATCAAGAGTACTGAAAATGGACCACGAAAGGAAAGGAGTCCACATTCCTCTACAGAACATGAGAGCCAGAACTTAGACTTTCTTCCTAAGTCAGGTCTGTGCTGACAGAGGAGTTTCTGGGTTGCTTTGCCTTGAAGAACTCTGCCCTACATGGGAGCTTGGAAACATCTCTTATAGCTATCACATTCCACACCCATCCCCCAGTTCCCTGCGCTCTATTTAGTGAGCCACCGTGTCCTAGGAGATGGAAAGGCCTAGTCCTTGCCTTTGGGAAAACAGCATTAGGACCATGTGTTCTGGCTGGTTTCCCATTCAATATCATATTGATGTTGAAGTCAAGGGACAGAGATTGAGGGCGAAATTAACATTAACTCAATGTTAATTTTTCCCCCCACTACTAGGGATTGAATCCAGGGCACTTTATTACTGAGCTACATTCCCAGCCCTTTTTTCCCCCCAGCCCTTTTTTATTTTTTATTGTGTGACAGGGTCTAGCTAAATTGCCTATGCTGGCCTTGAATTTATGATCTTCCTGCCTCAGTCTCCCTAATTACTGGGATTACAGATGCATGCCACTATGCCCAACTTTGATTGTGATTTAATTGTAAATGGCTGTTACACAAAGTGCTGGGTAAATGGGGCTGCATCTTTTTTTTTTTTTCCTGCATCATATTTTCATTCATCATTTGCATTTCCTGATCCAACATAAATAACATGCAGGGAGGACTATGAAAGAACTCTGCCAAAGATCAGGGCAGCCAACAGGAAACCTTCACTTTAGTCTTCCACAGCAGGGGACAGCCTCAAAAAAAAAAAAAAAGTCTCTGTGACCATCTCAATTTCTCCATTCCATTTCTCTCTTGTTTATCTTCCCCTTCTTATATCACTGCCTAGTTCTTTCTGCCTCCTAGAGGAGTCTGCTCCTGGGTTGCTGCAGCCTTTAAACTGAAACATGTCTTCCCACCTGAAAAGGGCCCTTATTCCAATAAACCTAATTGCTGCCTCATTAAAAAGTTGGCACTTTTTTATAATTTTTTTGCGGGGGTGGGGGGGTCCTGGGGGTTGAACCCAGGGGTATTTATCACTGAGCTACATCTGTAGCCCTTTATTTTTTATTTTGACACAGGCTCTTGCACAGTTGCTAAGGTTGGACTCAAACTTTGTGATCCTTCTGCCTCAGCCTCCCAAGTCACAGGGATTGCAGGAATGTATTCCTACACCCAGTTATTGACATTCATTTTAAAGGAGTTGGCTTTATGTGGATTTTTTTTTTTTTTAAGGATGAAAATGTAAGATTTTCTTAACTTTTACCCAAGATAAGCTCAGTTTCTTAGTTAAATAACATATCCCATGAATGTGGTCCTTAATCTAATTATCCTTCACAATTAAGGGTAATGTTTACCAATTAAAAGAAAACCAAACAATGTACATGTTTTCAAGAAATGTGTTTCAAATTAAAATATATTTATATTCCTTAATTTGTAATCTTACGAATCTGGTATGTGTTTTAATTCTCATTTTCAAGCCAAAAAACTTTTAGAAATGATATGTCAGGACCAGGGAAGGTTGACAATAGCAGATCCTACAAAGCGACGCAGGTCATGTGGTGATTTTAGTATGCACCTCGAGAATGACAGAACATCACAGAAACCACCTTTGGAGATACACTGCACATGAAGCAAGGGTTTTCACTTCAACTTTGAAAAGCATGAAAATCATTTCCCCACTAAGGATGTGAGCCTTATTCTACAAAGACTTCATGCAGATTGACTAAATACCCAGGTCACTTGTATGACAACATTTGTTTGCCCAAATGACTGGTTCATGGGTTCTGATGATGACTCTTAATAACTGAGGAGCTCCCATAGGGGCCAGATATTTGCTTTTCCCTTCTCTTCCAACAATTTTTCCTTAACTTTTTTATTTCTTATGAAAAGAAATTATCTACAGTATGGTATAAGCAATAAACAAGTTAACTCTTATCTCAGAATGAAATATTGATATTTTTATAGTTAAGTGGTTCATAAACTAAATTTAGGATCTTTCCACAGAGGCAGTTGCCCCTGTTCCTGTATGTGGAATATGGAAACCTTGATACCAAAAACCTGAGATTTTACCAAGTGTGACCTCTGCCTTGGCTTTCAAGTCTGACCCCAGGGTCTGTCCTCCTCCCCCAATTCCCCCAATGGGTATAGCTCCACCAGAAGCAGGTCCCTGAAAACTTACCACCCATACCTCTGCCCTTGTTTTCTTCTACCTTGTATGTCCTGCTAGTACCCAAATCTATCCTTACTTTCAGACTCAGTGAAAATCCCAGCCCCTCAGGACAGGGGATGTGGCTCAGAGGTGAAGCACTTCCCTGTCAAACACCAGGTCCTGGGTTCCATCCCCAACACCAAAAAGAAAAGAAAAAAAAAAAAAAAAAAAATCCAGCCCCCCCCCCCCCAAGATGGTGTGTTCTTCCAAACCAAAACTCCTCTAGCATGTAATTCTAGAGAATTTCTATAGAGATTTCAAAAGCCACCTTAGTCACTCTCCTAGCTCTTGAGCTTCTTGGTTCCTTGATCTCCACTCTCTTGTCCTCAGTCCTCAGCTGCCACCCAGAGTTTATATCCTAGACCAGTTTTTTTTTTTTTTTTTAATCTGAAAATGTAAAACTTGAGAAGGCAGCAGATTATCTCAGTGGTTTCCAGGCTTTTCCTTTGCAGACAAAAGGCACATACAGTCTCCAACATTTGAAAGAGAAAGTCCAGTTTATAAAACATTATGGTTGAAGTAGGGGGGGCACCTAGAGCTCTGCTTTGTTGGCTTTCCCCACTCTAGAAAGAAACAATAAGCCCAAACACTTCACCAGGCCCCTCTAAGAACCACCCTGAGGTGGTTCCTGTGAAATTCCTCCCTTCACGCCTAATCCTATGAAGCCAACAATTCTTTCTGACCTAGTCAGTGTTTGGGAAATGTGAAAAGGCCTTTTGAAGGTGGATCCAATTAAACCAAAGGTGTAAAATATTCCCCAAACTCACTTACCTATAAGGATGATGATCAGTAGTCTGAAAATTCCTAAAACAGGAATCATTTCTCGAAAATTCTTGGAAAGAGATAAGTCACAATAATGTAAGCAATCTGTTGGCAAAGAAAACTTCAGCTCTACCCCCTCTTCACCAGCTCTGTGATTTAAACCTATGTTTGAGCATCAGATATTTGCCAAACAAAGCATTGTTGTAACAGCCAAGTTTTCAAAAAGTTTTTAAGAAATACAATGCTAGTGCACTTTGGACAACAAAATGAAGCATGGCATTTAATTCTATGATTTATGACTCAATTTAGCGGGCTGCGGATACAGCTAAGTGGTACAGCATTTGCCTAGCATAGTTCAATCCCCAGAACTGAGGGGGGAGGGGGAAATTTTATTAGCTGGAAATTATCTAAATATAGGTAATAAAAAGTCTACACTGAATATGTCAATAAATGAATATATGGGTGGATAGTTAGATAAATAAATGCCATTAAACTAAGACTGATGCAATAGTTCCAAGCTTTTTTTGGAAATACTTATTCATGACCTCTTCACTCTCATTTCCCAAGTAACTAGCAAAGACTTAACTAAAATTTGAGTATCACTTCAATTTTTTTTAAAAGTAATTTCAAAAGAAAGGAAAATGTTGATCGAAATACATTGCTCTATTTTAACTTTGAAAAAATGTGCCTGCCTATGATAGTCCTGGTGTCACTTAGAGAACTGCTGAGTCACATACTCCACTTTAATTTACCAAGTTGCTTCTCCCTCCCCTTTAAGTTATTAACTCCCTTCCTATGAAGTGAAGATGCTGCACCAGGGGTGTTAATTCTATTTTCAAGCTTCTGTGAACATGACCTACAGTAAGAAATAATGTAACAACCCACTGCACACATAACTCAAAGAGTGCCTTCTCCTAGTCCATGTGACCCATGCTGAAATTTTTGTTTGTTTGATTTTGGAGACCAGGACCTTCAACTGAGCTCACAACCACTAATGGGTTGTAATCCAAAGTTTGAAAAATATTTTTCTAAGAAGTAACTTCTACCTCTGGAACAGTTTTAGAATTGCTTGGTATTTGTCCTACTAGAGTGATTTTATAATATACCTAAATGGGTAAAAGGTTGACGCCAAGTCAGGATTTTTTTCCTGTGTTAAGAAATGGTTGGCACTCACATACTATCATGGGAATGTAAAATTATATGCCAGTTTTAGAAGGCAATTTGGAATTTGCATATTGAAATGTTAAAATTTCACCTAGTAAGTTCACTTCTAGGATTTTATCCTCTCAAAAAGAAAAAAATCACAAATGCAAAACATAAATGTAAAGGAACATTCACTACAGCATTATTTATAATGTGAAAAGTAAAATGGCCCCACATTTTTTTAATATTTATTTTTTTTAATTGTAGTTGGACACAATACCTTGTTTCATTTATTTATTTTTATGTGGTGCTGAGGTTTGAACCCAGGGCCTCGCACGTGCTAGATGAGAGCTCTACCGCTGAGCCACAACCCCAGCCCCAACCCCACTTTTTTTCAATGAGAGTCTGTTAAAAAAAAAAAAAATCATGATACAAATATACAAAGGATGCTCTAAAGCCCTGCAAAGGCAGAGGGAGCTCTCTGTGTACTGACATGTGTGGATGGCCAGGATGCCCCATGAAGATGCAGAATAGTACAAGGGGAGGCCATTTCTGTATAATATTGGTGGAGTTTAAATACATATAGAAAAATGTTTATACATGCATTTCAAACTGTTAAAAAGACACTATACTGGGAACCTTGACTTTCTTTTTTTAAACTTAAAATTTTATTTATTCACATTACTTTGCCCTTCTCCCTCCCCTTGCTACTAAGGACAGAACCCAGAGGTGTTCTTCCACTGAACTACATCCCAACTCTTTTTATTTTATATTTTGAGATAGGGCCTCAACTAAATTGCTTAAACTGGCCTCAAATTTGCAATCCTCCTGCCTCAGCCTCTTGAATCACTGGAATTACAGGTATGTGCCACCTTGCCTGGCTAATCCACATTACTTTTGAGATAACAAGAAAATATAAAATATGAAGGATAAACTCTGAGGGCCATATGATTCTCAGAAAGATGAGTATTCCCTAAATATTGTTAAATGAAGATTCTCTGAACCAAGTAACAGTTATTGTTTTGGAAAAAAGCGGAAGCAAGGGATATAGCTCAATGGTAGACTACCTGCCTAGCATGCCCAAGGCCCTGGGATCAATTCACAGCACTGCAAAAATCATCATCATCATCAACATCATCATCCTCCTCCTCCATAGATTATGTTTCCAAAGTTCTTACCACTAGAACATTCATAAAATAACCTCCCATCAGGGCATAGACTCCTCCTGAAGCACCCACAAGAGACCTGAGTGGATCAAAAATGGAACTGGCAAGGGAACCTAAAGAAATAAAACGCAAAGGATCAGACATGATGAGAAACATGAGATACAAATCTTTCCAATCTAAGGTAAAAGTTCGGTAAGTTTGGGCCATTTTCACATTAACAAGCAACAAATTCATTTTATCACTTGCATACTATATAAGTAGAGATACATAGTTTATCCTTAATTTTTCTGAAACATTAAGTGTTTATTAGAAAAGTAGTATTACAGAAACAAGAGCATAAACTCTGGAGCTAAATTTACCAAATGTGTGATAAGAAGAAGTTATTTAACCCCTCTATGCTGTTTTTCTACCTATGGAATAAGGATATTAATAGATTCAATGAGTTATTGGAGATGTAAATGAGTTGGATATACATATATAGTACTTATAACACTACCTGAAATGTATTATAAACTTGTGAACTATTATTTCAAAATACTCCATATATTTAATCAAACTGTCAAAATACCTAACATTCCAGTATTATCTGAAGGCTGTGTTTCTTTTTTTTTTAATATTTATTTTTTAGTTGGACACAATATCTTTATTTAATTTATTCATTTTTATTTGGTGCTGAGGATCAAACCCAGGGCCCCGAACATGCTAGGCGGGCACTCTGCAGCTGAACCACAATCCCAGCCCTGAAGGCTATGTTTCTTATGGAATCAAGATGTAGCCTCAGAATCCTTATTAACATACCATTTAATCAGATTCCCCTAAGCAAGATGAATTTATTTCCTAACCCAATTCCTTGATCCCTGGACCAAACAATGCTTTACAAACCAACTCATGCAAACTCTAATACAATGTTTTGAGCCAGACAAAGTGGTGCACACCTATGATCCCAGCAACTCAGGAGGCTGAGATAGGAGGATCACAAGTTCAAGGCCAGCTTGGGCAATTTAGCAAGATCCTGTCTCAAAATAAAAAAAAATAAAAAGTACTGGAGATGAAACTCAATAGTAGAGCATCCCTGGATCCAACCCCAGTACCAAAAACAAACAAGTTGGGTCTCAGACAACAAAGACCAGTGAACCCTCAGAGAAGGAAATAATTTAGGTGAGGTATTTGATTGCTGAGGTACTTATTACCTTAAGCAAGATTACAGCAGTTCATGAAGAGAGAACCCAGGCTGATCCCACCAAGCCAGAAGTTGTTAAGATGGAATTTAGGGTACAGATAGATCAAGGCAACTTGAGTTCATAAGACAGGGTACTAGAGAAAAGAGAGCTGCACACAAAGAAAAGCATGTGAGGAAATTACCAAAGCCAAGGAAAGAACCACCAAAAAGCATGTGGGAACACTACCTGTTGCTCACACAGCAAGCACCAAACAGGCTAGATAACTTTCTAAACAAAAACTTCATAATTCATGGAACATTGGTTAGAGTACACAAAAGGAGCCTGACCAGTAGTGAGAATAATTAGCACTCAACCCTGACTTGAAACATAATTTCACATAACAAACCCTACCAGAAAAGATCAAACTACCTTCAAGTATCATCTAACAAGATAAAATGTATGGCCTCCAGTCAAAAATGATCAGACATGTGAAGAGGCAGAAATGATGAGACACAAGAGAAAAGTCAACCAAATAAAACTTACCCAGAAATAACTCGTGTTAAATTTAGGCTATAAAAGCAGTAAACAATTATTCAACTGTATCCTTTGTGTTCAAAAGTTAAAGACATGTAAGATATAAAACAGATTCAAATCAACTCTCTAAGGATGAAAACTGTAATGTCAAAAATTATAAAAAGTAAACTAAGTAGGGCTGGGGATGTGGCTCAAGCGGTAGCGCGCTCGCCTGGCATGCGTGCGGCCCGGGTTCGATCCTCAGCACCACATACAAACAAAGATGTTGTGTTTGCCGATAACTAAAAAAAATAAATAAATATTGAAATTCTCTCTCTCTCTACCTCTCTCTCTTTAAAAAAAAAAGTAAACTAAGTAGGTTTGATGGCAAATTAGACATTGCAGAAGAAATATTTCATGAACAGACACAGAAATGGAAACTATCCCAAACAAAACACACAGAATATTTTTAAATATTTTTAAATATAGGATTAGTAAGCTATAGGAAAATTTCAAGCAATCTAACAAATATATAATTGAAGTCCCCAATAAAGAAGAGAGAAGTCAAATCAGAAAAACTATTTGAAAAAATTAAGGTTTTTTTTCCAAAGTCTGATGAAAACTATAAACCCACAGATTCAAGAAGCTCAACAAATCCTGAGTACAAGAAACATGAAGACAATTATACTAAAAAACAAAATCAAGTTGCTCAAAACCAGTGAAAATTTTCAAATCCAAAGTAAAAACACATCTTTTATATTAGGGAACAAAGATAAGAATCATAATGGATTCCTCATTGGAAAACACACATCGAGAAGACAGTAAAGCAATATATTTAAACTACTGAAAGAAAAGTAGTATCAAGTTTGGATTCTATACCTCTTAAAAATATCTTGCAAAAATGAAGGTGGGGCCAGACGTGGTGGTGCACACCTGTAATCCTAGTGGCTCCGGAGGCTGAGGCAGGAGGATCTCAAAGCCAGCCTCAGCAACAGTGAAGTGCTAAGCAACTGAGACCCTGTCTTTAAATAAAATACAAAACAGGGATGGGGATGGGGCTCAGTGATTGAGTATCCCTTAGTTCAATCCCCAGTACCCCACAAAAAATAGTGAAGAGCAGGGCTGGTGGAGTAGTTTAGTAGTTTTGGAAGAGCATTTGCCTAGGTTTTATCTCCAGCACCAGATTTAGAGGTAGAGCACATACTTAGCATTCCTGAGACCCTGAATTCAGTCTCTAGCCCTCCCATCCTCCAAAAGAAGAGATAAGGCTCTCGATATTTTTTCCAGATATAGAAAACCTGAGAGAATTGACCTACAGACCATACCATTAGAAATGTCAAGGGAAATCTCAGGCACATGGAAAAAGATCTGTGGGAAGCTGTTCTCACACGTGATTGGGTACCTCCCTGACTGGGTGTGAGGCACTCAGACCAGCTGAGTCAGAGCTTTCCCCACCCTTTCCAGGTGCGAGGGCCTGTCCCTGTGGGGGTGTGACTGACCATTGACCTGGAAACCAATCACTGACTCTGACCTTGGAATGCTGTCCCCATTGACCTTCATTGGATGGAATTTTCCCCTGAATTTTTTGTTCCTCAATAAAAGCTCACTCTCTGGCGTGCCTCTCTCTCTCCTGCTGGTCTCTTGTGTAAACCTTGCTACCACCAGGTGGCTCGAGGCAGGAGCCCAGAGAAGCTGTCTCTTAGCTGGGCAAGAAAAAGGTAAAATGTGTCTTTATTTTGATCTCACTAGTTAACGTCTATGTTTGGAACCTCTAGTATGAAGCTAGCGTGCTGGTCGTGCGGCAGAAAGATCTCCAAAGGAAATATCAAGCTGCACAAAAGAATGATGAGCACTGCAAATGATAAGAACATGAGCAAACACTACAATTTTTGTTCTTATCATTTAAATCTCAAAGATAATTATGGGGGCTGGGGTCATAGCTCAGTGGTAGACCACTTACCTACCACATATGACTACTGGGTTCAATCCTCAGCACCACATAAAAATGAATAAATAAAATAAAGGTATTGTGTCCATATACAAATACAAAAAAAATTTAAAAGAGATAATTATGTAAGTAAAAATAATAATGTGGCCAGACATGGTGATGCACACCTGTAATCCCAACTACTTGGGAGGCTGTGACAGAAGGATCACAAGTTTGAGGCCAGCCTCAGCAACTTAGCAAGACTCTGTCTCAAAAATTAAAATCAAAAATAACAGTAATAATGTAATGTGAGATTTATAACATGTAAAAATTAAATGTATGATAACACCAGGCTAAAGAGGATAAATGGAAGTATATAGTTTATAAAGTTATCATTATATGCAAAGTGATATAATATCACCTGAAAGTGGGCTGTGTGATAAACTAAAGACAAGATACCATAAACCCTAAAGCAAACACTGAACTAGCAAATCAGAAAATTATAGTTCATAAGCCAACAAAGAAGATAAAATAAGATCATAAAAAATACACAACCCAAAAAAGGCAAAAAGAGAAAAGAAAAAAGAAAAACAGGAAAAAAGGAACACAGAACGAATAGCAACATATTGAGCTCAAACCTAGTAATATCATTAATCACATTAAATGCAAATGGTTTAAACACCCAAATTAAATTAAGGGTTTATGAAATTGGATTAAAAAAATAGGATCCAACTATATGCTGCCTACAAGAAATGTTTAAAGATAAAGACACAAATTAGGTTAAAAATAAAATGATACAGGAGATATACTCACACTAATTTAAAAGAAGATGTTCGGTTTTAAAGTAAATTTTAGAACATACAGTGTTATCACAAATAATTTAATTTCATACTGACAAATGGATCAATTCATCAGGAAAACATAACAATCCTAAATGTTTACATACCTAACAATAGAACTTCAAAATAAATAAAGCAAAAAATGAAAGAACCACATGATAAACAGACAAATCTATCATTTATAATCAAAGATTCAACATCCCCTTCTTAAACTATAGAAAAAGTAGACAGAAAACCAGTAAATCTATAGAATAAACATAATAAAACTGACATAAATTACATTTACACAATATTCCATCCAAGAACAGTAGAACACACATTCTTTTCAGATACACAGAATACTTAACCAACAGGCCATATTCTGGACCATAGGACAAGCCTTAATACACTTGAAAGGATTCAAGTTATACAAAGTTTGTTCTTTGACCATAATTAAACTAGAAGTCAATAGCAGAACATCTCTAGAAAATCTGCAAATATTTGGAAACTGAATGGCACACTGTAAATAACCCATGTGGAAAGAAGAAACCAAAAGGAAAACTCGCAAGTATTTTAAGCTAAATAAAAATAAATCAAACAACATATCAAAGTTTGAGGCTTATTGCCGTGGTGCAATACTTTGGGGAAAATGTATAGCATTAAACACCGGCATTCTAAAAGAAGCAAGTTCCAGTTGGTAGCCTTACATTCCATCTTAAGCAAACTAGAAATAGCAAGTGAAACACCAAGTAAATAGAGGAAAGGAAACAATAAAGACCAGAATAGAAATCAGTGAAATGAAAAACAAAAGGGATCAGTAGAGAAAAAAAAATAATGAAACCAAAAGCTGGTATTTCTTTTTTTGGGGGGTGGGATGGGTACTGGGGATGGAACTTGGGGGCACTCAACCACTGAGCCATATCCCCAACCCTATTTTGTGTTTCATTTAGAAACAGAATCTCACTAAGTTGCTCATTTCCTCGCTTTTGCTGAGTCTGGCTTTGAACTAGCAATCCTCCTGCCTCAGCCTCTTGAGCCACTGGAATTATAGGTGTGTGCCACCATGCCCAGCAAAAGCTGTTCTTTCATTAAGAAGATCAATAAATATGACAACCTCTAATCAAACTAATCAAAGAATAAGGGAAAAAATACAAATATTTTATTCTAATATCTGGAATGAAAAATATTATACCATTACAAATTCATTAGCTATTAAAAGATGGCATATACCTGTAATCCCAGCAGCAAAGGGGGCTAAGGCAAGAGGATACAAGTTCAAAGCCAGCCTCAGCAAATTAGTGAGGTCCTACACAACTTAGTGAGACCCTAACTCAGAAATAAGAAGGCCTGGGATATAGCTCAGTGGATAAGCAAACCTGGGTTCAATTCCTAGTACCAAATATATATATGTAATAGGGGGGCCACATGTGGTGGTGCACACCTATAATTTCAGCAACTCAGGGGGCTGAGGCAGTAGGATTCCAAGTTTGAGACCAGCCTGGGCAATTTAGCAAAACCATCTATGAAAATAAAAAATAAAAAAGGCTGGGGATGGGCTGGAGTTGTGGCTCAGTGGTAGAGCACTTACCCT
The DNA here is from genome assembly GCF_048772815.1 of Callospermophilus lateralis. Lineage (NCBI taxonomy): Eukaryota > Metazoa > Chordata > Mammalia > Rodentia > Sciuridae > Callospermophilus > Callospermophilus lateralis. The sequence goes on along the minus strand of NC_135311.1, from coordinate 115,681,175 downwards.
GCAACTGTGAGGCACTGGGTTCGATCCTAGCACCACATAAAAACAAATAAAGGCATTGAATCCATACACAACTAAAAAAAGATATTAAAATGTTGGGGGCAGGGCGCTGGGGATATAGCTCAGTAATAAAGTATGCCTGGATTTAGTCCCCAATGCCACAAAAATAGGAGTAATAATAATAATAGAATACTATAAGCAATTTTATGCCAATAAAGATGACATCTTAGATGAAAAGAACAAATCTCTTGAAAAACAAACTACCAAAGCTCACTCAGAAGAAATAGCCCAAATAGCCTTGTGTCTACTAAAGGAATCAAGTTGTAGTTTAAAATCTCCCAACAATGAAAAGAACTCCAGGCCCAGATGGCTTCACTGCTGAATTATAACAAACATTTAAGGAAGGACTAATAGTTGTATACAAACTGTTCCATAAAATTGAGGAGCATGGAATACTTCCTATTTTATTCTGTGAAGCAAAGCATTAGCCTGTTACCAAAATCAGTCAAAGACTTTACAAGAAAACTATAGTCCAGTATTTCTCATGAATAAATAAATGCAAAATTTCTAAGCAAAATTGTAGTAGGTAAAATCCAACAATATTAAGAAAGGATAATACATCATGACCAAGTGGTATTTATCCCAAAAAAAAGCAAGACTGATTTAACATTTCAAAATTAGTCAATGTAATTCAGACAAAAAAGAAATGATCATCATAATAGACACAGAAAAGGCATTCAACAAAATCCAATACCCTTCTGTGATTAAAAACACTAAACAAACTAGGAATGTAAGGGAATTTCCTCAGCCTAATAAAGAGCAAGAATGAAAAATCCACAGCCAACATCACTCTTAACAACAAAAAACTGGATCATGGGCTGGGGTTGTGGATCAGCAGTAGAGCACTTACCTAGTATGTGTGAGGCACTGGGTTCAATTCACAGCACCACATACAAATAAATGAATAAAATAAAGGTTCATCAACATCTAAGAAAAATGGATCCTTTCCCTTTACGATCAAGATATTCAGTCTCCTATTTTAGCATTATGCTGGAGATTCTAGGCAATCAATCAACCTATCAATCAATCAAAGGCATCCAGATTAAAAAGGAAGGAGTAAAACTGACTCTGTTCACAAACATAGCAATTTGTGTTGGAAATCTAATGGAATTAACACCACCAAAAAAAAAAAAAAAAAAAAAAAAAATCAACTATATTCCTGGGCAATAGCAAGGAAAAATCAGAAATAGAAATTTTAAAAATAGATATGTATGGTGTACATGCCTATAATTCCAGCTACTCAGAAAGATGAGGCAGGAGGATTGTAAGTTCAAAAGTCTGAGGTCACCTTGAACAATTTAGCAAGACCCTACCCCCAAATTAAAAAAAAAAAAATTGTAAAGGTCTGGGGATGTAGCTCAGTAGTAGAGCACTCCTGGATTCAATCCCTAGGGAAGAAAGGAAGGAAGGAAATGTTTTAAATAAAACCATTTACAATACATGAAAAATACAAGCTTCCCTAGCATGTGCAGGGTCCTAGGTTCAATCCCTAGCACTACAAAAAAAGAGAGAGAGAGATACACAGATATAAATCTGACCAGAAATGTACAAGATCTAAACACTGAAAATTTTAAAACATGATCAGAGGAATCTGAAAGACCCAAAAAACAGAAGGATATATTGTGTTCATTGAAAGTCTTAAAATTGTTAAACTTTCAATTCTAGCCAGGTATAGTGTGCAGGCCCATAATCTCAGCTACTTCAGGGGCTGAGGCAAGAGGTTCACAAGTTCTAGGCCAGCCTGGGCCACTTATCAAAACCCTGTCTCAAAATTTTAAAAAGGGTTGTGGATATACCTCAGTGGTAGAATGATCATCTAGCATGCATGAAGCCCCAAGTTCAATCCCCATTACTGAAAAACAAAATGTCAGTTCTCTCCAAATAGATCTATAGATTCAATACAATTGAAATCCAAATCCCAGCAGATTCTTTTTGTAGAAATTAACAAGATGATTAATATAGAAATGCAAAGTACCTATAATAGCCAAAATATAAAAACTTTGAAATAGAACAGTATTGGAGTGCTAGCCCTTCTGATTTCAAGACTTACTAGAAATGTACAGTAATCAAAGCAGTGTGATGTGAAGATATATTGACATATAAGAGAAACAGAATAATAAGTCCACACATAAACACAAATATACATATGGACAACTGATTTCAACAAAGATACAAAAGCAATTCAGTGGAAAAAAGATTCTTTTCAACAAATGGTATGGACCAGGCATCTATGTGCAAAAAATACTTCAGTTCATACTTTGCAGCATACTTATATAAAAACATCAAAGACATAATGTAAAGCTAAAATTATAAAACTTCTAGAAGAAGTATAGTGACCTTATATTAAACAAAATTTCTTTGATATGACGATAAAAAGCACAATCCCTAAATTTAGGAAACTGATAAATCAGACAATAAAAATTTAAAACTTCTACTCTACAAAAGATGCCATTAAGAGAGAAAGCAAAACAAGACATGGCTCAGGAGAAAATATTTGCATACCATATGTCTAATGAAGGACTTGTTATTACATACACACACGTATTATGTGTGTACACACATATGTGTGTGTGTATATATGTATGTGTGTGTGTATATATATATATATATATATATATATATATATATATGTATATATAACCATTCTTTTTAAGAAATAAACAAATGAATACACACATGTACACACACACATAAAACCATTCCTAACTAACCCAGTTTTTTAAATAGGCAGATAGTTTAAACAGACCTTTAACTATGCATGGCAAATAAGCACATGAAAAGATGCTCATAATCATTAGTCATTAGTAAATGCAAATTAGGGCTGGGGCTACAGCTCAGCAGTAGAGCGCTTGCCTAGCATGCACAAGAGAAGCTCAGAAGAAATGCACATTAAAATTAAAACCCACTGAGATATTACACACTTAATAGATTGGCTAAATTAAGAGTGACCAAACCAAATGGTGAGGACATAGAGGAATAGGAACTTTGCTACAATATGGCCTGATTGAATACCCAAGAGAAATGAAATCATATATCCACACCAAAGTTTGTATACAAATGTTCACCCGCAGTATTATTCATTAAGAGCCAAAAAGTGGAAATAAGCCAAATGTACATGAACTGACAAATGGATAAAGAAAATATCCATATAGTAGTATGTTGTCCTGAAATAAAAAAGAATAAAATGTGATGTGTGGTACATGAATGAATATTGAAAATGTTCTGCTGAGTGAAAAAAATCCAGTCACAAAAGATCACATATTGTATAATTCTATTTACATGAAATGTCTAGAATGAACCAACAGTAGCTTGCTTGTACCTGGGGCAGGTGGATGGGGTAAAGTGGGGTAGAGTGGGGGATGACTACTGATGGGTACAGAATTTCTTTGGAGGATAAAAATGTCCTAAAATTAGATCATGATAATGAGTAAATAACCTGTGAATTTAACTAAGAAACATTGAATTATACACTTTAAATGGGTGAACTGTACACTATGTGAGTTATATCTCAGTGATGCTGTTAAAAAGTTTGTTCCTTAAAAAGACAAAAGATGGGCTGGTGTTGGGCTCAGTGGTAGAGTGCTTGCCTGGCATGTGTGAGGCACCAGGTTCGATCCTCAGCACCACATATAAAAAAATAAAATAAAGGAGACTGAGGTTGTGGCTCAGCGGTAGAGCGCTTGCCTCGCACATGCAAGACCCTGGGTTCGATCCTCAGCACCACATAAAAATAAATAAGTGAAATAAAGGTATTGCGTCCAATTACAACTAAAAAATAAATATAAATTTTTTTCAAAAAAATAAAGGTACTGTGTCCAACTACAACTAACATGTGTGTGTATTTTCTTTTAATTAAAAGATACCCTACCATAGAATCAAGTCATTCCAATCCTAGATATTTACCTAAGAGAAATGAAAACACTTGTCCATACAAACATTTGAACACAATATTCATAGCAGCTTCATTTGTAATAGCCTCAAACTGAGAACAACCCAAATGTCCATCAACAAGACAGGAATGAATAAACACACTATAGTATATTCCTACAATGAAATGTTATCCAGCCATAAAATGGAATTAAGTATTGACACACACAACATGAAAAAATCTCAAAAATATTTACACTGAGTGAAAGAAGCCAGACAATACAGAGTATATACTCTAGGATCCCACTTAAATAAAATTCTAGAAAACACAACTATAATTCCAGAAAATATATGCTGGGGAGGGGAGGTCACAAGATAATGTTCTGGGAGGTGACTAGATTATGATGATGGTTATATACACATATCAAAACTTACCAAATTACACAATTTAAAGGTATACAGTTTGTAGTTATCAGTTTGCATTCACTACACAAACAAAAAAAAGCTATAGATCCCAGGGCCACATCACCAGAGATTCAGATTCAGTAGATCTGTTGGGATCTGGATGGCTTTGGTTGCGACAAGCTCCCCAGATGATTCTGACCATCTGTAAGCCTGAGGGACACTGTGCTGGAGAACATACCAGCAATTCTCAATCTTTAATGTATGTCTGAGTCTCCTGTGAACTTGTTAAAAGGAGGAGTCTGATTAGCAGGTCTGATCTGGGGCCCAACATGCTTCATTTTAACAAGCTCCCAGGTGAAGCTGATGCTTCTGATCCACAGACCTGGACACATTTTGTCAGGAGTCAAGGTTAAGGAAACTAGAATTATATTACATGTGAAGGAATCTAAAAAACAAAGCAATTGGGCTGGGGATGTGGCTCAAGCGGTAGCACGCTCGCCTGGCATGTGTGCGGCCCGGGTTCGATCCTCAACACCACATACAAACAAAGATGTTGTGTCCGCCGAAAACTAAAAAATAAATATTAAAAATTCTCTCTCTCTCTCTCTCTCTCTCTCTCTCTCTCTCTCTTTAAAAATAAATAAATAAATAAATAAAAAATTAAAAAAATAAAAGACAAAGCAAGAAAGGCAATGAAGCCAAGCAGCAGAGGGGAATGAAGAGCATTCTTGGATGTTTTGGCTTTCTTTTGGCTACTATAAATTTCTTAGGAAGGGTATACAATATGATCTAATCATTGTTGGAGGAAGATGATCCAAACAGCAGTATGTGAAGGATAGACCGGACTGGCAAAGAGACACCTGCCAAGAAGCTGTTGCAAAATTAGGCAGAGGATATGAACAGGTTATTCATGTTCTCCTCTGGCTCTCTGTGACTGGGGCAGGGCTGAAATCAAGCCGTGGGGGAAACAGGGATGTAGAAGCTGGAATCAGGCAAGGTTTGACCATCCCAAAGGACATTCAAAGGCAGGACAAAAGAGGTGTGTGCAGGAACAGAAGGAGGAGGTGGAAAAACAGGATCCAAAAAAAGTAGGGGGGAGGCAGGATGGGGAGCTATGTCACTAAGCCTTGTCAATTCTCTCTCTCTTTTTTTTTTTTTTTTTTCTTTTCACATTCAATTTTATCTGTCACTGCACCCTGCCCTTTTTGGTCATCACAGTCCTTACTGGAACCCTTAGCTATAAGAGGCTGGCAAACTTTTGATCAGTTAAAAAAAAAATGGTAAGAACTAATAATAGGTTGAATTATGTACCTCCCCAAACAAAAAAGATTTGTTAAAGTCCTAGCCCCCAGTACCTTATTTGGACATAAGTGACCATATTTGGAAATAAGGTTGTTGCTGATGTGACTACTTAAGGTGAGGTCATTCTAAAGCAAGGTGGGTCCCCAAATCACAATGCCTGGTGTCCTAGGAAAGAAAACATGGGCTGGGGATGTGGCTGGGTGTGTGTGGGGGGGGGGACGAGTATAGCACTTGCCTAGCATGTGCAAGACCCCAGATTCAATCCCCAGTACCTTAAAAGAAAAGGACACCAAGACTCATAGCTACCACCAGAAACTAGGACAAGGCAAGGATGGATTCACCTACAGGTTTCAGAGGGAGCAGAGTGTGATTGATGGCTAATTTCAGACTTCTAGCCTCCAGAGCTGTGAAACAACACATTCCTGGGTTTTTTTTGTTTTGTTTTTTTTCTCTCTCTCTCTTTAATCTATTTGTTTTCATTTATTTATTTATTGCCTTATTTATTTACTTATTTTGTGGTACCAGGGATTGAACTCAGGGGCATTCTACCACTACATCCCCTTTTCATTTTTTGTTTTGAGACAAGGTCTTGCTAAATTGCTGAGGCCAGCCTTGAACTTGTGATCCTCCTTTCTCAGCCTCCCAAGTCAATGGAATTACGGGGTGTGCCACTGTGCCTGGCTCAATCCTGTTGTTTTTAGCCACCCAATTTATGGTACTTTGTTATAGCAGCTAGGAAACTAACACAATTACCTTTTGAAATACAGGTGTATTTACATATTTATAAGTTACATATATATGTACTACTATACTAATATGTTTTTAAAATAAAAATAGAATTTAAAAACAGTATTTTAAAATTATTTTTACTTCATTAATGGTATAAAAAAATCTTTCAATGAGTAGTGTTTCTTAAGTAGGCTTCATATTATAGTTTGAAATTCTTGGTTAAATATCATGACACAGAAATACAAAGATGTAATTCTAAATTCAATTATTTTCTATAGAAATGACTATCATGGCCAAATTTAAAATTAAAAAAAAAAAGATATGTAGTTTCAAATAGAATTGTATCACTGACTGTGCTTAACTCCAATTATGCAAAAATTTTGTTGCAATTTGGCTAATTCCCACTTTCCCCAATGTCAGTCATTTGTTATTGCAAAATAATCAAAATGCTACATTAAAATTTAAAGCTCACCAAAACTCTTCACTGAGAAATTTTAAAACCAATTAAAGAATTGTTTCCCTGCCTTCTAAATGTGAATTTATGAGATGTTGCATCATTTTCAGCAGCAAAATCACATAATAATGAAACAATTTCCAATTTTCAAAATGCCTTTTGCATAGCATGAATATTTTTAGAAAAGTAGTTATTTTCTCACTCCTTTGAGGGAAAAATGTAATCATGTCCTCAAAGGGACATATTATATATTTGTTTTCCTAACATCTGTTAAGTAGCATGCTACTAAAAAATAAAAATTAAAAAAGAAAACCTTTTATTATCAGAGAAAAAGTCAGCAAATTGGACACCCATTTTTTTGGTAAAAGAAAACATATAAATTAATCTAAGTAATTTACCATTAAATAATCAATGAATCTCTGGGAAATAATGAAAGATTTTTACCACAACTCCTTACACAGGATGTTCTTTACTCCTTAGGAAGATTACCCTACTTATTTAACCAGGCCCACACAGACTGCAATAAATCCTGCAACATTAAGGACAGCAAGTCAGGTATAGCTTTCTGTCCCTGTGTGCTGTGGAACTCCCACCCTACGCCCAGGAAACTGTATATCCTCTTACAACACATAAAGACAGTGGGGCCCATCTCAACCTGTGCAGTACATACTAGCTATACTCGATTTCTTTTTTTTTTTTTTTTTTCTTCTTAAAGACAGAGAGAGAGTGAGTGAAAGAGAGAGAGAATTTTTAATATTTATTTTTTAGTTCTTGGCGGACACAACATCTTTGTTTGTATGTGGTGCTGAGGATTGAACCCGGCCGCACGCATGCCAGGCGAGCGCGCTACCGCTTGAGCCACATCCCCAGCCCCTATACTCGATTTCTTGCTCATTTTTTAAAAATAAATGTATTGGTAACCCAGATGCCTGCACATGCCTGTGATCCCAGTACTCAAGAGGCTGGGATGGAGTCCAGGAGTTTGAGGCCAGCCTGGGCAACCAAAGAAGACACTTGTAAGAAAAAGAAAGAAAGAAATGAATTGGTAAAGGGCATCTACAGAAAGCCTACAGCTAACAGCTAACATTCTACTTAGTAGTAAAAGACTCATTGCTTTCTGTAGATGAGCAAGAACAAGGCAAGGATATCTGTTCTTCCCACTCTTACTGAACATAGTGGTGGAGGTGCTGGCCACCATGACAAAGCATAAAAAGACAAGCCATGCTCGGGCTGGGGCTGGAGCTCAGTGATAGAGCACTTGTCTACCACATGTGAGGCCCTGGGTTCGATCCTCAGCACCACATAAAAATAAATAAATAAAATAAAGGTACTGTTTCCATCTACAACTAAAACTATATATTTTTTAAAAAGCCATGCAGAGGGACTGGGATTATGGCTCAGCAGTAGAGCGCTCACCTAGCATGGCCGGGACCCGGGTTCCATCCTCAGCACCACATAAAAATGAAAGCATTGTGTTGTGTCTATCTACACCTAAAAAATAAATATTTTTTTAAAAAAGCCATGCAGATTGAAAAGCAAAGAATAAAACTGTCTCTATTCATGATGAGTCACAGATTACATGGAAAATCCCAAAGAATCTAAAAAAAAAAAAACTAAATGTATTGGTAACCCAGATGCCTACACAAGCCTGTGAACTAATAAGCAAGTCACAGATATAAGATAAGCATATAAAAAATAGTTGTATTCCTCTATACCAGCAATGAACATACAGACACTGATCAAAAATATAGTAACATCTAGAAGATCTAAATAAGAGACATGCTGTGCTCATGGATTGAAAGACAACACAGTAAAAATTTTGGTTCTCCCTCAAATTAATGTACAGGTTTAATGAGCTCCTATTAAAATCCCAGAAAGAATTTTCAAAGTTATACACAGGATTGTTGTAAAAATGTATATGGAAAGACAAAGGAACTATAACAGCAAAAATATTTTTTAAATGAAAACTAAAATAGGAATCATTCTTATTGAATTCAAGAGTTATTATATAGCTACAGTAACCAATGCTATATAGTATCAGTTGAGAGACACACAGATCAATGGAATAAAAAGAAGCTAGAGTTGTCCCTATACAACTACAGGCAAATGATTTTTTTTTAATATTTATTTTTTAGTTTTTCGGCGGACACAACATCTTTATTTGTATGTGGTGCTGAGGATCGAACCCGGACCGCACGCAGACCAGGCGAGCGCACTACCACTTGAGCCACATCCCCAGTCCTGGCAAATGATTTTTGACAAAGGTGCAGAAGCAGATCAGTAAAGGAAGAACAGTTCTTTTAACAAATTGTTCTGGCATAATTGGATATTCATAGGTCAAAGAAACAAACACAACCTCAATCTGAACCTTATACATCATAGAAAAATTAACCAAATCAAAACTGATCACATATTTAAATGTAAAGAAAAAAAAACTATAACTTTTAAGAAGATAATGTAGGAAAAAAATCTTCAAAACTAGGACTCAGTAAAGAGTGTTTAAGGTGAATCCCAAGAACATAATTCATAAAAAGAAAACTGGAAAAAACTTGATTGGGGGCCAGGGATGTAGCTCAGTAGTAGAGTGTTTACCCGGCAAGTGTGAGGCCCTGCAATCAATCCCTAGTACTGGCAGAGGGAGGGAGGACAACCTTGACTGGCTTCATCAAAAATTAAAAATTCATGCTGTGTGAGAGACCATGTTCAGATAATGGAAGGACAAGCTATAGATTGGGAGAAAATACTTATAAACTATATTTTTAAAGAAAAACTAGTATCCAGAATATATAAATTCAATAGTTAAAAAAATTCAATTAGAAAATGGGCAAAAAACATTAACAGACATGGCACTGAAGGTGATGGACAGATGGCAAATAAACACATAAGAAGATGTTCAGCATCATTAGCCCATTAGGTAAATTAGGACCACGATAAAATATCAGTGCCCTCTTCTCAGAAAAAGTAAAAAAAAAAAATAATAATAACAACAACAACAACAAATCTTAATGCTATTGAGAATATGGAGAAATGGAATCACTTGTTCTTTACTAGGAGGAATATAAAAGGATAGATATTCTGGAAAAACTTCTGGAATTTTTGTTTAAAAAATAAAACATGCTACCATCATATGTATGATCCAGCAGGTGTGCTCTTTGACATTTATTGTAGTCTAATGAAATCTTATGTTCACAAAACCCTGAATTTAAGATTCATAAGAATATGTACATAAATATTTGTAGCAGCATTATTCACAAATAGCCCAAAACTCTAAACAACCCAGATGCCCTTCAGTGAGCGAATCATTCAACAAATAGTTGTACAACCATACTATGGAGTCCTATTCAGCAATATAAAGGAATGAATTATTGATACATGAAACAACCTAGAAGAATACAATCCTAGAGGAAAGCCAATCCCAAACACGATAAACTAGATTATTTCATTTAATAGTGACAAAATTATGAAAATGGAGAACAGATTAGTGACTGCCCATGATATAGGAGTGTGGTAGGCTGACAGGGATGAACCCAGAGCTATAAAAGACATGATGATGAATCATTGGGGTGCTGGGAATGTTTTGGAACTTGACTAAACCCATGTGAGTGTCCTGGTAATGATACTGTGCTAAGGTTTTGCAAGATGTTACCATTAAATTTCGACAGGTTTTTAAACAGTCTGTCTTGCAACCTTGGTTAAAGGGTACATGGAATCATTAGGTAATATTTCTTAACCTCTGCTGGTATGTCTACAATTATCTAAAATTAAATTTTTAATATTTTAAAATGTTTATATAAATGAACTGACAGGAGTTCTAATATATTCTTCTCACACCATAATTAATCAACTTAGGCACAATTTTAGAAATTACTGCCATATTCTACTAGTTCCTCCTCGGTCTTTGTGTCCCTTTGTGTGTGTGATGGTGTGTGGGGATCAAATCCATGATCTTGCACATGCTAGGCACACACTGTACCACTGAGCTACATCCCTAGCCCAACATTGTCTTTCTAAAATGCAAACCTAATCATATTACTTCTAAAAATCACTAGCCTGACAATTAAGAGTCTTCATGACCTGGCTTTAGGCCTTTACCCAATATAAGCATCCTATACACCAAAATGCTTGCAGTTTCCAATTATGTGAGATTCCTGAATAAAGGCACCAGGACTTCTTTTTCATGTGCTCATATTATCTCTAATATCTCATTTCCAATTAAATTATCTCTAATGCTTAGTGTGTCCCCAACATATATTAGGAGCACAATAAACTTTGACTTAAATAAGAAACTATAGCCATGCGTGGTGGTACACATCTATGCTCCCAGCCTCTCAGGAGGTTAAGGCAGGAGGATCACAAGTTTAAGTCTAGCCGGGCAACTTCCAGACCCTTTCTCAAAATGAAATTTATAAAAAGGCTGGGAATGTAGCTCAGTGGTAAAACTACATGAGCAAGGCCCTGGGTTCAATCCCTAGTACTATAAAATAAGAAAAGTAAGGCATAAAAGAAAAAGGAAATCCACTATAAATATCTATTATTTTCGCTTTTAATCCTAAGAGCCCACAATTGTTGATTCTGCTACTTTCAGAACACTGACCTGCAATCACTCCTGCCAGGTATACCAGCCCCACTCGGAGGCCTTTGTGGACCATTTCCAAGGGAATTCCCAAAACCAGCTGCATAAGAAGATTCCCCACAATGTGCTGAACTCTGCAAAGACAAACACAGTTGTCAAATATTAAAGCAGTTATTTCTTTAGTAGGCTCTGAGATGTTGTTTCTAGTTAAGGACTTGAACTTGCTAGAATTCCGTTTTCTAATTTTTTTAGCAGGCAAGTCTTTCTTTTTTTTTAAATAAAATCTTGCAAGGCACTTCAATATGTAAAACAGATACAACAACATTTTAAAAGTATAAATGTATTCTAAAAGTCCATTTTATAACAGGAAACACCAGAGAGGCAGGCTTAAGGAACATAAACTTGAAATTAGGGGTTTGGATGACAACTTTACAATCATGGCAGTCTCAGCATCTGATTTTGTTTCCATTGTAGTTTAAAAAAAAATCCTGACTCACTCACACTGAGTTTAAATTTCAACAGATTTTTAAACAGTCTATCTTGCAACCTCGGGATATTTAATAAAACAGAGAAGGCAAGAGAAATTTCACTGCTGTTTCTACATTTAAAAAGTACCTTTAAGACTTGCTAAAGTAATTCCCACATACTACAACTTGGCATATAACACATTTGAATGTGTTTTTTACTATAGTCTTTAAATATGTTAATATATATGTGTGTGTGTGTGTGTGTGTGTGTGTATACACATATGTATACACACACATATGGGAATATATTTATACACACATACACACACACACACACACACACACACACAGAGGTTTTTTTCAATGCTGGGAATTGAACCCAGGCCTTACACATGGTAGGCAAGTGCTCTATCACTGAGCTACATCTTCAGCCCAGTAAAAATATTTTTAAACAAAGTTTTTATTATCTTGCTTATTGAACCCACAAAGCATCTCTGGAGAATCTGAACATAATTTGAAAAATTCCCACATTAAAGTAACTCTTAATTAAGTTGCTATGCAGCACAGTGTTTTTGTTTGTTCGTTTGTTTTTTAAGGAGATTTCAGATTGTACCAAAAGTTCTAAAACAAAACAGATGTATCAATCTTCCACAGTGCAGCAGTTCTCATGTTAGTTTTAGAGACTGTGTTTTTGCATCATCATGTACTTTACAGATATCCAACAGGTCAATGAAGAGGTTCTCTGGATACATCCTGCGGAATGGATTACTTACTTTTATGGTGCCTGTGCTTCCAGCTATAATTATGAGTGCCCAAGACATCTTCAAAGACAGGTATGGTGGCTCACACCTGTAATCCCAGAAGCTCAGGAGGCTGAGACAGGATGATCACAAGTTCAAAGCCAGCCTCAGCAACGGCAAGGTGCTAAGCAACTCAGTGACACCCTGTCTCTAAATAAAATGCAAAATAGGGCTGGGGATGTGGCTCAGTGGTTGAGTGCACCTGAGTTAAATTGCAGTGTACACACACACACACACACACACACAAAAGACATACAAGAGGTATGTGTCATTCAGCACAGAATAGTCTAGCAAGGACAGTTATACTATTGTTCTGGATATCTCAAGCATAAAGGAAATTAGAAATATCTGCTCCTGAATTTAAATGAGAAGTTCAAAGAAAGCCATCCTGTCCTCTGAGAACCCTCTGAGGACAAGGTGTATCATTAAAAACTCCAAACCCCATACAAACTTTCTGCTGCTCAACACTAAGACTAAAAGTGGTGTTAAAATTACAAAGTGTCATCTACTTTAAATGGAATTACTAATTTTTTTCACCCTAATTTTTCCTACTTTCAAGATCCAACTTCAATCTGTCATCCCAGAAGCCATCCCCACCCTGGTCTTTCCCTCTCTCTGTTTATCTTACACTATAACAATTCCAACATCCATTTCTCTTCTCCCTACCCAGCCTCCTCCAGTCAGGCTAGAAGATCTAATGCTGACTTTCCCAACCTCTCTTAGCTAGGAGTTGCCAGGTCCAGTCACATAGTTCTGACCAGTGAGCAAGTAAGAGCACTGTTAAGAGAGCTCCGTCTTGACTAAAGGGCTGGATGCGCCCATACCTGGTGCCCCCTTCCCCTTCTTTTGGCTTTGAATACAGAGTTGTAGCAGCCAACCTGAAAGCAAAAAAGGCCAAAAGAATAGCAGAGACACCAGCACAGAACCTAGAGCCTTGGTTTCAATAAGCTGATGAACCAATCACCTACCTTGTACTTTTCATATTAGAAAAAAAATAGCCTCTTGACCTGAGCTGTAGGTCAGTGGTAGAGCACTTTCTTAGTATGCTTGAGGCCCTGGGTTTAATCCCCAGCACCATATACCCCCACACACACAACCCAAAAAAAGGTCTCTATTTGTTAATTCACATCCCAAAGCATCTCTTAAGCAACCCCATATGTGACATGTCCTACACAGACATGCAAATTCTTGTGTCTTACTATACATATCAAATTCAAAGTGTCTTACTATATATATCAGACACTGTGAAAATTGTAGCAGTGTCTCATTTAATCACAATCACCTTAAGAGGTGGTACTAAAACCCCATTTTAAAGAAGTAGCTACTGTATATTCTAATACTATATTGCCAACATTACTATTGGTTTATTCTTCTTATAATTTTAATGTCCTTGAGAGCAGAAGCCACATTTGCTTAGAAAAGATTTGTAAAATGGAAAATGAAAGTATGGAAGTATGGACAGAAACTCAGCAATTGGGGATTTTATACCTGACTCATCAAACCTCTGCATCCTGTAATAGTTGTTTTTTTAGCCACTGACCAAAAGAGTCATCTTTTACACCTGAACTGGGTAGGCCACAAAGACAGGATTGGCCTTACTGGACACCATAGGAGTCTACCAAAGAGGTGGATCTGGCAGCAGGCTGCTGACGGACTGCAGCGCATATGGGAGATGGTGGATGCTGAGGGACATGAAAGACTATCTGCTTTTAGGAAATGATACAACTAAAATGCAGCACCGCACCTCCTATTGCCTGTAACATATCAGATGCAAAACAGTATTTCACACTGATGAAAATGAATTAATTTTTTTAAAGAGTGTGGTGTAGGATTATTGGGTGGGGGGTGCTGATGGTCCTTTGGTTCTACCATTTCATAACCTAAATTAGAAAACATTTAACAACATCCATCAACTAGGGAGACCTATGGCTGACTTGCTAATTATTTGGCATCTGTTCATTAAAATTCCTATATCAAAACAAACATTGGATAGTTATAATGCAATGTAAAGTAGTTTATATTGTCAGCACTTGTGGGGTAAGGTCTCTTTCTGAATCAGCTATGGGATGTGCAGCAAGTGATTACATCCTCAGACATAAGAATGGGAGAAACACTCACCTCCTAGGCTGCTGTGAGACTCAAACAAGAAAATGGACATCAAAGTACCTTATTTATGATAATAAAGCTCTAAACACAAGTTAGGGGTGACAGCGGGCAGGGTGACAGACACCTGTAATTCCAACTACACAGAAGGCTAAAGCAGGAGGATCACAGGTTCAAGGCCAACCCAACCTGAGCAACTTAATGAGTCCCTGTCCCAAAATCTAAAAAGGGCTGGGGGTATAGCTCAGGGCTAAAGTGCTAGCCTAGCAGATGTGGGGCCCTGGGCTCAGTTCCCAGTAACACACACACACAGTGAGAAGTGACAATTTCTTACATTACTTATAATCACCTCTGACACCAATGACTTAACTGTCACTCCTTACCCCGCATGGACCAGCATGTAGGAGATAAACCTCCAGGCTTCCTCTCTCTTCTCAGGACTGTAGATTAAGGGACTCTCTAGGATGCCTGTGTCCAAGGTGATCCACTGTTTTTGAGGCTTCCACACAGCATAGTAAATAAACACTGCCAGCTGACAGGGAGGGGCAGATATGAATGTTAATCACACCATTGCCAGAGAGTGCCCCATTAAGCCCACAGGCAGTAACCATGTTTAAATCATCAGCTCTGAGTGGGCTCAGAAGATGACAGCAATTACGTTTGCCAACCATCCCCCACTGTGGTCAACTCCTTCCTCCCATGGTCAGGGACTGCACTAGACCAACTGTTATCAAGAATCCCCTTTCCCCTGCTATCTAGAACTAGGTTCTCTTCCATCCCCTTAAGTACCCGCTGCCCTCACATTCCCACCCCCACTATTTGACCCTTACAATTAATATAAAAATAAGTCAGTGCTGGCTTCCAGGAATGCAGTAAGGAAAGGGAAAAGTAGTTACCTCCACAGTGGCAAAATCTGGAAAACACTGCCTCCACCAAATGGTGAAAAGTAATGTCCCTGTAACATTATGTGATATCCCCTACTCCCCGATGTGATGGGAAGAGAAGGGCACAAGGGCACTTCACCTTTGTGGTATTCTCCCCGCAAACCCATAACTCTAGTCTAATTATGAGAAAAACATCAAACAAACCCAGGGTGGGGGACATTGTACCCCAGTACACCCCAAGACTGCCAAGCTCATGGAAAAATAATAGAAACCATCAGGGATCAAAGGAGGCTGGGGAGATGTGACTACTAAATGCAATTTGATTCCCTGGTTTGGAAAGTACTAGGAACACAAAAATAAGACATTAATGGGAGAAGTGGTAAAATCCAAATAAAGTCGGGAGTTTTATTAATAGTATGGATTAGACATCTCTACACCTTTTTTCTTTGCGTTACTGGAGATAGAACCCAGGGTCCTGTGCATACTAAGAAACTGCTCTATCACTGAGCTGCATCCCCAGCCTAGGTTAAGCATCTCTGATCTGAGAATCTGATGGTTCCAGAATCTGAAACTTTTTGACACTTGTAAAGTTTTGGATCAGCCAGGCATGATAGTACACGCCTATGATCCCAGCAACTCAGGAGACTGAGGCAGGAGGATTGCAAATTCAAAGCCAACCTCAGCAAATTAGAGGTCCTAAGCAAGTTAGCAGGATCTGTCTCAAAATAAAAAAAGATGGGGATGTGGCTCATGGTTAAGCACTGCTAGGTTCAGGGTTCAGTCCCCAGTACCAAAAAATAAAATAAAATAGGACCTTAGCATTTTGTATTTTAGATTTTCATATTAGATCTACTCATCCTGGAAAGTCTATGCAAATATTCCAAAATCAGAAAAACTAAAATCTAGAATATTTCTGATTCCCAGCATTTTAGAAAGGGGATACTCAATCTGTACTACACCAAACATCAGCTTCTTAGTTTCCATAAATGTACTATGTAACATTCTATGGAATGTTAGTACATTTAACAATGGGAGAAATTCGGTGAGTATAGGGGAACTAACTCACTGTTCTACCTTTGCACCTTTTCTATAAAGCTAAAATTATTCCAAAATAAAAAGTTTACTTAAGGCCTGGGGGTATAGCTCAGCGGTAGAACACTTGCCTAGCATGTACAAGGCCATGGGTTCCATCACCAGCACCACCAAACAACAACAAAAAAATTCACTTAAAGTAATTTTAAAAGCAGATCTTTCTGTAAGTGTGAGAAATCCTAGCACCTGCCCTCTGACTTATTGCAGGAAGCTGCATACTCTAGGTAGCACTCACAGTCCAGCAGTCATATTTGTACCATGCATCCTTACCCCATTATTCTCCAACCCTCCTCCCACCCACGCACACAGCTGATGGGAACATGATCACACCAGAAAACCTGTAAGATGAAAGAATAACATGAAGGGAGAAGCAGATGGAATCCACATACACAGCCCAATAACTTCCCAGTCATAGGTTAAGTCTCACAATAAAACCCCATGAGAAAACAGAGAGCTACCTGCCTTCAACCAAAACCTTGACAAAGGGTCTCCTGGGAATTCTTACACATTCGTTTTTATCATTATAAGCCATAAGAAACTTGGCTCCCACGATAGCTAAATTTATGTGTCACCTTCCAAGGTGAATACAGTACCCAGCTAGTTTTTCTAAAGCTGAGATGAACATTTAAATCAGTAGAGTAAAGCAGATTTTCCTCCATAATGTGGGTGAGCCTCACCCAATCAGTTATTTGAAGGCCTAAATAGAAAAGAAGACTGCCCTCCATTAGGAAAAGGGAATCCATGGGCTGGTGATATAGCTCAGTGGGTAGAGTGTTTGCCTCACATGCACAAGGCCCTGAGTTCAATCCCCAGCACCAAAAACAAAAACAAAAACAAAACGGAATTCACTCAGCAGACAGCCTTGGACTCAAACTGCAGCTATTCCCTGGGTCTCCAGCCTGCCAGCAGCTAGACTTCAAGATTTTAAACTTCCCAAGTCTTCATAATCATTTGAGCTGATTTCTTAAAATAAATCTGTGTGTGTGTGTGTGTGTGTGTACATTCACTCATGCCCCATGCTCCATTGAGTCTGTTTTTCTGATTAATGGGAATTAAGAGGATTATGTCCCTGAAGTCACACCCCACATGCAGCTATGCTCTGCCAATTTCTTTGAGACAGCAAAGAAGAGAGGAGTTCTCAGGAAGAGCCTAGTTCTGCCCCAGTCACTAAGAGGTGCCCTTAGGTGAGTTGTCCCACCCTTCTCTGAGCCCTGCACTCTCACAGAACCCAAAAGGACTGACCAGATCAGAAACTGAGCACACACCCCACGCTGCCAGAGGAGACATCTTTAGAGCATCCCGATGTTTTCCTCTGAAACTCAAGAAAATTGTCTAACCAACTAAACTGCACCCTTGGTTGGGAGGATGAAGAGCACAGGAAGCCAGGAAAGGCAGCTCTAGGGAGGGGCCTGGTGTGGGGAGCATGCTGCGCCAGCCCTGGCCTCCACTCCAGGGCCAGGTCTTACTCTGCTGTGTTCCCATCTCCCACTGTGAGTGCCCGGGCGCCCACCACCCACCGCGCTTACCTCGGCCAGGCTGATGGAGATGATGAACACTGGGGGCGGGAGGCAGTTAGCTCTCTCCAGGTAAGTTTTTCGGACTGGTTCTGGAAGCATCCACTTTGAGACGATCCTGTGGACCTTTCTACCCTTGGGGGGGTCTTTTCCTCCCCCATCCACCCAAGTTTTCTCTTCTTCCAGCTCTTTGTTCTCTCTCTCCATATTCAAATTCACACTCTCCATCTCCAAGTCATGAGCAGCAGCCATTGTCTGGAGACCTCCCTCCACCTGAAAGGGATAAGAACGTCAGGTCACTAAAAGGGGACCTTTGGTCCTCAGGCTGAGGCTCTTTTCCTTGGTCTGGTACAAGCATTGGTGTCCCTCCTCTTTCTTGTGTGTTGATAGGAGGCAGCTAAAGATGATCAAAATGGTTTAAACCTCCCGAATTAAGTTTTCACTGTACTCTCTTGTACTTGTTTTGAAAAGCATGGAATCTAATCTCCCATGTCTTAGGCATGTAATAAATCTTGTGTGTTATTTTCCCAATAAGTAAATAAATAAATAAAGATTTTAAAATAAAAAGATGAGCCATGGAGCCTGACAACTGGGTTTAAATCACAGATCTACCCATGTCACTATAAGGTTCCCTTAGGTAAGTCACTTAAATTTTCCTAACCTCAAGTTAAATTTTTCTTAATCATGGTACAATACACACACATAAATTATGCCATTTTAACTGTTTAAACCATACTAAGTAGCATTAGGTACGTTTACAATGTTGTATAACTACACCACTATCTAATTCTAAAGCTTTTTTATCTCCCCACACAAAAACCCCATACCCTCCTCACCCAGCCCCTGGCAGCCACTAATCTGCTTCCTGTCTATGAATTTACCTATTCTGGATATTTTACATAAATGGAGTCATAAAATATGTGGTCCTTTGTGTCTGACTTCTTTCACCTAGCATATTTTCAAGGTTTATCTATGTTGTCAGAATTTCCTTTCTCTTTGTGGATAATATTGCATTACATAGATTTGTATGCCACATTTTGTTTATCCATGCATCTGTTGATGAAAATTGAATTGTTTCCACCTTTTGCCCATTATGAATGAACTGCTGTGAGCATCCTTGTGCACGTTTTTATTTGAATACCTGTCTTCAATTCTTTGGGACAGTTACCTACAAGTGGAATTATTGGCACATATGGTAATTCTCTACCTAACTTACTGGGAAATCTCAGATTCCATTTTAACGTGGAGATGATAATAGTCACCCCCGTAGCATTGTTGGAAGACTATTTGAGATAATGCATGTAAAGCACTTGGAACAGTATCTGGCATATAGTAAACACTGCATAATTATTAGTTATTGGCAATGGAAGGGTGGGTGGATGGAATGGACAGAACTAAGCCTGGGGCCTGTTTTCAAAAGCAAGTTATTGGAAATCAGATCAAATTCAATTTATTTCCAAATGAATCTCATTAGGCAAGTGTCCAATTTACAGTAGGTTATATTCAACGACTCTAGGGAGGAAGTGAATTCTTTTAATTTTCTTTTCTGCAGCAGTTTTTCTAAATAAAGAATTCGTCCCTCCCTGGCATCTTCAACCCTCCCATGGGGTCAGACATTAAATCTGTAGACCTATAGCCACTTCATTGATTTTTCTTGAACACTGATAATTATTTCTAGTTTTTAACTCCTTTCTTATAGTTGAGAATACTAGAGTGTGCATTTAAGATCAGCAGCCTTTAACTGTAAATATTAAACATTTAAGAAATAAATGTGAATGTGGGAATGTGGCTTATTGATAGAGTACTTACCTAGAATTTGGTGAGTCCCTGGATTTGATTCCCAGTATTGCGAAAAATAAAATAAAATAAAATACCCAGCAAGGTACATTGGCACACACACCTGTATTCCCAGCAACTCCAGAGGCCGAGGCAGGAGGATGGCAAGTTCAAGGCCAGTCTTGGCAACTTAGTGAGACCCTGTATCAAAATTTTAAAAAAATAATAATCAATGACTGGGGATGTGGGTCAGTGGTAGAGAGCCTCAGGAGTCAGTCTCAGTACCACCACCACCACCCTCCCCTCAAAAAATAACAAAATAATAAGCTTAATTGGGAAGTATTAACATTGTGTGAATAAGCCATGTTATAAATTTAAATACTGTACATGATCACTTTATTAGGAAATAAAATTCCACATTGTTAACAATATAACTTTAAACTCATAAAAGGAGCTAGAAAAATAAAGATTACATTTTTCTCTAGATTTTTCTTTTACTTTAGATTTCAAGATTTCCAGAAATATTACGACTTCAGCTTAGCTTTTTACACATATAAATACCTAAACATATTTCCTGTGTTGAAAAGGTATCTGACCCACTGGAACCAGACAGAAGTTGTTGTGTGTCTGCTTTGTCCCTGGCATGAGCAGTAAAGAGATCTAATATAAAGCCAGCTACTTGGAGCTACAGTGTCAGGCAAGCTCGTGGGGAGTGATTTTGCAGCTTTGGTTTTTACTTTTCTTCAGTCAAGATCACACTCCAACTTCCCTACCTGGCTGTCCCTTTGTTCCTTGGACAAAGGGGCCTCTCCCTGATTCATCTTCTCCCTAACACCTGGGCCTTCGATGTTGCCAGGTGCTCCTCCTGACATTCCCCATCCCTCCCACTCCTGTTTCTCTCCTGTCCCACGCCTGAATTTCCCAGTATAGTTAACTATATTACCGATCAGATTGGCAACAGTGCAAAAAGACTGATACTATCCCATACTTACGAGGCTGTTGGAAATGAGCGCAGGGTGTGAGGGACAAATTGACACAGCCTTTTGGAAGACAATTAGGCAGCCTGTGTAATACATAAAAAGCATATACCTTTCAACTGAACAGCCAACTTCTAGAATACTATCCAGCAATGTGTCTGAGCAACACACAAAACTATATTCCAAGGATGTTCAGTGAAGAACTGCTTATAGTAATGAAAATTCGTAAATGAGGGGAGGGGAGGGGGGATAGTAGAGGATAGGAAGGGCAGCAGAATACAACAGATACTAGTATGGCAATATGTAAAAACGTGGATGTGTAACCGATGTGATTCTGCAATCTGTATATGGGGGAAAAATGGGAGTTCATAACTCACTTGAATCAAATGTATGAAATATGATATGTCAAGAGCTATGTAATGTTTTGAACAACTAATAAAAAAAATCCATATTCTAAAAAAAAAAAGAAAAAGAAAAAGAAAATTCGTAAATGACATAAATGTACTTCAGTGAGGCTGTTGCATTTTCTCATGTTGCATTTTCTAATTTTTAGGTAGCACCTCCTTACCCTGCACTGAAACCTGCTCACTAGGATATCTGTTTCCTGGGTCCAAAGTTTCCCTCCCTAGGATCTCACAAAGCCAACTCTAATCTAAGGTCATTAATTTTGTTCTTGTTTGGGTGTGGCCTGCAGATGAACTCCATGAGCTCTCTAGGTCAAAGTGGGATATAATGCTGGTACAGTGAAAGCACACTATACCAGCATTATAGGAGGCCCAAGAGAATAGAGCATGACTCTTAAAACAAGTGGCAATGATCACACACAGTATTGACTTACCAGGATATAAAAGCATCCACAGCTATCCAATTATTTAATTGGTGACTCTTGGTCACGATGTCACTCATTAAATGGATATTTACTAACTGTACTTTCTTACTAAGACTCTTTACCGTGGGCGTGATGTTAGGCGGCCCCTCCCACCTCTTATCTAAGCAAGTTGCTCTGCCTGCTCTTTGTTGCAGGGCCACACACATGCAAATCAAAACTGGTTGGCACTGCTGTGAAATCTTCTCACCCTGCCAGTAGGAAAACTAGACTAGATTGTTAGAATGCCTCTAGTCTTCTGGCTTTAAAAAGGCCATATCCCTCCTGCACACGAGAACCAAAACCCTTCCCTTCATGGTTGACAAGTTCTCTTAAGAAGAGACAAGGTGGAAAGAACTCCCCTGCTTCCTGACCTTGCCTGGTATAAGCACTGCATGTGTAAAGAACCACAGAGCCAGGGGTCTGGGGTGGGGGCTCAGTGGTAGAGTGCTTGCCTAGCATGCAGGAGGCACTGGATTCCATCCTCAGCACCACATAAATGTAAAATAAAGATATTAGATATTGTGTAAACCTAAACCTAAAAATAAAAAATAAATATTTTTTTTAAAAAAAGGGCTGGAGTTGTAGCTCGGCAGTAGAGTGCTTGCCTCATATGTGTGAGGCTCTGAGTTTGATTCCTAGCACCACATATAAATAAGTAAATAAAATAAAGGTCCATCAACAACTAAAAATAAATAAATAAATAAATAAAAATATTTAAAAAAAAAAAAAAAGGAATCACAGAGCCAGTATGTTGGCCAAAGACTGGGAAGGGCAGGCCTGTGCTTGTTTACTCAAAATGGTTGTCTATCTCTAAAAAACAAACAAAACAGTAGAAAGAGATTTCCATGAAGAGATTTCCATAGGAGACCCTTGACATTAGCAAGGGATTTTTTTTTCAAAGACCTTTGGCCTGATTCACTATATATTACATAGTATCTCCCAAAATTACATTGTAAATTATAGTCAGAAAAATTTTGGTTCCATTTCAGTCTCTAAATGCTCTGTAAGTATAGAAGTAAAGTTAAGTTACTTATAAAAATTTATTGTTTGAGGAGCATTAGTCATATTTAATAGCTGGCACCTAAATTCCCAAAGAAGAAAAAAGAAACTCAGTCAGTGTGTCTCTCTTCATCTTGTAATAAGGCTTCAGCTTTTTCTTGAAGAGCAGTTTCCACACTGGCTGACGCCCACTAGAGCAACTCCCCAAAGCACTTCTGTCTGTGACACACACACACAGTGGCTGTATTGATATCGAAACTCTAGATATCACTGAACTTGATATCCCACTCCACTTTACTCAAAACTTCTATTGGTGGCAAAAATGATGATGATGATGATGATGATGATGATGATGTCACTTTCCCAGGTCTCTTCACTTTCTCTTCATTTCTCCCACTGTCACTATCAAGTGACTTATTTTATGAGTCTTTTCTACTCCCCAGACGAGAAAAAAGATTTCAATCTCTGCAGTTACATAAAATGCATAACACACACACAGGCTATAACCAGTAGAGAACAATGAAGTTGCGTGAGCTGTCCAGGCACAGTAAATGGCTGGCTTGGGCAAAGCCGATCATTCAGCTCAGTCATTCACAGTGGGCCTCCGAGGGCAACTAATAAAACGCCCAGACTGTATGTGTTCAATCTGCAAATGTCAAGGACTTTCAGTCTTTATTTACTTATTTATTTCTTACTTGTTTTGGGGGTACTGGGATTGAACTCAGGGCCTCACACATAGTAGACAAACCCTGTACCACTGAGCTACATTCCCAGCCCTTTTAGGGGTGGTGGTGGGGAGATAGGGTCTCGCTAAGTTACTGAGGCTGGCCTCAAACTTGCCATCATTCTGCCTCAGTCTCCCAAGTAGCTGGGATTACAGGCGTGTTCCCACCTGCCCAGCTCAGTCTATTCTTTTGATAACATTTAGATTGTAGTCATGTGGTCAGTTTTCTTGGGAAATTCCTCATCTCATCTTGGTGGGCAGCAAGGACCACATCCCACTACAGAAGCTAAAATGCCTAAAACGCACATTTCCAGGTCCCTAAGCAGCAAGGGCTCTGGTTGGTGACCTCAACTTAACCAGTCAGTCACATTTGCATAGGAGGGTCGAGGATGGAGCTGGGAATGGGGATAATCTTTTCGGTGGTTACAACAATGGCCACAGCATCTGGTGTCCAAACACCTTGCCATTGGGATCGGTGTGGCATCTAGCGTCCAGCAGCACTGAGCATGCAGAGGCTCTGCGCTGTCTCTAAGGGGACTGGGGTGGAGTGCTCGCTGCCTTGTCACCCTTTCTTTCTGCTCATGTCCCAAGCCATCTTCCATCTCCAGGAGGCTCTAACCCACCCAAATGTGCTTTCAATTAAATTCATTTTCTGATTTTATCAGTCAGGATCAGTATCAGTCCCTTGTGACCAGGAACCTAATGGATTTAGCTGAATGGTCAGAACATTCTTCTAAACTCCATCTGGAGTTTTTTGTTGTTGTTGTTGTTGTTTTTAATTTTTTATTTGTTTTAATTAGTTTTACCTGACAGTAGAATGCATTTATGCACTTTGATATATCATAAATAGATGGGATATAATTTCTTATTTTTCTGAGTGTACATGTTGTAGAATCATATTGGTCATGCAGTCACACATGTGCATAAAGTAATAATGTCTGTTTCATTCTACTATCTTTCCTATCCCCACATCCCCTCCCCTCCCCTCACTTCACTTCCCTTTACTAATCTCAGATAACACTATTCTTCTCTTGTGCCCCTCCCCCTTATCATGAATTAGCATCTGCATATTAGAGAAAACATTCGCCCTTTAGTTTTTGGGGATTGGCTTATTTCACTTAGTATGATATTCTCCAACTCAATCCATCTACTGGCAAATGTCGTAATTTCTTTCTTCTTTATGCTGAGTAATATTCCATTGAATATATATGTACCACAGTTTCTTTATCCATTCATCTATTGAAGGACACCTAGTTTGGTTCCATAGTTTAGATATTGTAAATTGAGCTGCTATAAACATTGACGTGGCTGCATTACTGTAGTATGCTGATCCTTTGGGTAGAAACAGAGCTGGGTCAAATGGTGGTTCCATTTCAAGTTTTCTAAGGAATCTCCATACTGCTTTCCATAGTGGTTGTACCAATTTGCAGGCCCACCAGCAATGTATGAGTGTGCCTTTTCCCTGATATCCCCACCAACATTTACTGTTGCCTGTATTCTTGATGATTGACATTTGCTTCATCTTGTAATAAGGTTTCAGGCATGAGATGAAATCTTAGAGTAGTTTTGATTTGCATTTCTCTAATTGCTAGAGATGTTGAACACTTTTTCATATATTTATTGATGAATTTTATTTCTTCTTCTGTGAGGAGTCTGTTCAGTTCCTTAGCCCATTTATTGATTGGGTTATTTGGGGTTTTTTGGTGTTAAGTTTTTTCAGTTCTTTATATATCCTAGAGATGTTTCATCAGAGGTGCATGTGGTAAAGATTTTCTCCCAATTTGTAGGCTCTCTCCTCACATTATTGATTGTTTCCTTTGCTGAAAAGCAGCTTTTCTATTGGAATCCATCCCATTTATTGATTCTTGATTTTACTTCTTGCACTTTAGAAGTCTTGTTAAGGAAGTCAGATCCTAGGCTGACGTGATGAAGATTTGTCCTACTTTTTCTTCTATTAGGTGCAGGGTCTCTGTTCTAGTGCCTGAATCTTTGATCTACTTTGAGTTGATTTTTGAGCAGGGTGAAAGATAGAGGTTTAATTTCATTTTGCTACATATGGATTTCCAGTTTTGCCAGCACCATTTGTTGAATAGGCTATCTTTTCTCCAGGGAATGTTTTTGGCACCTTTGTCTAGTATATCATAACCATATTTATGTGGGTTTGTCTCTGTGTCCTCTATTCGGTACCATTGGTCTACAAGAATATTTTGGAGCCAATCCCATGCCATTTTTGTTACTATGACTGTAGTGTAGTTTAAGGTCTGGTATTGCGATGCCTCCTGCTTCACTTTTCTTGCTGAGGATTGCTTTAGCTATTCTGGGTCTCTTATTTTTTCAAATGAATTTCATGATTGCCTTTTTATTTCTATTAAGAATGTCATTAGTATTTTAATAGGAATTACATTAAATCTGTATAACACTTTTGGCAGTGTGGCCATTTTGACAATATTAATTCTGCCTATCCAGGAGCATGGGAGATCTTTCCATTTTCTGGGGTTTTCTTCAATTTCTTCCTTTGGTTTTCTGTAGTTTTTTATTGTAGAAGTCTTTCACTTCTTTTGTTAGATTGATTCCCAGGTATTTTATTTATTTTTATTTTTTTTTAATATTTTTTTTTTAGTTATTGGTGGACACAACATCTTTGTTTGCATGTGGTGCTGAGGATCGAACCCGGGCCACACACATGCCAGGCGAGCGCGCTACCGCTTGAGCCACATCCCCAGCCCAATTTTTTTAAGGCTATTGTGAATGGGGTAGTTTTCCTAATTTCTCTTTCAGTGGATTCATTGCTGATGTATAGGAATGCATTTGATTTTGGGGTGTTGATTTTATATCCTGCTACTTTGCTGAATTCATTTATTAGTTTTAGAAGTTTTCTGGTGGAATTTTTCAGATCTTCTCCATATAAAATCATGTCATCAGCAAATAGTGATAGTTTGAGTTCTTCTTTACCTATTTGTATCCCTTTAATTTCTTTCTTCTATCTAATTGCTCTGGCTAGAGTCTCAAGGATGGTGTTGAATAGAAGTGGTGAAAGAGGGCATCATTGTCTTGTTCCAGTTTTCAGAGGGAATGCTTTCAATTGTTCTCCATTTAGAATGATACTGGCCTTGGATTAAGCATATTTAGCTTGGAGTCTTTTCTTACAAGTGAAATTCATTTCTCTGTGTTTAGGAGACATAGTATAAGTTGCACAGATTCAGGAAAGTTGAGATCTGATCTAGATTCTGCCACTTCCTGTGACCAGGGACAAGTTCCTTCTGTCTCTGAGTCACAGCTCTCTTATCTGCACAGTGAATAGTCTTCACTAGACTAGAAGTTCCTCAAGATACTGACTAGGCTTTACAATCCCCTGTAGCACTTGTTTTCATGCAGATTCCCAGGACCCACTGCCAAAGAGTTATTGAATAGATTTAGTAGATCTCTGACAAGTATACCAGATGAAGTGGAGGCAGCAGCCCCTTTAAAACCAGACTGAGCTGGTCATGATGGTACATGCCTGTAATCCCAGTGGCTCAGGAGACTGAGGCAGGAAGATCTCAAGTTGGAGACCAGACTCAGCAACTTAGCAAGGTCTGAAGCAACTTAGCGAGTCTGTCTCAAAATAAAAAATAAAAAGGGTCTGAGGTGTGGTTCAGTGAGTTCAATCCTTGGTACCAAAAAAATAATAATAAAGAACCAGAATAAGGGTCTCCAAGTCTACTCCAGCTCACATACTATACTCATGCTGTCATGGAGGACAGAGACCTGTTCCCTGCTATATTCTTTGTGCCCAGCACCATTTCTGGCACATAGTAGGTGTTCAAAAAAATATTTGTGGGGGGCTGGGGATGTGGCTCAAGCGGTAGTGCGCTTGCCTGGCGTGCGTGCGACCCGGGTTCGATCCTCAGCACCACATACAAACAAGGATGTTGTGTCCGCTGATAATTAAAAAATAAATATTAATAAAAAATTCTTTCTCTCTCTCTCTCCCTCTCTCTTTAAAAAAAAAAAATATATATTTGTGGGCCAGGATGTAGCTCAATGGTAGAGCCCTTGCTTAGCATTTATGAGGCCCTGGGTTTACTCCCTAGCACCAAAAAAATTAAAAACTAAAAATAACTTCATATATAAATAAAGGGTATATGGAAACTCGGCACTACCTTTGCAAATTTTCTATAAATCTAAAATTACCCTTCTCCCAAAAAAAAAAAAAAAAAAAGTTTATTTAAAAGAATGCTAGTGGAAAGGAGGAGAGAAAGAGGTACGGAGAGAAAAAGGAAAGGAAGAAGGAACTACATCTACACCACATGGACTAGATCTTGTGTCACTTTCTGTTGCAAAGCGCCTTTTCCTCTGGATTCGCATGGCCCACTGCCATCCTGCCCTCTCTGAGTCCTCAGAGGAGACCAGTAGAGCCACTGTGTTGTGATGACTGCCCCTGAGGAACAGTACGGCTTATGTGGCACCGTGAACGCCTACCGTCTACTCCCGGTGTCTGCATGTCACTGGGCCTCAGTTTCCCCGGCTGTAACAGAGCTCACCTCTACCCTGAGTGTCTCACGGAATTGTAAAAATCAAGTTGTCTGGTGGCCACGGTAGTGAGCACTGTGTGCCAGCTTCCACACTGCCCACCCTGTGAACTTCCTTTTCATCATAGTTCACAGCCACCTTGGGAGGCAGGGTAGTAACATCCCCATCTTATAAGGAAACTCAGGCTCCAGAGGCCCTAAAGCAAGCAAGGAGGGGGTGCGAGGAGAGCCTGTGCTTCTAACTCCACAGCCCTGAGTGTTGTGCTGCGCATTTTGATTATTTCCATCCCATCCCTCTCCCTTCACCCTCATATTCTCTTCATAGGCTGGCTGTACAGACAGACCCAGACCAAACCCTGGGAATTCCCAAAGGAAAACTGTTGAAGAACTGGCAGGTCACCTGGGGCTGGGAATCCCCCAACCCCTACTGCTACCACAGGGATCTGGATGGAGTCAAGTACCCAGGACAGGAAAAGGATCTGCCTCTCTGAGAACCAGAAAGACTAAGTCAGGCTCACCTTACCTCCTTCACCTGGCCCAGGAGGGCACTGGCAAGGCCAATACCCTTAGGACAACTCCTCTTTGGTGGAAGACACTCATGGTCAGTAGTTTGTGCTGTTTCCTAGCTGCATTGAAACGAGTAGGTTTAAAATATCTGGATTGTTGTTCTAAACAGCTGGCTCCACCCATTCATTGGTACCAGGCGGGCCCCTTCCGGAGCTGAGTCCAGCCTTGATGTGGCCCAGGAGCCCAGAAGGCAAGCAGCTGGCTGGCTGGGAGTGCCCAGTTGCTGCCTGGTGGGGAGGCTTTTGGTGGTGTTGCTAGGCAACCTGGGTAACTGGAGAGGCCACAGATTGGGCTTTGGGGCCACAGAGATTAACAGCCTCCCTCATCATACAGCAAACCATCATTATGCCCAGTTCCAGGAGTCCAGCAATCTCTCTGTGGTCACAGCCTGAAACGATGCTTTTTTAGCTACATAAATTCAGAAACTGGCTTTTCAATATTTTGGGCTTGTGGTTGTGGTTGTTTGCCTTTTGCTCCATCTCTGAAGGCACATTTTAAAACAAAAAAAAATGCTTCACAAACCCAGGCTTTCAACAGTTTTTCTGAGGCAAAGCACACATACCCTCCCCAGTGAGGGCAACTAAGGTAGGGCCACTCTGCTTCCTGAGGTCTCACCAGAGCTCATCATGGTTTAAAGGCTTCTTCCTTGGACCCCCACAGCTCTGACTGCAGTTCAGGGCGGAGGGACCAAAGCCTTGATCACACACAGAATAGCTTCTTCGTGTCCTTCCCATAAGACCATCATGACACTTCACCCTTTCCAGTCTAGGGACCATTTTCCCCTAGTTTATTTTGGTGGCTCCTCCCATCTGCCTTATCTATGAAGGCGAAATCATTGTTACTTCCACTTTACAGATGAACAACTAAGGCAAAAACAGGCACCCAGGATTACTTATCTCGTGACAGCGCAGCAGGAGAACAAATCCACTCATCCAGGAGAGGCCAGATCCTAGGCCTCTCCACTATATGGTCTGCCTCCTCACAGAACTGTTTCATATGTTACAGAGATTTATGTACCCCATTATAATGTTAATAATAGTAATAATAACACACATTGCTGTAGGAGACATAGGGAAATCCCTCCTGCATCTTATACTAACCTCAACCCATCATCATCCTTATTGATTGAGCTTTAGAAGCTTCCTCATGTACACTAAGAAATACAGTCTGGAAGAATCCCCCCAAATGGACACACTAAGTGAGCCAAAGACCTAGCACACCAGCACACAGGGCTGATGGGATCCTGACCCTGAGACATTTCCTCCCTAATTCAAGCAATTGACTGTTTGAGAGCATCATGATACTACCTCAATCTCTCAAGTAACGAGATAAAAATCATTGCTTTTATTAGAAATTTGTAGGTGTTTTCTCCCAAAAAGACTTTTGCTACCTCAATGAAATGTTTCTTAAACATTTCAGTGATCCATTGATAGTGACCAATCATCCCAGTTTGCACAGGACTGTGAGTTTCTTGGGATGCTAAAATCAGGTCAGACCTAGGCAAACCAAGGGTGTTTGATCACCCTGTCCCAGATCAACCACCTCAGAATCATCCAAGGAGGTTAGGCAAAGATACTTGGTTTTATACCTCAGGCTACTGTTCTTAACCCTGGCCTCATATCAGAATCCTCCAATGAGCCTATTTATCTGGACTCACTCCAGATCAATGGAATCAGAGTCTTTTTGGCTGGGACCTGTGCATTGGGATTTTTTTCTTTTTCTTTTTTTTTTTTGGCACTGGGGGTTGATCCCAGGGGCTCTCTACCACTGAGCTACATCCCCAGATTTTTTTATTATTTTGAGATAGGATCTTGCTAAGTAGCTGACCTCGAACTTGTGATCCTCTTGCCTCAGCTTCTGGATTTACTGGGATTATAAGGGTGTACCACTAAACCTGGTTCTGGGAATTTTTTTTTAATGAGCATCAAAGAATAAAATCCTGCCCTTGGGATTAAGATTCAGAGATTCTGGGCTTGGGTCATACTGGGAATCTGTAGGCATTTTTAACAGGTTTCCCCGGGAGTCTTTTGCACACCATGTTTTGATAACCACTGAACGCTTATGTGGACATTTATTGGACACACTTTCTCTGAATGCCTTATATGTGATGGGCTCTGGAAACACATAGGGAAAAAACAAAACAGAACAACAACAAAAAAAAAATTTTTTCATTTCTCCAGGCTCCCAAATTCAGTAGGGAATAAAGACCTATAAATTGTTCCAACACAATGTGTTATGATTTAGACTAAAAAACGGGTCAGCCCCATCTGAGTGGTTACAGTACTCAATTTCCATAAGCCTAGCATGGCAGACTAAAAATGGAGCCTATTATTTGCCATTCCTCCCTCTGAAAGATCAGGTTTGTTTCCACTTTCCTTCAATCTAGGCCAACCCTGTGACTGGTTTGGCCAATACTACATGGCAGAAAGAGTGTGTCCAAGGTCACGCCTTAAGAGATGTGGCTCCTCTTGGAAAGCTCCCTCCTTGAAGCCTGACACCATGTAAGAAGGTTGGCTAACCTGAAGCCACCGTGCTATGAGGAAGCCCAAGCTACCCATGCGGAAAACAGCAAAAGACAAAATAACATGGTAACTGTTTTAAACCACTAAATCTTGGAGTGGTTTATTATGCAGCAACAGCTACCAATGTCCCTCATCTGAGCCAGAAGACAGAATGACATTTCATACCATCCTGCCTTTCATTCACCTTGACCATCTTTGGATCCCTCCAGGGATCAGACTGCAGATATCTTACCTGAAATAGCCTCCCAAATCAGTCTCCACCTCCATTTCCACTCCTACTTACCCTCCTCCCCCCCAAAAAAAACCCCATAAATCAGAGTATATTAATTCTCCTTTAAAATCTTCAATAAGGGCTGTGCCCCCATGGTGTTCACCAATAATCCCATCTGCTTGGAAGACTGAGAGAGGAGAGTTGCAAGTTCAAGGCCAGCTGGTCTTCAAATAAAATAAAAAGGGCTGGAGGTGTAGCTCAGTGGTAGACCACTTGCCTAGCACATACAAGACCCTGGGTTCTATTCCTAGAACTGCCAAAAATTAAAAATTTTTAAAAAAAAAAAGCCTTCCATGGTTACCCATTGTCTTCAGGATAAATACTGGTAAGGTCCCAGTTTGACCTCAGCTCCTGCCTTCTTTATGGAGTTCAGCTTTTACCGCTCTCTCCCAACAACTCTGAGTTGCAGCCACAGGGATTCTTTCTGTTCCTAGAACACATCAAACTCTTGCCTCAGGGTCTTTGCACTTGCCATTCATTTGGAGTAGCTTTTTCTGCTCCCTCCTCCTCACTCTAACACACACACACACACACACACACCCTTCTTCATAACAAGTAGTGCCTCCCTAGGAAGTCTCCCCCAGCCATGCCTTCCCCCACGCCCACATCCTCCAGCACATTCTCCTGCTTATTTGTACCCAGCATTTATCATATCTAAAAATATCTGGTATATTTATTGTCTGACTCTTTACTGGCTCCAGAAAAGACAGAAATGTTTGTTTTCCTATTCCATCTGTACCCCAGCCTAGCACAGAATGGGGCTAAGAGTTTGCTGAATTATCCATCAAATGAAAAAGAAGGAAGAAAAGAGGCAATATGGAATATGGGGGGTTGGGGCTGTGGCTCAGTAGTAGAGCGCTTGCCTAGCATGTGTGAGGCACTGGGTTTGAACCTCAGCACCACATAAATAAATTAAAAAAAGGTATTGTGTACATCTACAGCTAAAAAATGTATTTAAAATTAAAAGAAAAAAGAAAAGAAAGATGGAGTATGGAAAGAACACTGACATTGTAGGAGCCAGAAAAACCTGGTTCCTGCTGTAACTCTGCCCCTGCCTTCCTGTGAGCAAGCCACTTGACCTCACCTCAGCAGCAACCTTATCCCCACTAAGTTACATGGCCAGTGCTGTCTACATGTGCTGCACCTTGGAAGTTTTTTTACATATTTTTGTTTATGAGTCCCCATAAGTATTTTGAAAATGTTATGTCCTTTCTTTAAACTGGGTAGCTAACCCAGGGCCTCATGCATGGTAAACAAGAGCTCTACCTCTGAGCAACACCACCAGCCCCTGTCACACATTTTTTAAGTTAATAACTAAAATTATTTTTCGCAAGCTAAAATCGGTTCCAAGACCAAGTTCTCTGGCATAGTCTTTGTTAGAGACATGCTTTAAATATATCTTCACCCAAACCTTGGAGCTACAGATTTAGCTTGTTCAGTTTACAGGAAATGTCTACCATATAATCCCGTTGGCAAAGCCACTCCTCACTGTCAAACCAACCAGCCAAATTAGATGGATTTTTTTCTATCTGTAAGAAAATACACTGCATTTTTTAAAAAGTTTTATAAATGTGTTCATTTGCATTCCCATGACAACAGGCTTATCGCAACCCTAATTGTACAATACATAAAGAGCTAAATAACTTAAGGTTAATAGAAAGACATCATGGTTAAGAGCCCCAATTCTAGAGGAGTTCAAAGTGCCTGAGTTCAAATCCTGATTTTATCACTTAATAGCTCTATGACCTCAAGCAACTCACCAAACCTCTCCATGCCTCAGGAAATTCATCTGTTTAAAAAAAAAAAAAAAAAAAAAAGATCAAAGTATCTATAGACTTGGTTCCTTTTCTGTAAAATTTTTCAAACAGTGTCTAGCACATAAATAGCATCAAACAAGTATTTTAAAATAAAATAAATACTATGAGCTGGGCCTGGTGGCACAGCATGTAATCCCAATGACTCAGGAGGCTGGGGCAGGAGGATCACAATTCCAAGGGCAGTTTTGGCAACTTAGTAAAACCCTATCTCCAAATAAAATAACAAGGGCTGGGAATGTAGCTCAATGATAGAGCACCCCTGGGTTCAATCACCAGTACTGCAAAATGAATTAAACTAAACTGAATAAATAACTACTATGAGTCTGTAGTGAGGTACCCCTTACTATTTTATTTTATTCTTTTGCTTGCTCTCTCTCAGGAACAGAGTTTCTCCAGTTGTCCTTTTGAACAATATGTCACAGAAAGACTGACGATGGATAGAGGTGTACCTTTTTTTGAAAAGCCAAAGAAGAGAAACAATGAGAACAAAATTGAAAGGAGAACTTAAATGAATCCAGAGAAGAAGAAAGCATTTAAGAA
The DNA here is from genome assembly GCF_048772815.1 of Callospermophilus lateralis. Classification (NCBI taxonomy): domain Eukaryota; kingdom Metazoa; phylum Chordata; class Mammalia; order Rodentia; family Sciuridae; genus Callospermophilus; species Callospermophilus lateralis. The sequence continues at coordinate 115,647,356 of NC_135311.1, read as the reverse complement.
GCAGTACCTGTGGAGGTTGAGGATCTGGAAACTGGCTCCTTCAAAGCCATCAGTTGCAGGATGACTGGCATATTCCCCACACCCTCTCCAGGCACATGCAGAGCTAGGTGGAATTCCTGGCCACCCATCTACAACTCTATCTCTTACATAAGAAAGCACACGGGACTGCAAGTTAGCAAGAAGAACGTCTTTGAATCTGCTCCAAGTTATACAAATGTAAATTATTCATAAATTTCAGCGCTTTTATTAGAAGGAACAGTTAGCAGTGATCCAGTGTACAACTAAGGACAAAATGTTAATTGACCAGGACATGGGACAACTCAAGAGGCTGTTCAAGAGCAAACCATCACAAGGTCCTAAAAAGAAAATCTTATTTCCTCACTAAGGAAAGGACCCCACTAGCCTGAAAACCTCTATCATCACCTAGACCCTGTGCATTGGTCACACTTTTGAAATGCAAATCAGGGCCTTTGGTATAAAGTCCAAGTTCATTAACAAGGTTCACAAAGGCTTCCTGACCTGAGACCTACATTTCTACTTTCATTTCTTGCCATTCCCTGCAATACACCCTATATTCCAGCCTACTGAGCCCTGAGCAGTTCCAGCTCCCACTTTCCACTAAGCCTCTTCATAAGCTTCTCCCTCTGTTAGAACATCTTCCCTTCCCAGTCTGTTCTCCTGGGGAAGTCTGAGTACCCCTCTGACCTTTACACCTCCTCTGCAAAGCCTTAGTGGGCATCTATCTCATACCTGGTGCTGTGCTAGGCCCGGCAGAAACTATGTGAAAGAAAGCAGGCATGGTAGAATTAAATGCCCCTCTTAGGCCCCTCAGCAGCCTCTGCTCATGTCTAAAGTATATTCTTTGTATTATAACTGTCACGAGATGTGAACATCCCCAAATAGGACTTTTGTCTTACTTATCTTTGAATCTCTATTATCCCAATCAATGGAATCCATCAATAAATAGCTATCAGCTTCATTTATTCACAAAAGATTCGCCCAACAGTTTTACCCTAGAGACATACAAGGTGCTGGTAACATAACTGTGAATTAACAGACATGAACTCACCTTCTTGAACCTTGCAGTCTTGTGGGATGAACAGGGCACTTGATTGAATGAATGAGTGGATGAATTAATGAGTCAGGGAGTGTGCTCCTCCCCACCTGGCTGAGGCTGCCCAAAGCTGAAGATGCACAGGAAGTGAAAAGACTAGTGTCTTAAGTAGTTGAGGGATCATGATGGCCTCACTTTCAGCCTTTCTAGTACCAAGAAACTTAAGACAGAAAAGAGTCAGGCAAAGAGCATGGAATTTAGAGTCTGATCTACAAGACTGAATTCTAGATCCATTACTTACTAGCCATGTGACTTTAGGTAAATAAATTCCTTAACCAGTGTTACTCCATTTCTTCATCTGAAAAATGGGGATAACATCATAACAGGTTTATGATTTTGTGAGATAATGTATTTCAAAGCCTTTGCCCTGCAGCCAGGCAGAGTTGGTTTTAAAGATTTAATGTGCAAGTTCAGACACACAGGAAGGTCTGGACCCAGCCCTGGTTCAGCGTTTTTACCTCCAACCAGCTGCCAGTGCTTTCCCTCTTCGGTCCCATTTCCATACCTTCTGGCCTCCCTCTTCCTCCACCAGCTCCCTGCACTGCCCAGTTCTGTGTTTACAAGTCCACCTCGGTGCTTTCAAGGCCAGGGGTTGTCCAGGTATCTTTACAAGCCTAAGGCAAGGGAGGTGCCAGTGAGGGGTGTGGCAGGAAGGGGTTCAAAGAAGAAGGAAAGAGCAGATGTTTATCCAGGCTCCATGATGTGCCCAGCCTTAGTACTTGGCATGTTTTGTTTCTTGTCATCTTTGTAAAAATACCATTTTACAGACAAGGAAACTGAGGTCCAGGAAGTAAGTGGGAGTTATGGGATATGGTAAGTCTCCCCGTGACTCCAAAATAATTTTCTACCCTGCCACGCTGCCTGCCAGCTTGTAGATGATCTTTAAATGTTTATGGATAAATTTCAGTTTTCTTAATCCCAGGAGAAGCAGAAATAGTGTTTCGAAACAAATGAATAATAATAAATGGAAGAGGTAGTGAAATCCCTCAGATGCTCAGACCAGGAAGGAGGAAACAAATAAGCCCTGGAGCTGCCTTGCTGGAAGCAGCACAGCAGACCCTGTGGTCGCCAGTGCCCAGGCGGGAGCAAAGGCTGGGAATCTGCTCAGTAGAAGGTAGAAAAAAATGGAGTTATAACTGGGAGTAGTGCTCAGCAGTAGACGCTTTACCTAGCATGCTTGAGGCCCTAGGTTGGATCCCCAACACTCCTCCCCAAAATTGGGGGTTCAGGGATGCTGGGAAGAACTGATGGAAGGAGAGAAAGCCAGCGATTGAATAGGACAAGGAAGGGGCATTACATTACCTGGACATCTCCCCCATCCTCATGTCCCTGGAGGAAACAGTCCCCTGACTCCCGGCCCAACTGCTGCCAACTTTTAAAACGAAAGTTGCAGGACCCCAAGCGGCCACTCCAGGCTGCTCCGGAAGGGTAGTTAGGAGGGAGCACCCACGCCAGACTTGGACTCTAGAGCCCAGGGTCTTCCTGCGCCGCCTCCAGTGGACACCCGGACTCCCTCACCGCCCCCAGCCGGGACCTTACCTCGGGTGGCCGAGGTAGGGGAGTCTCAGGCAGCACAGTCCGGTCACCGAGTTTGAGACGACCCGGGCCACCGGGCTGCCAGCAGCCCCAAGTTCCCGCCCTGCCAGGCGCTCCCAGTTCCCTCCCCTCTACCTTCCAGACCGGTTCCCAGGACCCAGCCCAGGGGGAGGGAGTCTGAGGAAATCCCCTCCCGGGCCTGGGCCGGGCCAGCCTGTCGGGCAGTCCCGCTCTCAGGCTGGCTTTGGATGAATGAGTCCTCCCCCTCCGTCTGTTTAGATCTGTGCCAGGGAACCTGTGACGCCTCCCTGTGCCTTCTCCTGGGCGCTGCACCCTCTCCACGCCTCCTCCAAGTCCCACAGTCCTGCTGGATGTCTTGGCCCCTTGCCTTGCACTCTCAACCCTTGGGAGAGGGCCTCATGGGTGGTCTCTGTCACTCTGCACTGGGTTGTTCTCTGGTGTGAAGCCTGGCCTGGTACTGGGCACTGGACTGGGGTGACTTGATCACACACACACACACACACACACACACACACACACACAAACAAAGCTTAGTCACAAACCCCCTGAGCTCTGTCCACCAAAGGTTGTGCCTTGGTCCCTGGCACACCGACCCAATTTCTGGTTATTCATTCAATGCATTTTGAGACTGGTTTGCCTTGTGCCAGGCCCTGAGAATGAAGAGGTGGATTAATGTGTTTGCTGCCCTCCTGCTCTACTGGGAAGACAAAGAATGAGGCACAGCAGGGACCAAGGAGGACTCCCCTGTGGAGGAGGGTTCTGGAAAAGTTCTTAGAGTGGATAACATACAAAATAGACTATTAAAAGTTCAGAGTGTGAGTGAGGAGTGTCAGATCCAGAAGGACCTGGTATTCCTTGCTGAAGAGCTCAGACTTTATCATCTAGGTATTAGAGAATCATAGAGAGGTTTTAAACACAGGAAACAAATTCTCAGGTTGTGGTGATGGCTTTGTGGATGCCAAGCAAGTGCTCTACCACTGAGCTATACCCCCTCCTTGGATTGCATTTTAAATGCCACATAGAGAAGGGTTTGAGGGACACAAGACTGAAGCAAGAATACCAATCGGATTGCTACAAAAGTTAAAGCAATGGTAATGGATGATGTGGGCCTAACCCAGGGCACTGGGTGGGAGTGAAAAGAAGGGATGGATGCAGAGGATGCTTAGGGAGTAGCACTGATGGATTTGAAGAATAAGGAATCCAGCATCATGTGATGATGCACACCTGTAATCAAAGCGACTCTGGAGGCTGAAGCAGGAGGATTCCAACCAGACTAAGCAACTTGAGACCCTGTCTCAAAATTAAAAAAAAGAAAAAAAAATTAAAGGGCTGCGGATGTAGCTCTGTGGTAGAATACTCCTGTCTTAAATCCCTAGTATACCCTCCCCCACACAAAAAAAAAATAATAAAATAAAATAAATAAAAAGTCTGGGATGAATACCAGGTTTTCAACTTAAATAATTGACTAGGTTATAGTTAACCAAAGTGGGAATGTCAAGAGGAAAAGCAGTTTGGGAATTTTAGAAAAAATAAATTGTGTTCTGAACTTGTTGAGTCAGGGACACCTATGGGGATGTTCAGGAAGCAGTTGCTCCAGGGAGAGATATGAATTATGTATCACTCAGGGACCCAACAAGAAGGAGAAGGTCTATTCCAATAAATGGAAAAAAAGTTAATGAAGTAACTATTTACAGAGATCTGGGAAGAATAAAGGAGGCCATGAAGAGATGTTGAATATCCAGAAACTAGCAACAGTGGAAAGCCCTTATCACCTCTGGGTCTAAAGGGACAAGAAGAAGAAACAGTGTAGATAGAGCCCATTGGGAGCTGGAGTTGTGGACAAGGGTCCTGACATGGCTTCCACTGAAGAGGGAAGTGACCACTGGTGGATCAGAGGGGATCAAGAAGAAATACTCAGCCACTCTCTCCTACAACTTTCCTATTCCCAGACTCAGATGGCACAAAAGTAGATGAGAACTGTGGGGACAGTAGTGGGCTGCAGGGGGAGCCCAGGATATGACCTGGGGCACTAGAGATGGACAGCTGAGGCTTTTTGCAGGGAGCTTATTTCTACATATGAGAAAGTTGCACTCTACTTCCATTTCTAGCTAAAGTAGGCAGCAAGAAACCAGGCACAGTGGCACATGCCTACTATCTCAGCTACTCAGGAGGCTAAGACAGGAGGATGGAAAGTTTGAGGCCAGCCTTAGCAATTTAGCAAAACCTTGTCTCAAAATAAAAAGGGCTGTAGGGAGGGGATGGGGGGGATAGTAGAGGATAGGAAAGGTAGCAGAATACAACAGTTACTAATATGGCATTATGTAAAAATGTGGATGTGTAACCGATGTGATTCTGCAATCTGTATTTGGGGTAAAAATGGGAGTTCATAACCCACTTGAATCTAATGTATGAAATATGATATGTCAAGAGCTTTGTAATGTTTTGAACAACCAATAAATAAATAAATAAATAAATAAATAAATAAATAAATAAAGGGCTGTAAATGTAGCTCAGAGGTTCAGCACCCCTAGCTTCAATCCCCAGTACTACAAAAATAAAATAAAATAAAATTTTAAGTAAGCGACAAAATTACCTGCTAGGGATCAGAGGAAGAGAGGCTGGGTGGAAGCTTGAAGGCATTTGCCAACTTTGAAAAAACAGCTGAGAGGGCAAAGAAAAGGGACCTGTGCAAGATACCAGACCACAAAGAGATGCTGAGAACCTAATTGGAGTGGCACAATTAAGGATGAAAGACTCAGGGACTCTCAAGGAGTGAGAATATCCTGTCCTGAGTAATATGTTAGTAAGATCAGTGCAATGTGGGTAAGACCCAAAGTGAAAATCACCAACTCATTCCACATCCAGACTACAGGCTGTGCTGTTATGTAAGATGAAAAATGTCTATGGAAAGAAGGTATACAGAAAAAAAGAGAGAGAAAGGGACTGTTCAAAAAGGCTATCAGCAACCATCCATGTGCAAAGAGCATCAGGAGGCAAACACTGGCAGGGCCTCCTTATAGAACTGTGCTGGGGAAGGTGGTTATGCCAACACCTACTCTCCTATCCAGATATCTCTGGCTCATAGACATACCACTCACTGCTATTCCAACTCTCCACCAAACCTTCTTGTTAGGATCATGCTCAACAAGCAACTTCCTAATTGTGATTTGGCTTCCTAAGTTGTATGATTTCAGACAGAAAATATGTCTTCCCACACCCAATGCACACACAATTTAGGGAGCTCTTTGACAGCAAAGTCCACATCTTATTTATTTCTCTATACCCAGCAGTCAGAACAGGACTTGGCTTATTATTATTATTATTATTATTATTATTATTCAAAAAAGTATTTGCAAAAGAGATCTGGGAAAAGTTAAAAATTTGTAAACTAATACATTTTCATTTAAAGTTTGTACAGCATTTTTCTTTCCTTCCTTCCTTCCTTCCTTCCTTCCTTCCTTCCTTCCTTCCTTCCTTTCTAGTGCTTTTCTTGGTGTTACCTTGCTCTGTGAGAGGCAGGCCATAGGAAAGTGATGTGCCAAGGTTACACAACAGATAAACTGTACAAATTCAACAATGTAACTTATTTGGAGAGGAAGAACAAGAAATTGACCTAATTGATATGTGGTCTTCAATTTTATGAAGGTGCCCATGAGAAGAAGCAGCTCCCTTCTGCTTTACATCAGAGATCTGGCCCTGATTTGTGTCCCTGATGGACCCCTGAAAGCTTTGAGTTGAAAAGGCAAAATAGAACTACAAACCAATAGTTATTTAAACTATGTGCCAGGCTATTACTTTCATTTTACAAGAGATGAAGTAAAATGATGACTATCACCCAGCCCCTAAGTATCTGAACCCAGAGAACCTGGTTCTGAATATGAACTGTTAACTGATACTGTATACAGCCTCTGATGTCCTCTACAGTTCCAGAAGTGGGAAGAGACTTGCATGAAATTCCAGTAGGAATTTACCAACAACTGGATCACTGCCCTGCAGATAGAAGATAAAATAGAGAACTGTGAGGACTGGGCTCAGAGACACTCCTGGTGCCCTTCTGCAATGCTACTGATAGCCTACCTAGCCACCTCAGAAGAATCTAGAAATTAAAACCATTTTATAGGGGGAGAAAACACCAGAAGGCTATCTTCTGGAGGCTCTTGGGCCTTGAAAACTGGGAAATGGGACCCTTAAGCCCTGATTTGTTAAGAAAGGACTATAATAAGTTCTGTAGCTAGGCCACCCTCTGCTTCTCAGATGCCATGCTGAGTTGCAGGTTCTGATCCCATGTTTCTATGTTGAGGTCTGGCTTGAGGACTCATGGGCAAGGTCTGCAGGACCCATAGTCTGGTCTTCAGAGATGTCCCCATGGGACAAGTCTGTATACTTGCGGGCTGAGCCACGTGACAGATGAACGGGGTAACATGGCGGTTGGTATCCATTTTGGAGAGCACTGCTTGGGGCAGATCCACATGGCAACGGGCTGCTAAAGCCACCAGATAGATGAGGACATCACTAAGCTCTTCTTGATGGGCTGCCTGATCCCTCAGTGACCAGGCTTTGGGACCAGGCTCTGCATTAGACTTCCACTGAAAGAGTTCTGCCAGCTCTCCCACTTCCCCGACCAAGGCCAGTAGGAGGTTCCCAGGCTGGTGGAACTGGTCCCAGTCCCGCTCTGCCGCAAACTCTGCATGGGGACACCCGATGTCCTCCAGCGTGGGCTGTTGTACGGGGCTGAAGTTGAATGAGCCGGCAACAGCAGCAATGCCCCTTCTCTCAGCATCCCTCTGCGGATCACCTCCAGCACTAGACTTGCTGCGCAACCCGCTACAGACGCCACTGCACAGAACTCCCCGCCACACTTCTGTACAGCGTTTTCTTATAAATCTCAGTCATGTGAATCAGGACCTACAAATCAGATTAGTTCTGAGACATTGACAAAGTTGTGTTACTAGTCTTGCAGAATTCAGAGGTTGACCTTGGACTTGTGATTTCAAGGAGATCAGCAAACCAGTCTTCTTCCACAGCATCTCTGTCCATCCAGCCCACTGAATAATGCCCAGAGAGCCTTTAAATTTCCTCTGAAATTTCTGTGGGATTCAGGGCAAAACATGAGCAACTAAGAGAAGGGAGGTGGTAGGATTGGTTAAGTTTGGGTGCTAGAAAGGCCAAGGCCAGGGATCCTTAGCTCACCACAAGCCCCTTTCTCTGAGAGCTGCCCCTATCCACACCACCCTTCAGGACTGAATACTGCCAGTGTATTGTGTGGTTAGCAATAGTCACAGTAATTAGAGGAGGGGAAAATATTTGACCCAGGATGGACCAATTCGTTTCTTACTAAAATCCTACAACTGGAACAGAAAAACTCTACTTTATCAATTCTTGTAAACAAAACTAAAAACACTAATTCAGGGAGCTGCCCAGTAAGGTCACCCTTCTGGGACTCTGAGTTTGTCACTGTCTTAACAGCTGTCACAACGTATCTCTTTCTTTTCTAAAAGACTTGCCCTGGGATTATGAGTTCCTCAAGAAAGTAGCCTTCTGTTACATCTTCATATGCATAAAACTGTGCCTAGAATTTGACACAAAGTATGAAACAACTGTTGAACTCAAACTGGAGAGCATAGAATGGTTGCAATACCAAAGTTCTTTGTCTACTGGAGTTAAGGAGAACACTACAGCAGATCTTTTGAAGAACATACTAATATTTACAAAAATTGACTGGCTAAGGTTGTTGCTCAGTGGTAGAGAGCTTGGCGGGTAGGCACACAACCCTGGATTTGATCCCCAATACAAAAAATAAAAAAGAAGGAGAAGGAGAGAAAAGGAAGACGAGGAAAAAGACAAGGAAGAAAGAAGAAAAAAATAAATGGACTTCAATTGGGTCATATAAATCCAGACATTTCAAAGACATAGTATAACAGAGATCACATTTTCTGACCACAACATAATTAAGCTAAAGACTGATAATGAGGGCTGGGGTTGTGGCTCAGAGCGCTTGCCTCTGCCACTTGTGTGAAGTCCTGGGTTCAATCCTCAGCACCACATAAAAATAAATTAAATAAAGGTATCATGTCCATCTACAACTAAAAAAAATATTTAAAAAAAGACTAAAAATGAATAGACATACACCCAGGAGCAGTGGTACACACCTGTAAGCCTGGTCACTCGGGAGACTGCGGTAGGAGAATCAAAAGTTCAAGGCCAACTGCAGCAATTTAGTGAGACTCTGTCTCAAAATAAAAAAATGAAAGGCACTGCAGATATAGCACTGTGGTAAAGCACCCTCTGGGTTCAATCCCTGGTACAAAAAAAAAAAAAAAAATACACTTATATGAAATAGCTAAAAGAAGTGTCTAAAATAGGATAGAGACAGAATGTAGATTAAAGGTTACCAAGGTTAAAGGCAAGGGTGTGGAGGGTTATTGATTAATGGATACAGAGTTTTCATTTAGGGTGATGAAAAAATCTGAAAATATGTAGTGGTGATGGCTGCACAATATTGTGAGTGGAATTAAAGCCATTGAATTATACACTTAAAAATAATTCTAATGGCAAATTTTATGCGTATATGTTTTATCAGAATAACAAAATTAAGAAAAACACCAAAAAGATAAACTAAAACAAAAAGTGATTTGGAAACTAAATAGCACACTTTTAAATGACCCATGTTTAAGGAACAAACCATAATGGAAATTAGGGTTTTTTTGTTTTGTTTTGTTTTGTTTAGATAAGGTCTCATAAGTTGCTCAGACTGGACATGAACTCATAATCCTCCTGCCTGTCTTCTGAGTAGCCGGGATTACAGGCATATACCACCACACCTGTTTTGCGGTTTTGGGAATCAAACACAAGGCCTTGCACATACTAGGCAAGTATTCTACCACTGAACTACCACAACCCATAATTAGAAAATACTTAAAACTCACAATGCCATATTTAAATAATTTGTTATCTCTTGTTATATAAATAATTATGCCCAAACTTGGTGACTTAACAAATATTCATCATCGTTTATGGCTCCCATGGGACAGAAATTTAGAAGCAGCTTGGTGGGATGGTTCTGCCTCAGGATCTCTAATAAGGTTGCAGTCACCTGGAGGCTTGCCTGGGGCTGAAGGATGTGCCTCTGGGGTACTTATGTTAATGGCAAAACAGTACTGTCGCTGGCAGAGGCCACCCCTCTGTTCACTGGCTTCTACTCAGGACTGCCTGAGCCCAAGAACATGCTGGGTGGTTTGCCCCAGAGTGAGTAATCAGTGAGTAATCGATAGTAATGTGGAAGCCACAGTGTCCTTTATAATCTATCCCTGAAGACTCATTCATCACTTCTGCCATCACTGGGACCAACCTCTATTCACTGTGGGAGGAAACCATATAATGGAGTGAATAGCAAATGGTAAGGATTATTAAGGGTCATCTTGGGGGCTTGTTGATACAAGTAGTAAAATATTAAAAGTGTTTTTTTCTTTAGAATTAGAAACAAGAGAGAAATGGCTGTCATTACTATTTCCATTCAGTATTACACTGTAAATCCTATACTGTGCACTAAAAGAAAAAGCATCGGAAGAGTGGGAAGTATAGCTCAGTGGTAGAGTGCTTGCCTAGCATGGGCAAGGCACTGGGTTCAATTTAAAAAGTTTCCTTTCTAAAGTATTGGAAAGGAAAAAAAAAAACTGTTTGCATGTATTATGCTTGCCTATGTAAACCATCCCCCCACAAAACTATGAACAATGTTTTTGAATTGAGAAATAATAATTTAGCAAGTTTGTTAGACTTAGGATCAATACTTAAAAGCCTATTGAATATCTATACACCAGCAACTAGCATAATATAAAGATCTTTTAAATAAAAAGCTTTGTAACATTTTTAAAAGATACTGTAGACAATATTTTCAAAAATTATAAAGTGCCTAGGATTAATTCTAATAATATTTTACAAAAGCTTTCTGAAGAAAATTAGTTAACTTTATTGAAAGACATAAAAGAAGACTTAAGTAGATGGAGAAAAATACTTGCTCTGGTTTGAATTTCTTTCCCAAAGTCATGTGTTGGAAAGTATATCCTCATTGCAACCGTGTTGAGAGGTGAGTCCTTTGAGAAGTAAGTTATGGGGGTATCTACCTCATGAGTGGGTTAATGCTATCTCACAGGAGTATGTCAGTTATCCTGGGAGTAGCTTCTTGCTTAATGTTGCTCTTGCTCCTCTTCTGTCTTATGATCCTTGCCCTTCTGCCATATGCCATGGGATGATGCAACATGAAGACCCTCACCAGAACCTACCACTTGATTTTGGAACTACTGGCTTCCAGCACTATGAGAAATATATTTCTTTTCTTTAGTCCTACCCTTATGTACAATTCTAATGCATCAATAAAAAAAATATGGGAAATATATTTTCTTTATAAATTTCTCAGTCTATAGTATTCTGTTATAGCAATACAAAACAGCCTAAGACAATACTACATACAGGGGGGGCTGGGATGTGGCTCAAGTGGTAGCGCAATCGCCTGGCATGCGTGCGGCCCGGGTTCGATCCTCAGCACCACATACAGACAAAGATGTTCTGTCTGCCGAAAACTGAAAAATAAGTATTAAAATTCTCTCTCTCTCTCTTAAAAAAAATCCAATCATTTAAAAAAATACTACATACAGGGATGAAAAACTCAGTATCTAAAGATGTCAACTATTAACATATTTAAAAGGGATTTTTGTGCAATTTGACAAACTTATTCTAAAAATCATGGAAGAGAAAAGGACCAAGAATTATTAAGATACTGTTAAGGAAACAGAACCAGTCACAGAGATGTGCCCTACTAAATTGTGCCTTAATAGAAAACCATAATAATCATATCAAACACCTATATAATGCTGACCATACAATATTTTTCTAAGTTATAGTAATTAAACTACATGATTTTGGTGAAATGATAAATACACTAACAGAACACAACAGAATGTAGAAGCACACCCATACATACATAGAAACTTGATATATGGCAGAGATAGCTTTTCAGATTAGATTGGGGGAAAGGTGTCTTATAAACATCACAAATTTGGGGGCTGGGGTTGTAGCTCAGTGGTAGAGCACTTGCCTAGCACGTGTGAGGCACTGGGTTTGATCCTCAGCACCACATAAAAAATTAAAAAATAAAATAAAAGTACTGTGTCCATCTACAACTAAAAAAAATTAAAACAAAAAGAATCACAAATTTATTTCTCAAAGTTCTGGACTATAGGAAGCAAAAGGCTCCAGCAGATTTAGAATCTGGCAAGAGACCACTTCCTAGCTCATGGACAGCTGTCTTCTCACTGTGTCCTCAAGTGGGGCAGAAGGGACAAGAGAGCTTTCTAGGATCTCTTCTAAGGGCACTAATCCCACTTATGACCTAATCACCTACCAAACACTCCACTTCCTAATACCATCACATTAGGAGTTAAGGTTTACTAATAAATGAATTTTGGGGGCACAAGAACATCTAGTCAATAGCACACATCTCTCTCTCTCTCTCTCTCTCTCTCATACACACACACAAAAAAAAAAAAAAAAAAAAAAAAAACTTAAACCTTTTGAGGAAAATGTCTTTAAGAACTTTGGGTAAAAGCTGGGGATATAGCTCAGTTGGTAGAGTGCTTGCTTTGCATGCACAAGGCCCTAGGTTTAATCCCCAACACCACCAAAAAAAAAAAATTTTAATTAAAAATTAAAAAAAAAAAACTTTGGGTAAGAAGAATTTCTTAAAGATATTAATAAATTGTATACTGTGATATTGTGAACTATATACTTGAGTTGGTCTCTTTGCTGGCACAAAGTCCCTAAATCTCTTAAGTGATAAGTGCCTTTTTGTCTAATAATGAGATAGCTGGGGGTTTGGGGATCCTAGATTGGCTGAGGATAGGGGCTGGTTGTCAGAGGAACCAACCATATAATTAGAGGTTGAAACTTCAGTCCCGTACCCCTTTCCCCAACCTCTTAGCAGGAGAGAGGGACTGAAGTTTGAGTCAGCCACCAGCGATTTAATCCATCATGCCTATGCAATGAAGCTGCCACAAAACCCCAAAAGGCCTGGGTTAGGAAAGCCTGCAGGATGGCTCACCCAGAGAGGGTTTAGAAACTTTGCTTCCTTTTTCCCATACCTAACCCTATGCATTCCTCTCATCTAGAGGCTCATCAGCATTCTTTGCAATACCCTTTATAAGAAATAGGTAAATGCAACTAAAGTGTTTTCTTGAGTTCTATGAGCTGCTCTAGCAAATTAACCAAACCTAAAGAGGAGGTCATAGGAACCCTGATTTAGTCAATCACTCAGAAATATGGGTTACGGCCTGAGTTTGGGGATTGACATGTAATCTAGAGGGCAGTTTTATGGGACAGAGCTCCTAATCTGTGGAATCTGTACCCTGCTATATCCAGATAACATCAAAATTGAACTGAATTATAGGACACCCAGCTAGTGTCTGCTACAGAATTGATTGTTGATGGGGAGAAATCCTCATGTTTTTGGTGACTCTAGAGATGACCTAGCCTGAGCTGCGTTGACCATGTGGGAATAGGAAAAACATTTAATTTCCCCCCCTATATCTTAAACATATGTCGACATAAAATAACCACGCTGCTTCAAGGAAATAAGAAAATCATTCAGGGGCTAGAGATGTAGTCCAGTGATAGAACATCTGCCTAGCACATGTGAAGCCCTGAGTTCAATCCCCAGCACCTCAAAGAAAAAAAAAAAAAAGAAACTATTTTATTCTGAGCCACGTAACTGATAAAGCATGACAGTGATTGGGAGACCCATGTCTGAGATTGGGGTCCCTGATAACTTCATGGCTGTGGCATGCTTGGTGACTAGGAAAGTTTCTATGCAAAGGTGTAAGATGCCCAGTTTCTATGGCAATGCTTTCCATGGGGAGACTCTGTTGTGAGAGTCTTACCAGCTTTGACCTTATTCTTAGGCACACAGCTTCTGGGAATAAAGGAACTTCCTTGCTAAGGTAACCACAATGTTTTACCAATTCCACTGCTCCTGAATCTGCCCGCAAATTTATAACTTTAAACAATGGACTTTCTTGAGAGCTGCACAATGCTCCTAACATTGCAACTGTAGAATATAACTGAGGAAATAGCTGCATACTGTTGCTAACTCTGTAACTTTCATGAATACAAAAAATAATGCTTGAATAATCTTTAATCTGATTAATGATACATATATAACAAAGATTGTTGGTATGATTCTTTAGACCTGCTTCTCCATCAGAGAGCAGCGCTCCACCCGATCCCAGTTTTATCTTCAAGATCTCTGTGTGTGACTCTTTATTTTTTTTAATCTCCCATCACCCCTCACCTGAACCTGCTATTTTGGCTGCGATGGTTGCAACAATTAACCACAGCCCAGGAACACGATTCAAATTGCCTGGAATGACATGTTCTGCTGTGGAAGGTCACCTGAATTTTATTTTATTTTAGTTTATTATTTATCTGTTTGTTTGTTTTTTCCCTTCTGGGAATCAAACTCAGAGCCTTGCAAATAAATATTAGGCAAGTTTTCTACCACTGAGTTATACCCCAGCCCTGAACTTTCATAGTCATGGAACAAAGAAGGTCATAAATCAACATATTCAGTACATTTCCCTACCATGCACAAGGCCCTGGGTTCAATGTAACTATATTGGTGGGGACATCAAGTATGCAAGAAGTCTCTTCCTGAAGTTTAAGATGTTCTGGTATTTCTAGCTTTAGGGTTGTGAAGCCTGGAGATCTGTTAAGCTTAAGCTTAATGGTACATTCCAAGAGTTTTACCTAATAGTCATGAGTATGTTAGGTCAAATATAGAAGTTGAAAGTAAATGGTTGTTAAAGGGACTAAAACAGCTCCAGATAATATTGGTTCTCAACATTCCATTCATCCACAATCACGACATTCTAGAGAGCCAAGGTCAGTTTGTCAGATCTTTAATACAGATGAAGCTTCTTCAGAGAACTTCAGTTCACACATGCTATTAAGGAAAAGAGTGACAAATTCAACTGCATTAAAAATAACATCTTTGGGCTGGGGCTGTGGCCTAGTGGTAGAGCACTTGCCTAGCATGTGAGAGGCACTTTTGATTCTCAGCATCACATATGAATAAATGAATAAAAAATAAAGGTCCATCAACAATTAAAAAAAAATTTTTAAATAACATCTTTGGGAAGCTGGTGCAATGTTGCACACCTGTAATCCCAATAGCTCAGGAGGCTGAGGCAAGATGATAGCATGTTCAAAACCAGCCTCAGCAACTGTGAGGTGCTAAGCAACTCAGTGGAAACCTGTCTCTAAACAAAATATAAAGGAGGGCTGAGAATATGGCTCAGTGGTTGAGTGCTTCTGAGTTCAATCCCCAGTACCCCTACCCCACCAAAAATTAATATCTTTGGGTAGGGGATGTATTTTGGTACACTTCCCTACCATGTACAAGGCCCTAGGTTCAATTCCCAGCAAAGGAAAAAAAATTCTAAGTAAAAAAATAACATATTTTCATCAAAACACATCAAAGAAAATATAGTCGACTAGAAAAATGAGCAAAAGACATTTTATAGCAAAGAAAATAATAATGGCCAATAAATATCCATAAAGATGCCCAACCAAATCATTCCTCAGAAAGATACTAAATGTCGAATGAGATACTATGTTTTGTTTTCTCTTTCTTTCTTTCTTTCTTTTTTTTTTTTTTAATTTTTGAGACAGGGTCTCACCATGTTGTCCAAGCTGCTCCCAACTTCAAGGGTTCAAGTGATTCTCCTGCCTCAGCCTCCCATGTGCTGAGACCATAGGCACACACCAATGCACCTGGATAATTTTTATTTATGCATGTATTTTTGCAGTGCTGAGGATTGAACTCAGGGCCTCATGTAAACTAGGCAAGGACTCTTTTTTTTTTTTTTTTTTTTTTTAAAGAAAGAGTGAGAGAGGGGGAGAGAGAGAGAATTTTAATATTTATTTTTTAGTTATCGGCGGACACAACATCTTTGTTTGTATGTGGTGCTGAGGATCAAACCCGGGCCGCACGCATGACAGGCGAGCGCGCTACTGCTTGAGCCACATCCCCAGCCCTAGGCAAGGACTCTTATTGAGCTACATTCCCAGCCTTAAGTTTTGTTTTTAAATTGACATATTTTACATATCTATTAAGTACCACATATTTTACACATATATTAAGTACCACATTTCAATATGTGTATATGTATACACTGTATATTGTTCAGATATTCTGTGCATATCATATTCACTGTACTGAAAACAATTTAAAAGTCTGACCATACTAAGGTTAGGGATGATGCAAAGCAATAACAATTCTTATCTACCACTTTGAAAAACAGTTGGACATGGATCTCAGCAATTAAACTCTAGGCATAGACCTAGAAAAAAAAATTCATGTACCCATATACATGGAGATATGTTCAAGAATTTATATGGCGACATTGTTCAAATAGAAAAAACTGGAAACAACCAAAATAAATAAATTATTATATATTTATACAATAGAATGCTAAACAACAGTGAATTGACTGAATTTCAAATATACAACACAAATTGTCTCAAAAATATACTGTTGAGCAGGGCATGGTGGTGCAGCCTATAATCCCAGCAGCTCCGGAGGCTGAGGCAGGAGGATCACAAGTTCAAAGCCAGCCTAAGCAACTCAGCAAGCCCCCAGCAACTTAGTGAGACCCTGTCTTAATATAAAACATAAAGGGCTGGGGTTGTGGCTCAGTGGTAGAGTACTTGCCTCTCATGCATGAGACACTGGGTTCAATCCTCAGTATCACATAAAAATAAACAAATAAAAATAAGGATTGGGCTAGGGTTGTGGCTCAGTGGTAGAGCACTCACCTACCATGCGTGAGGCACTGGGTTCGATCCTCAGCATCACATAAAAATAAAATAAAGATCTTGTGTCCACCTATAATTAAAAACTAAATATTAAAAAAATAATAAAGATGAATATATATATATATATATATATATATATATATATATATATATATATTTAACTAAGGTTTTAAATTAATATATATAGTGTAATTCCATTTATAGAAAATTCAAAATCATGTAAAACTATATAATATTCTCTTTAGGGATATATACACACACACACACACACACACACACACACATATGTGTCACATTGTGTATCTATTACATCGTATATTTCACATTTTATATACCTATATTATATTTGTATAATTATAAAAAAAGTAAGGGAATGATTACACAAAAAATAAGAATGGAGGCCATTGTCTGGGAAAGGGAGAAGGGATGGCAAAAGACACAATAGCAGCTGCAAAGAGACTGTTCATGTTAATGCTATTTCTTTTGTTTGATGAACATCATTTCACTTCTAATATTTTATCATTATGAACTATTTTATGGTAAGTACCCTGTTCGGACTGATTAAATTTTCCCCAAAATTCATACATTGAAACTTTACCCCCCAATATGACTATATTTAAAGACTGAGCCTGTAAAGAGGTGATTAAGGTTAAAGGAAGTTGCAAGGGTGGGGCCCTAGGACTCATGTCCTCAGAAGAAGAGGAAGAGACCCCAGGTATTCCAGGAACAGAGGAAAGGCCACAGGAGGACACAGCAAGAAGGTGCCAAATGCAAGCCAAAGCCTGCATCTGGATCTTGGACTTCTAGCCTCCAGAGTCCTGAGAAAATAGACTTAAGTCATCCAGACTGGAATTTTGGCAGCCCTAGAAAACAGACATACACACTTACATGTTTGTACACCCTTATAGATGAATGATTTTTTTTCTCTTTTTGTACTGAAGATTGAACCTAGAGGCATTTTACCACTGAGCTACAACTTCAGCTCTTTGTTAAATTTTATTTTGAAACAGGTTTTGTTAAGTTGCTGAGACTAGCTTCCAACTTGGGATCCTCCTGCCTCAGCTTCCCTTTGTTGGAATTATAGAAGTGAGCCACCACACCCAACTAATGATTTTTTTATTATATATATATATATATGACAGATTTCACAGGAGTTGGATCACTGGCTGCATATATTTAAGATGCTACCAAATGCCAAATTGCATTCCAAAATGAGCTGGAATGATTCACATTTACATCAGCAACATACAGAGTTCCTCTCCCCAACCCCCCACATTTTCAGTAACAGGAGCTATTGACCCTTTTATTATCTGCAGATCTGCTGGGGATAAAGTAGTATCTCATTGCACTTTACATTTCTCTGACTAACATTTGAGTTTGAACTTCTCTTCAAATGGGTGCAGGCCAGTAGGATATACACCTCTATGACTTGTTTTTTTTTTTGTGTGTGTGTGTGTGTCTTCTTGTCTTTTTTTTTTTTTTAATTAGGTTATTTTCTTTCTTTTCATCAATTTCAAAGAGGTCATTACATGATAAATATTGTCTATCCATAATCTCAAAATTGAAAATATATACTTTTTCCTAATATAGTTCTCATCTATTAAACCACTCACACTGTTTTTAAATTAATTTTTTGACACACAATAATTGTATATATTTGTAAGGTACAATGTGATAATTTGATGTATGATACCATTTGCAATATTTTTTAACCATACAGAAATGTTTCATTATTAGTCATATATGTCTATAAGTTTGTATATTTCCTGTTTTGACTAGAAATGTCTCCCTTAATCTTAGAATATTCATAATAGCTATTTTTGCAAGATTTTTATGATTTTAATTTTGTTTTTGCCTTTGACTTACAAAAATTTGATAACATTTTAACTTCTACTTGTTCTAAGTAATGAGTAGAGATTATTATCTCTGATAGGACAGACTATGGGGTGCTGGGGAATTGTTTTGCATTGGAAAGATTATATGCCATGGGTCATTTGTCTTGTTGAGTGTCCCAACTATATTCCACAAATGCTAGTTTCATGAGATAATTTTTGAAAGTAGGGTTTCTTCAATGAATATGTTTTTAAAAGGCTGCATATCATAATCCTCTGTTTTTTGTCTTTTGTTTTTCTGATACTGAAGATTGAACCCAGGAATGCTTTACCACTGAGCCACATCCCCAGCCTTTTTTATTTTTTACTTTGAGACAGGGTCTTGCTAAATTGCTGAGGCTTGTCTTGAACTTATGATCCTCCTGCCTCAGACTGCCACGTCACTGGGATTATAGGAGTCTGAACTTAACCCTCTTTTGAAGACTCAGCACTGTTGGTGTCACAAGGGCTCTAAGAATTCTGCAACAAGCAAGTCTGTTCAGCTTCACTTCACCTGGTACTTCCCAAACTTGTCTGACTCCTGTAACAGGTTGGTCAATCTGCTCACCTGGCACTAGCAATACCTCTAGCAATAGCTTTGTAGATGTAAAAAAGATATTTCTTGCCAAATTTTCTTACAAAATAAATTTAATAAAATCTTACCAGATAAATTTGAAGAAGGCAATTTTGTTATATTAATATAGGGCATATTATACTTAGCTTTTCCTTGTTTGCCATTATTCTTTAGAGTTCAGATTATATTCATAATCTATTTGCTGTTTAACAAATTACCCCCAAAATTTTAGTGCCTCAAAAAATAACAAACTGGGGCTGGGGATGTGGCTCAAGTGGTAGCGCGCTGGCCTGGCATGCGTGCGGCCCGGGTTCCATCCTCAGCACCACATACAAACAAAGATGTTGTGTCTGCCGATAACTAATAAATAAATAAATAAATATTGTAAAAAAAAATTGAAAAAAAAATAATAACAAACTATTGCGTCCTAAAGTTTCTGTGGGTCAGGAATTCACAAGCTCTGGCTGGCAGTCTCTCATGAGGTTGCAGGTGTCAGTCAGGGCTGCAGTCATCTGGAGGCTTGATCTGGGCTAGAGGATTTGATCCCGGGTGGATATACACAGTGGCAGGCTCATGCTCACTGGTGGCAGGAGGCCTCAGTTCATCTCCAAGTACATCTCTCATAGGCAACTTTGTACCTTCAAAAGTGATAACTCAAGAGACTAAGGCAGAAGAGGCAAAGTCTTTTGTGGCTTGGTCTTAAGAGTCACATACTATCACTTCTGGAGAATTCTATTGTTCTCACAAGTCAACCTTTACTGCGAATGAAAGAGGAGCACACAGGGGCATGGATATCACAGGGTGAGGACCCTTGGGAACTGGCTGCTGCAGAGATCTAGAACTGAAGACAAATAATATTTGCCTCTTACTTCAGTCTCTCACATAGTGACCTGAAAACGAAGGTGTATCTACAACTAAATAAGAGAGACTAAAGAATTAAGAAGATTGAAATTTAATGACAGCTTTTAATTTTTCTTGGCAATTTACTATTGTGCAATAATTTATTTCCTTTTTCTTGTTTTCTTTTTGCACAGGAGACTGAACTCTGGGACATTCTACCACTGACCTACATCCTCAGCTCTTTTGTCTTATTTTGGGACAGCGTCTAAATTGCCCAGTTTTCCCTCAAACTTGCAATCCTCCTGCTTCAGCTTCCAGAGTAGCTGTAATTATAGGCATGCACCAGCTGAAGCTCTGTTTTTTTTTTTCAAGAGAGAGAGAGAGGGAGAGAGAGAGAGAATTTTAATATTTATTTTTTAGTTATCGGCGGACACAACATCTTTGTTTGTATGTGGTGCTGAGGATCGAACCCGGGCCGCACACATGCCAGGCAAGCGCGCTACCGCTTGAGCCACATTCCCAGCCCCAGAAGCTCTGTTTTTATTATACCTTTGATTATATCTCTGTCCTCTGCCTCATCTTCTATCAATAGATTATTTATAACTAAAGTTATTGCATACAAGTTACATGCAAAAGAGAACATAGAAGCTACCCAAGAACTTAAAACTTATCAGTACCTTAATGTTCTCAAGTAAGTCATGCCTAATAATCCTTCCTTGCAAGAGACTCTGGACTGTGTTAAAATAATAATAAAAAGAAGAAAGAGACAAAGAAGTAGTAATGATAGTAGTGTAGGTCAACTTCAATACCAATTTTTGTTAGCTTCATTTCTATAGCTATAAGAAAATACCTGGCACTGAGTAATATATAAAGAAAAGAGGTCTGTTTATCATACAGTTTTAAAGGTTGAAGAACTTGGTTCCAGTATCTTGGTGAGGGTTCCTTGACTGCATCACAGCAAGATGGGTGGCATCATGCGGGGACCATTAGTAAGAAGGAGAGATCACATGACGAGACAAGAAATTAGGGAGATTTGGGGGACAGGTGTGCTCTTTTTATAATTTACTCTCACATGAACTAACCAGGATCCTTAAAACTCTATTAATACTTTCCAAGCGTGGCACCCCCCATGCTGACTTCCATTACAGCCCACTCTTAAAGGTTTCACTATCTCAACACCACCACCACCACCAAGCATTCAGTGTATAGCCTATCTGAATGAGAGAGGTCTGAGGGGAGGCATTTTCTGGACTAGGATTGCTGCCTGCACATGGCCAGTGCTAATGTCCCTTCCAAGGGTGGAAAAGTGGACTATAAATGAAGAACAGGAGAAATCTTAGCTGAGGATAAAGGAATGAATGAAGGGTACATCTACACCTCCAAAGAGGCTTAAAGCAAGACATGATAATTATGCTAGAGACCTGAAGGGCAGGGTTATGCATTCACTGAGACCACTTCTACTTGTAGAACTTGATAGAATGGAAGGAAGCCTACCACATATTAGTGACCTGAAAGACACATTCATATGTGTTTTTGTTATTTTCTTCCCTGCTATGACTAAATTACACAGCCAGTACAGCTGTAGAGGAGGAAGAGTTTATTTCAGGGCTCACAGTTTCAAAGGTCTCAATCCATAGACAGCCAGCTCCATTCCTTGGGGCTTCCGGTGAGACAGGAAATACGTGGCAGAAGAGTGTGGCAGAGGGAAGCAACTTAAGTGGTGATCTGGAAACAGTGAGACTCTACTTGCCAGGAACAAATATATACCCCAAAGCCAAGCCCCAAATCTCACCTCCTCCAGCCACACCCTACCACTTCAGTTACCAGTTAATTAATGCCAATCCAGGGATTAATTCACTGACTGGGTTAAGACTCTCACAGCCCAATCATCTGTCCTCTGAACTTCTTGCATTTTCTCACACATGAGCTTTTGGGTGACACCTCACATCTAAACCATAATAATATGACAATGAACTGGCCTAATTATGAGTGAATAAATGGGATTCTGGTATGTTTTGATTTTTTTCTTTTTCTTTTTCTTTTCTTTCTTTTCTTTTTTTTTTTTTTTTTTTTTTTTTTTTTTTATGGTCTCACTGTATTGCAAGTCCAGAAGGGTCTCAAGTGATCCTTCTGCCTTGGCCTCCTAAGTATTGAAACCACATGCATATGCCCCCAGCCCAGCTTGAGTTGCATATTTTTTTGATGTAAGGCATCCATGTTCAAAGATGCGGCAGGGAGAGGGGGTAGACTTTAATATTGGTAAATAGATATTTGATCTTCCTCCTAACTTCCTAACATGCAACTCCTAAAACCACTAGAATCTCCAGAGTTACAGGTGTCTTTCTGAATGCATATGAGGTGACTGATGGTTGGCAGCCTCTAGGCAGCTCCAGAACAGGAGCTAGTCACAAGAAAGACCAGGGCATGATTAGAGGATTGGGACTTTTCAGCTCCTCCACCCCAACTTCTAAGGAAGAGAGAGAGAAAATTAAATTGATCACCAATAGCTAATGCCTTCATAATGAAGCCTCCATAAAAATCCAAAAGGACAGGGTTCAAAGAGCTTTCAGACAGCAGAACACAAAGATGTTCCTGGAGAGTGGCTTACTCAGTGACAGAACAAAAGTTCTGTCCTCTCCTCCCCCCAACCCCCACCTTGCCCTATCCATCTCTTCACCTGGTGTACCTTAATATCCTTTGTGATATCCTTTAGGATAAACTAGTACACCTAAGTGTTTCCCTGAGTTCCATAAACTGCTCTAGCAAATTAATTAACCCATAGAGGGGACTGTGGGAACCCTGATACACAGCTTGTTTGTCAAAAGCACAAGTTAAACAACCGGTGATTTTGGTTGGCATCTGATATAGGGAGAAGGTAGTGTTGGGGACTAAACACTTAACCTGTGGGAAAAGACACTATCTCTAGGTAGAGAACTGAATTAGAGAACTCTCAGCTAGTGTCTGCTGCAGAACTGATTGCTTACTTGGGTGTGCGGGAAATTGCCCCCACATATTTGGTCTTCTATGTTGATTCGTTGAAAGAAAGTACAGGAGAAACTGGGTTTGTATATCCTCAGAGTGCATCAGTTAAAAAGTCTGAATTTTTTGCACCAAAATGGTCCTTAGTTTATTTATTTTTTTCTTTTTATAGTATTGGATTGAACCCAGGGGTTTACCACTGAGCTTCATCCCTAGTCCTTTTTATTTTTATATTTATATATATTGGGGGGAGGTCTTTTTTTTTTTTTTTTAAGGGTTTTTTGAACAGGATCTTACTAATTGCCCAGGTTGGTCTTGAACTTTCAGCCTCTGAAGTCGCCAGGATTACAGGCATGCACTACCACAATCCACTCCCATTCAGACAGGGTATGTGGACAGGGTATGTGCAGAACTAGTGGGCCATCTTTACCACCAGGTAATATAGCTGCATTCACTGTTAACCTCAATGGAAGTATATTTGTATTTATTTTCTCTTTCTTTCTTTTTGAGATGAGGTCTTACTATGTTGCCCTGGCTGTCCCCAAGCTCCTGGGCTCCAGTGATTCTCCTGCCTCAGCTTCCAAGTAGCTGGGACTACATGCACACACCACCTTCCCCAGTTTTTAACTCCAAATTTTGCCAGGTGATGTGCCACAATTTACACTATCAGGGCCTTAGGAATTGTGACATGGTTTAAAAACAGTTAAAGGGCTGTCTGTCCCTTTGGAGATAGCCCACATTCTCCCTTACTTGAATATTCCTAACTTCACCCCATGGGCATCTCTCTTGAGATTGCCCCTATTCTCCCTTGATTTGCACCTGATTATGCATCTGCTATCCTAAATAAACTTCCATTTATGCCTTTGACTGGTGTGTGCTGGAATTTTTTTCTGCCACATATGCCAAGAATCCCACTGATCCTGACTCAAGATTCCCTTTTTCTCTAGAAATTCCTCAGAACCTCTTGGGAGACTTGTCTTCTCCTGTGACATCTCTTAGTGGCCCATAAGGGGAACTTCGGAGGCACCAAATTTGAGTTCTCAACAGAGTCTATGACAACAAAAAGTCATGTGGAGACCAACAAGTAATTTTCAAAATACACATATTTGGCCATAATGAGCACCAGCCCTTATGGTACAAAATGAAGAGTCAGAGCCTGGTACTGCTATAGGGGACAATTTCCAACACCCTATCTATAAATTGAGAACCTGATTTTGGACCCTCCCTGCAGCTTGCAATTCAATGTTGCTCATATGAACCACTTTAAACTTCACATATTTGCCCCTAATGAGCAGCAAACCTAATAAACGGGAATGAAGAATGTGAACTTGGTGCTAGGACGGAGGACAAATCCCAAAGACTTGTCTGTGAATTTAGTGAGAATCTGCCTTTGGATTCTCCCAGCCAATGTCCTTTTGCTACAGCTTTAAGAAGGACTTTTTGAACTGCATGTTAGATCACATAAACATTGAAATCTAAGGACAGGGCTGGGGTTGTGGCTCAGTGGTAGAGGGCTCATTTAGCATGTGCAAGGCCCTGGGTTCGATCCTCACCACCACTTGAAAAAAAAAAGAAAGAAAGAAAGAAGTAAAATAAAGATATTTTTAAAAAAAAGAAAGAAAAAGAAAAGAAATTTAAGGACCCCGCTGAAGAATGTAAACCAACTGTAGCAATGGAAAAAATCTCAAACTCCCTCTCCATGAAATTAAGTGAGGACATTCTTTTGGAACCTCTCTGCAACTTGTGTTTGCTGCTTCAAAACACCATTTTCAAACTGCAAAATCTGGAGAACAGGATTTTGTTCTCTGTATACATGTATATATACAGAGGAAAATCTAATGGGGACTGTTAAATAAATAGGAGGCCTTTGTTTTGCTCCTGTACTGGGCCCTAAGGCTAAAAGTCAAAATGGAATCATTCATGCTAAAGTTCCACCTCACTAAGCTGGAACCAAGTCAGTTCTGACTTGCTGAAAAAAATCAGGATTAGAGAGTCAAAAAGGAAATTTCCCAACTGGGCCAGCTTTGACTTGTTAATGTAGTTTTGATTGACATGTTAATGAGGTTAATTCATAAAAGAAGTAACCCAAAATAATCTAATTTTTTATTTTCCTATTTTCCTGTCTCCCAGACCTGCAACACGGAAAGCAATTTTGAAGTGACCAATCTGCTTTTTGTTCCTGCCTTTTTTTTTTTTTTTTTTTTTAAGTAGCAGGGATTCAAGCCAGGGACATGGAACCTCTGATCAACATCCCCATCCCTTTTTTATATTCTATTTAGAGAAAGGGTCTTGCTACGTTACATAGGGCTTTACTAAATTGCTGAGGCTGGCTTTGAAGTTGTGATCCTCCTGCCTCAGCCTCCTGAGCTGCTGGGTTTACAAGGCATGAGCCACCACACCAGGCCTAGTTTCTGCTTTCTTCTGAGAAACCAGCCTCTACCTTAGAGCAAAGTCTGTCCAAAGAAGGGGGCGTGACCCTTGTCCTTGGAAAGACCCACAGTGCACTCCTAGGCACATACCCACCCTGCGGAGTTTTTATCTACAAATAACTGGAGAGATCTGCCATGCCAAGTGTCCCTGACTCAGTCAGGCTAGGTGGGGACCCTTAGCTACCCCCTAGCAGCCACCAATTAGCATAAGACAGGGAAAATACCAAGGATGCCAGATGACCCTTCCAGTAGTTTATGGTGGTTGATAACATGTTGGGAAACCAGGTAGTTCAGCACATACTCCCCTCATGGTTTAAACCAATCAGTTCAAATGAATCCCCCTCTTGTACTAGCCAATCACCCCTACCCAATTTCTTCCCGCCAGTGAATGTGCAAATCATGTTTTAGAGTTGTTGTTTGATTTTCCCGCGGTGAGTGATGATTTGCTAAGAGATGCTATGATGTATGTGGAGGTCCCTGCTGTTGGTAAAGATGGCTTCCAGACTGCTTCTCTTCCAGGAGCTCAGGTCTATGAAGCACTGAATGGCGCGTGAACCCTCACCTCCAATCCCTATGAACAGCACGAACTTTGAATGGCACATCTCCAATCCCTGAAGTGGCGAAGTGAATTTCAGACAGGTAAATGGTTGTTTTGGCTTGTTGAGTTTATGGGGCTTTTCCCACCGTTCTTTACACCTGCCTTCTCCAAAGGATGTATAAAGCTGCTGCAAACCCTGAGCTCAGGGCCTTTCAGCGTCACCAGTTGCTGTGTGCGTGGAGGACCAAGCTAGCTCGCAATAAACACCTCTTTGCTGCTTACATCGATCTTGGTCTCTGGTGGTCTTCTTGGGGTCCCAAATTCGAGCATAACAAAGCCAGATTTACAGATAGGTAGTTAGTGTAGTTAGGTAAATCAAGTCTAATATCGAATAAAACCAAGAATGGAGGCCATTGTAGAAAATGGAGTCCAGGAAACCAGAGCAGCACTTGGGGTAATTGAAAATGTCCCCAAGGCCTGGAGCCCATCCCAAGGAAATGTTAATGAAGCAGCTTCCAGGAAACAAGGAGATGCTAATCCAAAAGCCCTCCCTGCCCACCTGTCCCCCACCCTTTGGGCCTTCCCACCTACATTACATCACTGCAAGATAACAGAACAAAGGACAGGAATGCAGGAAGGCTGAAAGTAGACCTTAGCTATAAAAGAGGAAAGGCCTCGCCCTTCCACAGATTCCATTCTTCAGTCCTCTTCTTCTGGGGAGAAGTCTTTTCTACTGTCCTTTAATAAAGCTTCTACTTTCCACTCTAAACTTGCCTCGGGTTCTTCTCTGGTGATATACATTGGGGAAGCAAGGACTCATCACCGGTAAACAGAGGTAACACAACCATAGCCATTTTGAAATTCCCAGCCTGTATTCAATTTTAGCCATTTTGACTATAGCCCTTCCTTTTGCCCGCCCAAATTTTAAAATTAGCCAATCATGTAGATTACAACCCCAAGTTCCTCCTATCAGAGCAAGGAGCAGTGCTCTGGTTAGGGGTAAAATCAGGAGGACTGCTGCCCCCACTCTCCTCGGCCCCAAGTGTATTTAGCCTGCCAGACTTAGTTCCTTATGCAAAAGTAAAATTTGAAGGCTGGGGTTGTAGATCCGTGATAGATCTCTTGCCTATCACATGTGAGGACCTGGGTTCAATCCTCATAAAATAATGAATAGCTGGGCACGGTGGTGAAGCTAGATTTAAAGTTAGGTAGTCAGTATAGTTAGGTAAATCGGGTCTAATATCGAGTGAAATCTAAAATGGAGGCCATGCTGGCAATGATTCTGGGAACGCAGGACAACTCATGGAATGTTAATGAAGTCCCGGGAAGGCCCTAGGCCAAAGTCCACCCCAAAGAAATGTTAATGGAACCCAGGAAACAGCCCTCAACAGATTTGGAGATAGCCCATCCCAGAGAAGTGATAAGCCTATCCCAAAGTGATAATTAAGTCCTTCCTGCCCGTTTGGCCCACCAGTGTCCTAACCCTTCCCCCTTGCATTCCATCACCAAACCTATAAAAAGGGGAGACAGCCGCACTTCCACGGATTCCACCTCTTGGGTCCCCTTCTGCCTCCGGGAGAAGTCTTTTCTGCTTTAATAAACTAATTTCTACTCTGACCTTGCCTCAGCATGCTTCTATCAGTGGCACACGCCTGTAATCCCAGCGGCTCAGGAGGCTGAGGCAGGAGAATCGGGAGTTCAAAGCCAGCCTCAGCAATTGCAAGGCGCTAAGCAACTCAACTAAATAAAATACCAAACAGGGTTGGGGATGTGGCTCAGTGGTCAAGTGCCCCTGAGTTCAATCCCTGGTACTGTTACCTACCGCTGTTGGCTGGTGACGAGTCCTTGCTTCCCCAATGTTGAAGAATAACACCAGAGAGCACGCGGGGGCAAGGTCAGAGTAGAAGTTAGAAGTTTATTAAAGGACAGCAGAAAAGACTTCTCCCGGAGGAAGAAGGGGACCCAAGAGGTGGAATCCGTGGAAGTTCGGTTATCTCCCCTTTTTATAGTTTTGGTGATGGAATGTAAGGGAGAAGGGTTGGGACACAGGTGGGCCAAACAAGTAATCTGGGCAAGAAGGACTTCATTAACACTTCTTTGGGATGGGCTATCTCCAAATCTGTTGAGGGCTGTTTCCTGGGTTCCATTAACATTTCTTTGGGGTGGACTTTGGTCTAGGACCTTTCCGGACTTCATGAGTTGTCCTGCCTTTCCCAGAATCATTATCAGCATGGCCTCCATTTTAGATCTTACTGGATATTAGACCCGATTTACCTAACTACACTGACTACCTAACTTTAAATCTGGCTTCAGTACCAAATAAATAAATAAATAAAGTATTGTGTCCATCTAAAATGAAAAAAAAAGTAAAATATTTGGGCTAGGGTTGTAGCTCAGTGGTGGAGTTCTTGCCTAGCATGTGTGAGGCACTGGGTTCGATCCTCAGCACTACCTGAAAATAAATAAAGGTATTGTGTCCATCGACAACTAAAATAAATTTTATTTTTATTTTTTTTTAAAGAGAGAGTGAGAGAGAGAGAGAGAGAGAGAGAGAATTTTTTTTTTTTTAATGTTTATTTTTTTTTTTAGTATTTGGCGGACACAACATCTTTGTATGTGGTGCTGAGGATCGAACCCGGGCTGCACACATGCCAGGTGAGCGCGCTACCGCTTGAGCCACATCCCCAGCCCAAAAAATAAATTTTAAAAATAAGTAAAGTTTGCCTTGTGGAGCTACTTCCAAGCACAAGTTTGATTCCTTGCAGCACCCCAGGAAAAAAGTATCCTTTGACCTCATGAAATGTAAATCAGAAGCCCCAATTGGTACAGTATCTTCTGTTCTGATCCTTTAATAGTATTTTGGGTGTTTGTGTCTACCTTCAAATATGCAAAACAGTCTGGAGTATCTGTTCCTGCCTAGACCCATTTATAGCCCCGCTTCTCCTGCTAGCTGCCCCCCACCCCCATTTTGTGAGCATTGGTCCAGTGGAATCCATTTGCAGAATGGTCCCTGCTGGGGATATTCCCTATAGCCATCTGTTCTGTTGACAGAACAGTTCTTGTTGGCATTTTGTACCTCTGAAGGTGTAAGGTGAATATATCTATTCTCAGCCCATCTCTACATTGCTGCAGCTCCCCAACTTCTCATTTTGTGGACCCTTGTGGTTTCAATAAACTTCTGAATCTGGAAGGGTTTTTTTCTGATATGTCCGACTTTAATGTGCCCTTAAATTACCAGTGATTTCCATAGGGTTGTGCCCCACACACGCATTTATTTAAT
Organism: Callospermophilus lateralis; assembly: GCF_048772815.1. Lineage (NCBI taxonomy): Eukaryota > Metazoa > Chordata > Mammalia > Rodentia > Sciuridae > Callospermophilus > Callospermophilus lateralis. Next base: position 115,618,311 of record NC_135311.1, on the reverse strand, counting down.
AGTTGAACTTTCTATTATCCATTTACCTGACTATAGCTACTGCCCACGAGTCAGTAAAAACTCAAGCACAGGAGCTTTTACCATTACTCAGTTATTCTACCATCACAAGGAAAACAGCATGCAATTCAGCCTGCTGATCTGATTTATTCTTATACTGTCTTCAATCAAGTTCCTTCCATCTGCTGGTCTTAACTGCAGCATCTTTCCAAACAAAACATTGTCTCTTCATCTTGGAACTGCTGTCAATCAAGAGCTGTTCTTAGCCAGGTGCAGTGGCATACACCTGTAATCTCAGGGGTTCCAGAGATTGAGGCAGGAAAATCTTGAGTTCAAAGCCAGCCTCAGCAACTTGGTGAGGCACAAAGTAACTCAGTGAGACCCTGTCTCTAAATAAAATTCAAAATAGGGCTGGGGATGTGGCTCAGTGGTTGAGTGCCCTTGAGTTCAATTCCCAGTACAAAAAAAAAGCCCTTCTTAGGACATTGTCCACATGACCATAGGTTCTAGCAGTTCCTTAGAAGCTTCCATAGTTAGTTCTAGAGTGTTAGAGTCTGTAAACAAGTCAGGATGGCGCCTGGCATTTTGCCAGAGAAATGTTAGAGTCTGTAAACAAGTCTGGATGGCGCCTGGCAAAATGCCAGAAGGAGTGGTTTGTGAAGTAACAAAAGCAAGCCATTAAGTGTGGAGATTCCTTATTGGTTGACTGATGTATCTATTTTATGTTAATTAAGATAAGCTGTGTGGAATGTACAAATATCGCACCTGTCCTACAATAAATGGCTTCCATTCCTGCTGTATCAATCTACACAAGTTGTTTGTCACCCCCCGGTTATTTTGCCCAGCCAGCCAGGCTGTGGCACTAGAGGAAAAGAGGCTCCCTACTTGTGGATACAGTAGGTGCCTCTTTGCATCCCTTGGCTGCATGTTCCTGTACAAACAATTTCCATTTTATTATGGAACATTTTGGAGGGCTGCCTTTCTTCTTAGAGTGTTTTTCTGACATCACTCAAGACATTATTTTATGTCCTTCAGTCTTTGAGGTAAATAGCAAGCTAGTAGTTGTCTCCCAAATGGTGTGCTTTGGGCAGCAGCATCTGGAAATGTTCTGATCCTAAATCCCAATGGCCAACCCTGGGAGCTGTTGCTGAGCTCTTGCCTTAAGCTTCAGTCAGCCACAATGCCATTGGCAGACACTTCCAAAATCACAACTAACTGGGAATCATAGGCCCAAGGCCATGAGAAGGTTACTATTTCCTGTAAATCCAATATGATCTGGTTTTGTTCAGGTCTTCATTCAATATGACTTTTTTTCAGATATATAGCCAGGATCTAGCAACATTGCCAGATGTGTAACGTGAGTTCTGCAAAGTCCAAATAAACCAACCAATACTAGGATTCTTGTTTGGTCTTAGAGGCGGGTAGTGACAGCACTTTGTTTTTAGTTGCTTGTAGAATATACCACATGGCTCCTGCCCAGGTTATTCCTAAGAATGTTGCCATTTGTGCAGGTCCTTGGATCTTTGCTGGATTTATTAACCAGGCTTTGTTGTCATTTGAGTCACCATTGATTCAAATCAGTCCTCTCTGGCTCTTCAGTTTTAGATACTATCATAATGTCATCAGTATAGTGTAATATTACACTTGAGACCTGCGTCAACACCAAAGCCCTCTTGAACAAATTATGACAGTAAGATAATGAATTCAGATAACCTTGCAGCATTAATTATCAATTGGGATCCTTTCCACATGAAAGGGAACATCAGTTTGCTCTTTTCTGAATTTGAGATAGAGAAGAAAGCATTTGTAAGATCAATAATGAGTTCCAGTCTCCTTTGACCTTGACTGTGTTTTCTGGTTGAAACAACCAAAAACACCTGCTGAGGCAGGTGGTACAACTATTTAATCCTCACTTGTCTACTGTTAGCCTCTGTGAGCCATCTGCCTTGTTTACAGCCCATGCAGGGTTATACAGACTCTGTGGAACCAGCTCTCCAGCTTTTAGCCTGTCATTGATTATAGTGATAATCTCTTTATGGCCACCAGGTATTATGTATTGGTTTTTTGCTTGTGTGTGTTTGTGGAAGTGGGTGCTGGTGATTGAACCCAAAGGTACTCTACCACTCACTGAGCCACATCTCCAACCCTTTTTATTTTTTTATTTTGGGCAAGGTCTTGCTAAGTTGCTGAGGCTAGCCTCAAAGTTGTGATCCTCCTGCCTCAGGCTCCCCCGTAGCTGGGATTACAGATTACAGATTACACCACCATGCCTGTCTTCCATATTGCCTCAACTTAACCACCTTATGGGTTTGGCTTCCCATTTAGCATGTCCAGTTACAATGGACCTGAAAATAGACGGCCATGCTTTCCATTTTACAGTATGGGATTGCGAAAACAATCGCCAGTCAGGTGCAAATGTCCATCTCAGCAATATGCAGAGGTAAAGGAGATGGGACCACTTCACATAAAATTTGTCCAAAAATCCCCATTTTCACATTTTACCAGTCTTAACAGTAAATGGTTAATATAACAGCTAACCCCGGGCGGCTGGGGATGTGGCTCAAGCGGTAGCGCGCTCGCCTGGCATGCTTGCGGCCCGGGTTTGATCCTCAGCACCACATACAAACAAAGATGTTGTGTCTGCCGAAAACCAAAAAAATATATATATATATATATATTAAAAAAAAAAAAAAAAAAAAAAAAAACAGCTAACCCAATAACAGGTTTAAAAAGTGTGGGTCGTTTTTAAAATTCTGATTGTTAATGCTTTCTTTTACTTTGTCAATTCTTTTGATGTTTATAAGCGGAACAAAAAAATTATATTTCTCCAAATAAATTCAGGTGAAATAATGTCACCAAAATCATTGGGAATATATTCAGTGGTAAAGTACATTCATGAAACCCTGGGATCTATCACTAGCACTGAAAAAATGTGTGTGTGTGTGTGTGTGTGTGTGTGAAATCCGAGTCAGATACTAAGTGTCCTAAAAACAAGTTTATATAGCACTTAATGTACATGATATGAATTGAATCCCCAGGTTATTTTACCTGTGCTTCTGACTGACCAGCTTGAAAAATTGGGGTTTCCATAATCCCCTCCTCATGTTTGATTAAGAAACTGAGGAAAATACATACTTATATTTTCCACTTTATTACAAACAATATTTTAACGAATACAAATAAACAGCCAGATGAAGAGATACATAGGGTGAAATCTAGAAGGGTCCTTAGCTCAGGAGCTTCTATTCCCATGACTCGGGACTTGTTCACCTTCCTAGAAGCCTCCCTCTGTTCAGCTACCCAGAATCTCTCCCAGTTCTTTTTTGGATTTAATAGAGACTTTTTTTTTTTTTTACATAAGCATGATTGATTCAATCATTAGCCATTGGTAATTAGCATCACCTTCAGACTCTCTCCCCTCCTGAGAGATTGGGAGGGGCTGAAAGTTCCAACCCTCTGAGCATATGGTTTGTTCCCCTGACAACCAGCACCTCCTCACCATCCTGTAATTACTTAGGGACTTTCCAAAAGCACCTCATTAACAAGTTTAGATGTGTTTGATAGGGCTTGTTATAAATAACAGAAGACTGACTTTCATCTTTATCACTCTGAAGCTGTTGCAGGAATCAAGGAGCAAGGACCAAATATTACAAAAGATACCCTTATTGCTCTAGTCACTTAGGAAACTATAAAAACTATGGGAGCTGTAAGCCAGGAATCAGGGCAAAAATCAAAATATACACATAGGGTTGGGGATGTGGCTCAAGCAGTAGCGCGCTTGCCTGGCATGTGTGCGGCCAGGGTTCGATCTTCAGCGCCACACACAAAGATGTTGCATACGCGGAAAACTAAATAAATAAATATTTAAAAATTCTCTCTCGCTCACACTCTTTCTTTAAAAAATATATATATACATACACATAATATCATAGTACCACAACTTTCATTCTCATTCACCTATTTACTTATTTCTGTGGATTCTTATCTTATCTGAATGAACTTGAAATTTAGTCTATCTCACCTTCAAAAAGAGGAACTTCTTTTTCCAGACCACAGATCTGTTTATCTATTGCTCCTTCCTCATAAAGATCATTTAGTTCTTCCTTAATAACAAAAGCAAGAACTCAAATAGTACATATTTTGTATCAGACACTATAACAAGTGTTTTACATAAATATCAATTTATAAATTCTAATTTATATAGAGATTAAATCATTCTAGCTGATGGGTGGCTGAGTTTGGCTTTGGACACAGGTAATCTGGTATCAGATCTAGCTTCTCCTTAGCCAAGTGATAGTCTAATTTTATATAAAAACATTGGTTGGTATGGTAGATTAAAGATGGCTATAAGGGCTGGAGAGAGGGTATATCTTAGTGGTGAAGTTCTTGCCTAGCAAGTGCAGGGCCCTGGGTTCCATACCTAGTGAGAACAAGAGAGAAAGAGAGAGAGAGAGAGAAGGCGAGCTACAAACTCCTTGCCTCTGTTCCTGTTTCCTATTGAGAGATGAATCTATTTCCTTTCCCCTTGAATATGGGCCGACCCTGTGACTTACTTTCCGAAAGAATGTAAGGACATTGGTGTTATATTGTCACCAAAATAGGGTCCCAAAGAATTCCCAGAGAACCAGGGAACTTGACTCAGGACAAGTGGGGTCCTTGACTTAGGTAAGGGAAAAGAGTTTCAGGCATAGTTATCTATTTAGGAAAGCAAGGAATATACTTTGAAGAGAGGCAGCCCATCTTGAGAATAAGAGATGCTCTTGGGCTGGAGCTGTAGCTCAGTAGTAGAGCGCTAGCCTTCTTACATGTGAGGCACTGGGTTCGATCCTCAGCGCCATATAAAAATAAGTAAAGATATTGTGTCTATCTACAACTAAAAAAAAATTTTTTTTTAAAGAGATGCTCTTGGGATTTTCCTTTGAAGGAAACTTGGTGAGGGGTAGGCTTGGGCAGACATGTGAGATTGACATCATTCAGATGTCAAAAGATTGTTTATGGTGGTCTAGTAATTCTTAGAACTCATGCTGATCAAGAGAGACTGGTTTGGGAATGACAGGCCTGGAAAGGTATGAGGAATCTCAGATTAAAATTATATTTCTTTCTCTTTCATCTCCTTTCCATTTTTCACGTTTTCTATCCTTCCTCAATATAATTTTTGATTCTGTATCTTAAAAAATCTGTAGCAGGGCTGGGTTTGTAGTGAGAAACTGATGTGACTCCATTTTTGAAAAACCAGCCTCTACCTCAGAGCAAAGCCTGTCCAGGGAAGGGGGCATGACCCTTGTCCTTGGAAAAACCCACAGAGCACTCCTAGGCACACACCCACCCTGCTGAGTTGTTTATCTGTAAATAACTGGAGAGATCTGCTGATGTGTCCCTGACTCAGTTAGGCTAGCTGAGGACCCATAGCAACTCCCTAGCAACCACCAATCAGCATGAGACAGGGAAAATACCTAGGATGCCAGATGACCCCCAGTAGTTTATGGTGGTTGATAACATGTTGGGAAACCATGTAGTTTAGCACGTACACCTCTCATGGCTTAGCACGTACACCTCTCGTGGCTTAATCCAATCAGTTCAAACAAATTCCCCTCTTGTACTTAGCAATCACCCCTACCGAACTTGTTCCTGCCAGTGAATGTGCTAAACAATGTTAAGAGTTGTTGTTTGATTTTCCCGCGGTGTGTGATGATTTGCTAAGAGATGCTATGATGTATGTGAAGTCCCTGCCTTCCTCAAAGGGTGTATAAAACTGCTGCAAACCCTGGGCTCGGGCCTCTCGGAGGCGTCACCAGTTGCTGTGTGCGCAGAGGACCAAGCTAGCTCGAAATGAATGCCTCTTTGCTGCTTACATCCATCTTGGTCTCTGGTGGGCTTTTGGGGGGTCCCGAACTCAAGCTTATCAGTAGCTCAGTGGTAGAGCACCTGCCTAGCATGTGTGAAGTATATGAAGCACTGGGTTCAATCCTCAGCACCACATAAAAAATAAAATAAAGGTATTATGTCCATTTACAAATAAACAAATGTTAAAAAAAAAGAAATCTGTAGCACCTACCTTCATGCACTTGGGAAACTCCCTCTTAGAATCCAACTGCCCTGATATGAGAAGCTCAAACTATGTGCATCAGTCATGTGAAGGATTACTAAGTACTCTAGTCAACGACCCTGGCTGAGCCCAAGTCAAAAGCCAGTCCAGTGAGTGAGCCATCTTTGGATGTTCCAGTTCATTCAAGTCTGGGACTTCTGAAACTCCAGCCTGAAAGGGGAAAAGGCCCAGCTGAGCATAGAATGAAGTTTGGAGGTATAGCTCAGTGACAGAGTGTGTGCTTAGCACATATAAGGCCTTGGGTTCCATCCCCAGGACCCCCAAAATTCCAAAACCAAAACCCAGAATTGTAAGAGATAATAAATAGATGTGGGGTGGATACATTTGTTAGCTTACTCCTTTCTGCCCATGGACGCTGCTGAGAAAGCATCGTTAAAGTCTCTCTTCCTGCTGCCATCATGTCTGAATCAGAGTTGTAAAGAGCCGAACAGCTATGGAAGCTATTCATCAGAGAGCAGAGCTTCGAAACAACTGTTGAGAGTCTGCGAAGCCATTTTGAGCAATGGGGAACACTCATGGACTCTGTGGTAATGAGAGACCCAAACACAAAGCCCTCCAGGGGCTTTGGGTTTGTCACTTATGCCACTATGGAGGAAGTGGATGAGCCATGAATACAAGACCACACAGGTAGATGGAAGAGTTGTGGAACCAAAGAGAGCTGTCTCAAGAGAAGATTTTCAAAGACCAGTGGCCCACTTAACTGTGGAAAAGATCTTTATTCGGTGGTATTAAAGAAGACACTGAGGAACATCATGAGATTATTTTGAACAGTACAAGAAAATTTAAGTTATTGAAATCATGACTGACCGAGGCAGTGAAAAGAAAAGGGGCTTTGCTTTTGTAATTTTTGATGACCATGACTCTGTGGATAAGATTGTCATTCAGAAATACCATACTGTGAATGGCCACAACTGTGAAGGGAGGAAAGCCCTGTCAAAGCTAGAGATGACTAGTGCTTCATCTAGCCAAAGAGGTCGAAGTGGTTCTGGAAACTTTGGTGGTAGTCGTGGAGGTGTTTTTGGTGGAAATGATAATTTTGATTATGGAGAGAACTTCAGAGGTTATGGTGGCAGCCATGGTGGTGGTGGATATGATGGCAGCAGAGATGGCTACAATGAATCTGGTAATGACGGTGGTTATAGAGGAAGCAGTCCTAGTTACTCTGGAGGAAGCCGAATCTATGGAAGTGGTGGACAGTTATGGAAACCAGAGCATGGCTATGGCAGGAGTAACAGTTATGACAACAGAGGAGGCAGAGGTGGCGGTGGCAGTGGCTTTGGCAGTGGTAGTGGAAGCAATTTGGGAGGTGTTGGAAGCTACAATGATTTTGGCAATAATCAGTCATCAAATTTTGGACCCATGAAGGGTGAAAACTTTGGAGGCAAAAGCTCTGGGCCTTATGGTGGTGGAGGCCAATATTTTGACAAACCACAAACCAAAGTGGCTACGGCAGTTGCAGCAACAGCAGTAGCTATGGCAGTGGCAGAAGGTTTTAATACTGCCAGGAAACAAAGCTTAGCAGGAAAGGAGAGCCAGAGAAGTGACAGGGAAGCTACAGGTTATAACAGATTTGTGAACTCAGCCAAGCACAGTGGTGGCAGGGCCTAACTGCTACAAAGAAGACATGGTTTAGACAATACTCATGTGTATTTGTGACTAATTGTATAACAGGTTATTTTAGTGTCTGTTCTGTGGAAAGTGAAAAGCATTCCAACAAAGGGTTTTAATGTAGATTTTTTTTTTTTTTTGCACCCTTGTAATGGTCTGATCATGATACTGAATAAATGTTTCTCTTTAAGTAGATAGAAATGGTAGTTTTAAGTCACTAAGTTTTAGGATGATTTTTTATGCAACAACATATAACCAAGTGGGTGTGGTGGTACATACCTGTAATCCCAGCAACTGGGGAGGTTGAGGCAGGAGGATTGCAAGTTTGAAGCCAACCTGGGTAATTAGCAAGACCTTGTCACAAAAAAATACAAGGGGCTGGGGGTGTGAGTCAGTGGTAGAGTACTCCTAGATTCAATCCCCAGTACCAAAACAAAACAAAAAAAAAAACAAATCAAAACCATAATTGTTAATAGAAATCTCCAAAATGAAATTAAAAGGCAGCCAACTAAGGTGTAATGAAATTGTACTGCCAAGAAACAAAACAACAGAGGCCAATAAAACTGTGCAACCTCTAAGGTATTCTAGGGTCTTCTACCTTAATAGTAGAAGGACAAAGACTGGGGAACAGTCCCCTAAAGAGGAATCCTCTCCTATCTCCCTTTCAAGACTATTTCTAGGACTGGGGCTCAGCATTAGATCACTTGCTTAGCATGCAGGAGACCCTGGATTCAAACCCCAGCAACACACACACACTCCCACACAAGAGTAGCTGTAAGAGACTTTGGACAAGGGAAATCTCCTACTGGTCATAACCTGAGATAACTTTATTCTCTAAACAAGCATTTCCCCATGGGAAGAAACTGCTACTGCATGAGAATGCAGAGTTGTTGTTGTTTGGTGTACAACACAGGAGGAATCGTTTTCAATGACTATCATAAGAACGGTACCCTCTGGAGTTGCAAGTATATAACCCTGTCAAGAAAATGGGGTAATGAACGATGTGAGTGAAATTTTCTGGCTTTACTGCCCTCTCTCTAACCAGCATTGTATGGAGTATATCTCATATTAGCACATTGTTTCTTATTTCCATGCTTAAATAAGAGGTTTATGTTCTGTTTTGTTCTTTTTTTTTGGGGGGGGGGGTGGTAGAATACCAGGGATTGAACTCAGGAGCACTCAAACACTGAGCTACATCCCCAGCCCTATTTTGTATTTTTTTTTAGAGACAGGATCTCTCTGAGTTCCTTAGCACCTTGCTGTTGCTAAGGCTGGTTTTGAACTCATGATCCTCCTGTCTCAGCCTCCTAAGCTACTGGGATTACAGGCATGCACTACTGCACCCAGCTCTGTTTTGTTCTTTAAGATGGGGTATCACTGTGTTGCCCAGGCTGGCACCAAACTGCTGAGTTCAAGTCATCCGACTGCCTCTGCCTCCCAACTAACTGGAACTACAGGTACACTCTACAGCATCTGAATTAAATGAGAGTTTTCATCAAGATCTTTATTAGAATGGGTGAGGAGTGGTCCTTATTTGTTTGCTAGGGCAATCATAACAAAGTACCCCAGACTAGGCAACCTAGAAAGACTGCTGGTTAGTAAGGCCAGCAAATTTCGTCAACCTCATTCATGAACACATTTTCTGGACCAGGCTCACCACACTTGCAACTCCAGAGGATACAATTCATATGACAGTTCTGGAGGCTAGAACTTCAAGATCAAAGTGTTGGTAGGGTTGCTTGCTTCTGCGGCCTTGCACCTTGGCTTCTAGATTACCATCTTCTCCCTGTATTTCCCCTCTGTACATGTCTGTGTACAAATTTTCTCCTTGTAGGGATACCAGTCATCAAATTAGGACATACTCTAATGACCTCATTTTAACTTTTTAAAAAATATTTATTTATTTATTTATTTTTGTTTTAGGTGGACACAATATCTTTATTTATTTTATGTGGTGCTGAGGATCGAACCCAGTGCCTTGCGCATGCCAGGCCAACACGCTACCACTTGAGCCACATCCCCAGCCCTCATTTTAACTTAATTGACTCTTAAAAAAACACAAAAATTTATAGTTACATATAGGCAGAATGCCTTTATTTTATTTATTTTATGTGGTGCTAAGGATCAATCCAGTGCCTCACACGTGCTAGGCAAGCACTCTACCACTGAACCCCAGCCCCAGCACACTTAATGGATTCTTTAAGAATCCTATCTCTCAATACAGTCACATTCTAATGTACTGTGTTTTAGTATTTCAATATGAATTTTGGGAAGATAAAGAAGAGAGAATTCTAAAGTCCAACCCTATTTCTATTCTATTTCCAACTCTATTTCCAACTCTCCCCAGTCAAGTTTCTGTGACTTACAATCATCTTTCCCATTTTGCCTAACATAGTTTAAATTGGTTTTTTGTTTTTATTTTTTCAAGCAAATGAATGCTTATTAATACAGTAGAATACATGTTGGCACCAGTGAATCCATGTTATCACCATTCTTTTTAATGTAACGTGTTCCTTCAACAGCATCTATTATTGGCGAAAGCCCTACCCAAGTGGGAGGATTTGTCTTCTCTGTTTGTGTTCATCAGAATTCTTCTTTAAATTTTAAATACTTTTGATTTTATTAAATAAAATAAACTATTGAATGTTTTTGCAGTACTGGGGATTTGAATTCTACATTTTAAACACTATTATTATTTTAACACTCAACCAAGTCTCTTCATATTACCAGTATGTCTCAATAATTCCATCTTGGAAAATATGGAATGCTTCATGAATTTTTTTTTTGAATTTTATTTTTTTATTTTTTTTTAAAGAGAGAGAGAGAGAGAGAGAATTTTTAAATATTTGTTTATTTTAGTTATTGGCGGACACAACATCTTTGTTTGTATGTGGTGCTGAGGATTGAACCCGGGCCGCACGAATGCCAGGCGAGCGCGCTACCGCTTGAGCCACATCCCCAGCCACTTTTTTTTGAATTTGAATATTTATTTTTATTTTTATTTTTTAAAAGAGAGAGTGAGAGAGGAAAGAGAGAGAGAGAGAATTTTTAATATTTATTTTTTAGTTATCGGCGGACACAACATCTTTGTTTGTATGTGGTGCTGAGGACCGAACCTGGGCCGCACGCATGCCAGGTGAGCACGCTACCGCTTGAGCACATCCCCAGCCCCTGCTTCATGAATTTGAAGGTTGTTATAGTTTGGCTATGTGGTATCCACCAAAAACTCATGTATGAGACAATGCAAGAACATTCAGAGATGAGATGATTAGATTACAAGAGTTGTAATCTAATCAGCAGATTGATGTACTGATATAGATTAATTAAGTGGTATCTATAAGCAGATAGGGTGCAGCTGGAGGAAGGAGGTCATTGGGGGCACTTGTCCCTGGTAAGTGAAGTTCTCCCTCTCCCTCTCTCCCTCTCTCCCTCTCTCTCTCTCTCTCTCTCTCTCTCTCTCTCCTTGTTGCTACATCCTGAGCTACTTTCCTCTGCACTGCCCATTGGCCATAATGTCTGCCTCACCTCAGGCCCAGAGTTATGGAGTCAGCTGACCACAGACTGAACTTCTGAAACAGTGAGCCAGAATATACTTTTCCTCCTCTATGTTGTTCTTGCCAGGTCTTTTGGTCATAGCAATGAAGAACCAGACTAAATCACAGGTTATCCTTGTGCAGAGGCCATGTTAATCTTTTCTGTATCATTCCTATTTTTTTTTTTAAAGAGAGAGAGAGAGAGAGAGAGAGAGAATTTTTTAATATTAATTTTTTAGTTATCGGCGGACACAACATCTTTGTTTGTATGTGGTGCTGAGGATCGAACCCGGGCTGCACGCATGTCAGGTGAGCATGCTACTGCTTGAGCCACATCCCCAGCCCTCATTCCTATTTTAGTATAGGTGCTGCTGAATCGAGCACTACCTCAGAATTCTTTTTTTTTAAAGAGGTAGAGAGAGAGAAAGAAATTTAATATTTAATATTTATTTTTTAGTTTTCGGCGTACACAACATCTTTGTTTGTATGTGGTGCTGAGGATCGAACCCAGGCCGCATGCATGCCAGGGGAGCGTGCTACCGCTTGAGCCACATCCCCAGCCCAAGAATTCTTAATTATAAGAAACTAAAACCAACTTAAGCCAAAAGGAATTTATTAAAAGGATATTAAATAACTCATTGAATAAAGGGAAAAGCAGAATAAGCATATTCTCAGCCACATAATAAGAAAGAGTCGAAACCAAGTTGCAGAGCTGATCTGGAGATAAGGTCATTGCTGCCTGGCTGCTGAGTTCTGGACATGTGGCCTGTGTTGGTGGTACCTATAGCATGGGATATTGAACTAATCACTATCCTATAGCCACTGCTTTTCCAGGAAATGAGCTTCCTGAAACCAACTTTTCCAGGAATTTTTTTGAGGCAAGTGTGCCTGACAGGCAGAGCCTGTTTGCAATGCTCTAACTGCAAGGAATGTGAGTTCCTAGTACTTTCAATTTCTATAGGGGATAATAGGCCTGTATCTCTGATTCATAACCTGAGTAATTCCCTAAATGCAGGAAAGGGAGTTCCAATGCTGGGATCCAAAATAAATATCTAATGTCTACTACACACTTAACCTTCAAGATACTCCTCCTCTTTGCCAGGAATGTCATTTGTTTTGGTGCCAACACACTTCATAGAGTATCGTGCAAAAAGGCTCACAAGTTTTATCAATCTATATTTAAAGTTAGTTATGAATGAGAGTGGATATGGGTCAGGCATAAGCTTTTACCAGGAAAACTGTTACCCCTGCCACATCAGAAAACCAGGAAATTAGAAATCCACCGTTCCAACTATGACTCCCGGAATATACTACCTCAGCCACATTCTGGAAAACAGGAAGTCATCCTTTAGAGTTTTGGTATACTAAATCCTTAGTAATACCTTATTTTCTCTTTAACTCAGTTCTATATTCAAGTTCCTTAGGTATGTGTCTGATTGGGAATTTAAAACATCCAGAGACCAATCTGCTTCAAGGAGGTCTAGAAGGTAGTTTTAGTTTTTCAGCTTCTGTACCACAGGGAGGCATCATAACAAGGGGTTGGAATAGATGTTGAGTCATCTCTACTCTATCTGCCATACCCATTCTGCCTTTCTTTAATCTCTGAGTGCTACTTTTTTGGGTGAGTGGGGGTTCTTATCAGGGATGGAACCCAGGAGAACTCTACCACTGAGCTGCATTCCCCACACTTTTTATTTTTTACTTAGAATCAGGGTCTCACTAAGTTGCTTAGGGCCTCCCTAAATTGCAGAGGCTGCTTTGAACCTGCAATCCTCCTGCCTCAAACTCCTGAGCTCTGGGATTACAGGCATGGGCCAACCCACCTGGCTAAAAAAATATTTTTAATAGGTTGCTATGGTTTGGATCTTAAATGTCCCCAAAAAGCTCATGTGTTTACAGCTTGGTGCTCCTGGGAGGTGGTAGAAACTAAGAGATGGGGCCTAGTGGGAGGTTTGAGGTCATTGAATACATCCCCTGGAAGAGGCTTGTGAGACTCTGGTGTTTTCCTCTTTCTCTTTTTGATTCCCAGCCATGAGATGGGTAGTTTTGCTCCATCACATGCTCCCACCATGATGTTCCATGGGCCTAAAAGCAATGAGGCCAACAGATTATGGATGGAAATTTCCAAAACTGTGAGCCAGGCTGGGGATGTGGCTCAAGTGGTTAGCATGCTCGCCTGGCATGCATGAGGCACTGGGTTTGATCCTCAGCACCACATAAAAATCAAATAAAGATATTGTGTCCACCTAAAAAAATAAAACAAAATTGTGAGCCAAAATAAGCCTTCATTATATCTCTTTCTCTCTGATGGTGCTTGGAATTGAACCCAGGGCCACATGCTAGGCAAGTGCTTTACCACTGAGCTACTTTTTATCCCTAGCCCTTTTTATTTATTTTATTTTATTTTGAGACAATGTCTCATTAAGTTGAAGAAGCTGACCTCAAACTTGATATCCTCTGCCTTAGCCTCCAGAGTCATTGGTATTACAGGTGTGTGTCACCATGCCCAGTTTAAGTCCATTTCTTAAGTAACTATTATAATTAGTTTGTATATCTATCTCTGTGGGTATATATGTGTCTGTATAGTTTTTTACAGCTTTGAATTCTTTCCTCTGCAATTTTTCTAAGAACTTGGTTGACCAGAGTATTGGCTCCAAACTTGTATCAGCCCTGTAAGATTTAAGACTTAAGGTCACAGCCTTAATTAATTCCTTAAATCTTGTTTTTTTAATTCCTCAAAGTAACCAAACATGCATGATCAACTGTGTATTTGCTGCTCCTTGGTGATGGACTCTTTTTATTTATTATTTATTTTAATACCTTTATTTTGTTTATTTAGTTTTTTATGTGGTGATGGGGATGGAACCCAGTGCGTGTTAGGCAAACACTCTACCACTGAGCTGCATCCCAGCCCTAATAAATATGCTAACAGCTTGTTGACATAATTCATATACTAGGGACAAAAACTAGTCAAATTCTTCATTGTTCCACAGATAATATTCACCCTTTTGCCATATAGGATAATATTCATAAGCTTCAGAAATTAGAAAGTAGATTTTGGGGGGAGGGTCATTATTTAGTCTATCACTCAAGATAATAATGCAACATACCTCATAGGGCTGTGGTAAGTATTGGATTAATACATCTAAAACTTGTACGTAGATAGCCCTCAAAAATGTTGGTCATTATTTTTATTATTCATTTCTATAACATGCCTTTTTTGGTTTTTGGCCATCTCATGTTCAAACATTCTTGTTTTGAGGTAAATTCTCCTTTTATGGGTCCCAGGAAGATGTAAAAACCCAATTGTATTACAGAAGTTGAAGGATTCCCCTTTCCTGACCCCTATCATCTAGCTCATGGACAAATAATGCAAGCTTGGCCATTTGATGGTCATACCTGTCATAGGGCATCTATAAAGACTCAATTTAAGACTATTAGGGGTTAATAGCCAAAGCAATCCTTACCAATAAAAGCCAAGTTGGAGGTATCACAATACCAGACCTTATATTATACTACAGAGATATAGTAACAAAAATGGCATGGCATTGGCACCAAAACAGACACATAGACCAATGGTACAGAACAGAAGACACAGAGACAAATCAACATAAATACAGTTATCTCATACTAGACAAAGGCATCAAAAACATACATTGGAGAAAAGATAGCCTTTTCAAAAAACGTTGCTGGGAAAACTGGAAATCTATATGTAGCAAAATGAAATTAAATCCCTATCTCTCCCTATCTTGCTCAAAACTCAACTAAAAATGGATCAAGAACTTAGGCATTAGACTAGAGATGCTGTGCCTAATAAAATAAAAAGTAGGCCCAAATTTACATCATGTTGGCTTAGGAACTGACTTCTTTAACAAGACTCCTAAAGTGCAGGAAGTAAAATCAAGAATCAATAAATGGGATAGAATCAAATTAAGGAGCTTCTTCTCAGCAAACAATCAAGAACATGAAGAGGGAGCTGACATCATGGGAGAAAATCTTTGCCACCTGAACCTCAGATAGAGCATCAAGTTCCAGGCTATATTAAGAATTCAAAAAACTTAACACAGGGAAAACAAATAACTCAATTAATATATGGGCAAAGGAAATGAACAGGCACTTTATAGAAGAAGAAATATGATAAATTGGTCAACAAATATATGAAAAAATGTTCAATATCTCTAGAAGTTAGATAAATGCATATTAAAACTATACTGAGATTTCATCTCACTCCAGTCAGAATGGCAATAATCAAGAATACAACTAACGGTCTGGGATTGAAGTTCAGTGGTAGAGCACTTGCTTAGCATATGTGAGGCACTGAGTTTGATTCCTCAGAACCACATAAAGGTAAAGTGTCATCTACAACTGAATTTTTTAAAAAAACAATACAAGTAACATTACATCTTGGAGAAAATGCGGGGTGAAAGGAATACTCATACACTACTGGTGGACTGCAAATTGGTGCAACCACTCTGGAAAGCGGTATGGAGATTTCTAAGAAAACTTGGAATGGAACCACATTTGACCCAGTTATCCCACTCCCTGGTTTATACTCAAAGGACTTAACATCTGCATACTACAATGATGCAGCCACATCAATGTTTATAATAACTCAATTAACAATAGCTAAACTATGGAACCAACCTAGGTACCCTTCAACAGATGAATGGCTAAAGAAAATGTGGTATATGCACATAATGAATATTATTCAGCCATAGAGAAGATTGAAATTATGGTATTTGCCAGAAAATGAATGGAACTGGAGAGTATCATGCTAAATGAAATAAGCCAATCCCAAAAAACCAAAAGCCAAATGTTTTCTCTGATATGTGGGTGCTAACTCACAATAAGGGGGTGGGTAGGGAAGAATACAAGTACTTTGGATTAGACAAAGGGGCATGAAGGGAAGTGGGGGGAATGGGAATAGGAAAGTTAGTAGAATGGATCAGACATTACTATCCTATGTGCATTTATGATTACATGACCAATGTAATTCTACATAATGTACAACCAAAAGAATGAGAAGTTATACTCCATATGAGTATAATATGTTAAAATACATTCTACTGTCATGTATAACTAATAAGAACAAATTTTAAAAAGATTATTAGGGGTGTAAAATGGTGTCAGCTACAGTGTCCAGTGGTAGTGTTGTGATCATACTTTTGGGGAATGAAGTTTAACCAAGGCTGCCTAGCTTCTTTTGGCCAGACAAATGAATTTCTATTTATTTTCTAATTCTGCTTGTCCTGTTTGTCATGTCTTTCTATGAGCTACTTAACCTCCTGATAATTCTTTTTTTTAATTTAGCTATCCAGTTTTTGCCTCTGTTGTTGCAACCAGCAACCCTGGTTGGCATTCTTTTGGAATTCTAGTGGTCTGCTGTATGTGGTAGTTAATTAGCCATGATTGACTTCTGGATGATGTACCCCCAAAGGAGAAATGTTGAAGATTTGATTAGAATAATTTCATGGGCTGAAAAATTTAAGGAAGATGGAGTTCATTAATTATGCCACCAACAGCAAGAAAGGAAAAACTCTGGTTTAGACTTCCCAATTCAAAGCAAATTTTAAAATTCAATACTATTGTAAAAATACAGCAGGAAGTCCTTTTGCCTGTATCCAGGACTATTGAACTCTTGTTTCAAAAATGTACTGATTTTCATCAAATGCTGCAGGGACAAGTGGATATCCACTTGCAAAACAGTGAAGTTGGACCCGCCTACCTCATACATACACAAAAATTTAGTAAAAATGGATCACAGACTTAAATGTAAGAATTTAAATTATAAAACTCCTATATAGAAATAGCAGGTAACTTCATAAGTTGGGCACAGTGACATGTGTCTATAGTCACAGCTAGTTGGGAGCCTGAGGCAGGAGAATCACTGAGCCAGGAATTGGGGATCAGCCTAGACAACATAGTGAGACCTCATCTCAGGAAAAATAAAAAGCATATCTTCATGACCTTGGGTTTAAAATGGTTTCATAGATTCATTAAACATATAGAGGGCTAGGATGTAGCTCAGTAGTAAAGCACTTGTCTAGAATGTGCAAGGTCCTGGGTTCAATCCCCAATACAGCCAAAAAATGTGTGTGACAGAAAGAAAACAGATAAGTTGGCCTACCTCAAAAGTAAAACATTTGTGTGTAAACTATACATTAAGAAAGCAAAAAGACAACCCACTATATGGTATAAAATATTTGAAAAAATTTAGCTTATAAGAGATTTGTCCAAATATATAAACTTAATTTTAATTATATATATATATATATATATATATATATCCTGATTAAAAACTGAGCAAAGGACTGGGGTTATGGCTCAGTGGTAGAGCGCTTGCCTCGCATGTGCAAGGTCCTGGGTTTGATTCTCAGCAGCACATAAAATTAAATAAATAAATAAATAAAGTTGTTGTGTACAACAACAAAAAATAAATATTAAAAAAAATCCAGCAAAGGTCTTAAATAGGCATTTATCCAAAGAAGATCTATTAATGGCTGATAATTGTATTTAAAAATGCTCAATGTTATTTGGCATTGGTTATTATAGAAATGCAAATCAAAATCACAATGAGATCTATCTACACTTTATACCCATGTGATATGGCTTTTATTGTTGCCTCCAGCAACCCTGATTGGCATTCTGTTGCAATTTTAGGGGTTTGCTGTTGAAGTTAAATAACTATGATTGTCTAGAATTAACCATGATTTAGAAGTCAAACAATCATGGTTAATTAATTGTCATAAACTGCAGACCACAATAATTTCAGTGGTCTGACATTTTTTACTTCTGTGAAATTGTTTTAATCAAGTCCTCTGCGTCTTACCTTCAGTGAGCACATCATCCAGAAGTCAAGCCTGAACTTTGGTGAAGGAAGAGAGGAAAATATATTGAATTCAAGCAATGATTAATAGCCAACCAATAGCCAAATAATTCAGTCAATCATGCTTATAAAATGAAGTCCCAATAAATATCCTGGCTTAGTGAAATTCTGCCTGACTGCTGCCATACCACCATCACAGAGAAGAACTATGTGAAGCCCATTGAGTTGGTCAGGATAACTAAAATAAGGGACAGGACCTGCTTGCAGGGAAAATACACACAGGTTCTTGTGGAATTTATGGATGTCCAAACCTGCTCCATCAATCACAGTGTGAAAGGCTTCAAGCTGAAGTGTATTCACCCTATTGGAGTCAGAGTGAGAGGTTCAAAGGCTCTGAATTTTAGATCCTGTATGTTGGCCAATAGGATAATCTATGACTGTTAAATAAAGTGTTTGTACTATTGAAAATATTACATAAATAAGGCTTAGTGAAAAGCACTGACTGGTGAATACATTGATGTGTCAGGAAGTAGATGTGTCCTGATTCCAAAGGGAGAGCACTTTTAGAAACTCTGCGTTTGGAACCCTGTGAGACCTCACTCTGTGTGTTTCTTCATTTGACTGGTTCTGACTTGCATCCCTTCTAATAAAACTATAATGGTAGTACATCACTTTCCTACATTCTGTGAATCATATAAGCAAATCCTCAAACCTTGAGGGAATTGAGGGAACCCCCCAATTGGTAACCAGTTGGCCAGAAGTATAGGTAGCCTATGGATACTTGAGTGTGACTGGCATCTGAAGTGAGAGCAGTCTTGTTAGGGATCATGACTGATAATCTGTGGGTTCTGTGATAACTTCAGGTAGTTAGTGCCAGAATTTTATTACTGGTTGGTGTCAAAATATTACCCTATGTCTATATTAGTCAGGTTTGGTTGTTTTTTTTTTTTTTTTTTTTTTTTGGTCACTGTGTCCAAAATACCTGACAATAACAATTACTAACAATACTAACAATAACTTAGAGGAGAAAAAATTTATTTGGGTTTATGGTTTCAGAGATTTCTGTCCATAGTCAGCTGGCTTCATTACTCTGGGCCTGAGCTAAGGCAGAACACCATGGTGGAATGGTGTGGCAGAAGAAAGCTGCTCAGTTCATAATAGATGGGAAGGAGAGTAGAGGGCCAGGAGCCAGGAAAAAATATTTAATCCCCAAGGCATGCCCCCAGGTAACCCACTTCCTCAGTCATACCCCACCTGTCTATAGTTACTACCCAGTAATGTACTCAAATTATTAATCTATCACACAGATTAATCTACAGATTAGTTTTCATAGTCTGATCATGTCACCTCCTGCATTGACGCATGAGCTTTTGGGGGGAGGGGAATACCTCATATCCAAACCACAACAATGGCAAAAGGTGCAGTTAAGGATCAAGAGCTAGAGGCAGAGGGAAGTTTGACATAGAAGAGGACAAGTCAGTGTGACCAGAGAAATAGACTGGAGTGATATAGCCACAAGCTAACAAATGCTGCCAGGCACCAAAAGTTGGAGGAGGCAAGGAACAGATTTTGACCTTGAGTTTTCAGATGGTTCATGACCCTGCTAACATTGATTTTGACCCAGTGAGCCTGATTTCAGACATCTGGGCTCCAGAACTATGAAACAGCACATTTCTATCATTTTAAGGCATCAAGTTGTGATAGGCTGGGAGCCATGGCACATGCCTGTAATCTCAGCAATTTAGAAGGCTGAAGCAGGAGAATGGAAAGTTTGCAGGCAGCCTAGGCAACTTGCTGAGACACTGTTTTGAAATATAAATAGGACTGGGGATGTAATTCAGTGTTAAAGCTCCTCTAGGTTCAATCACCAGTATTAAAAACAAACAAACAAACAAAAAAACACAGTGTAATATGTTACTCCCATGAAGTATGGTAAAAGTGAAGTACAAATGTGCTTAGAGTGCTTACTTCAGCAGCACATATACTAAAATTGGAATGATACAGAGAATATTAGCATGGCCCCATGCAAGGATGACACACAAATTCACTAAATGTTCCAGATTTAAAGAAAAAAAATGTGTGTCTAGAGAGGTGAAAAAATTTCCCCAAAATCCTGCAACAAAAGAGGAAGGCACACAGCTAGTCCATCTGGCTCAAGATCCTGCATTCCTAAGGGCTATGCTACTCTGTAACAAATGGACTAAAGATTCTCACTGCTCACTATCTTTCTGTTAATGCCGCATTTACTTCCTCACAACCTCCAAACTTCTGCTCCTTGCAACCCCACTCCTAGCTCTTTCAGACTAAAGGAAGAAAATGTATCCCCAGTTTCCCTCAGGAAAAGGGGTCTTCTTGACATAAAGATTCATAAAGTGGGAGCCACAAAAACATCTCTGGTTGAATGATCAAACTTTGTGGAAATAAACTTGTTTTTTACCATTCAGGATCATCAGTAACAGCTTTAGTGTCTGAATAGAAACTGAAAACTTTATTCCCCACCACCCCCTACAAGTTGTCATCCATTGCTTCCAGCCCAATTAATTCTTCCTCTTATGGTATATAGATTCCACTCAATAAATTCAAAAGAGTTACGTGATAGTTTTTTATTTTTCAATGTTGATTCTTGCAATATGTTGGAAATCTTATTCTTTACAATATTTAATCTTAGGATGAAAAAATTTAAATGTCAACTTAAAAATATGCAATGGGGTACACAATTTTTCAAAATTGTTTTAGAGGATGTGCAAGCAAAATAGTTGGCCCTTTGCCCAACTTCTTCTTTGGTAAGAATCCCATAACAACAAGAAAAAAAAGTCTGTGAGCTAAAAAGTAAAGGAAAACTAACTGAAAACAATTTCTACCAATTGGGGAAACATTCAGACTTAATTCATAATACAAGCTGTGCTAAGCACTGGATCTCCATTATCTCAGTTATTCTAACTAATAACCAGTGATGAAGGTTAATTTTATAGGTGAGAAAACTGAGGCTCAGAAAAGTTGTGATATACCTACCAATTAGTCCATAATAGAGCTTGAATTTGAACCCACACCTGCCTGATCCCCACATCTGAGTTTTAGCCTCTTCACTCTGCTCTCTGGCAGACTGCTGGGCCTTCCCTAGCTCCTGTCCCTGAGAATGACAGTGACTGTCCCAGCAAGAGCTGGCAGCAGTGACATCAAGAGCCATGCCAGAAGAGAGGAGGCAAAGGAACAACTTAGGGAGAAATGGCAAGAAGACCCAAGGCACTGTGGAACCTGTTCCAATACTGGACAGCTTCTGACACGTGTAACAAAGGAAGACAGAGTGACCTCTGGTGGCCCAAGAGCCACCCCTCCCATACCATGTTGAGAGATAGGAGGGGTGGACTCTGCTGTGCTACCCTATCTTATTGGTTACAACTATGGGTGATAAGGAAGGGGCAGGAAGGGGACACCTCAAACACTTGCTATCAGATCATTGCTATGCCTTCACTCCATATTTCTTGAACATTCTTGGCATTTACCTATACCTCTTTTTTTCCCTCTTTTTTATCTGTGATACTCTACAAACTTTTTATTTATTTCTCCCAAAAGTAACATAATGCCTGCAATTTATTTCTATCAATTTGTCTTACAGTTTTTGTCTTATGTATTTAGCTGCCATGCTGTCTAGCTTGTGACTATTAAAACTTTTTAAATTATGCCTTTTATTATTATATCATACTATCCCATTTATTCTTTTTATTTTAGATTCCTCCTGATATTAACATTTCCTCTCCTGTCTTCTTTTTATTTGCATTTACCAGATATGTCTTGCCCACATCTTTGTTTTGAACTCTATCATTTTTAAAATATATATTTTGTATGTATTATACTGAGGATTGAACCCAGGACCACTCTACCACTGAGGCCCACCCCCCAGGGCCCACCCCTGGCTTCTGTTTTTGTTTTATTGTTTTTGAGACAGAGTTTATGTTGCCCAGGCTGGCTCTGAACATTCCATCCTCCTGCCTCAGCCTCTGATTACAGATGTGATTACAGGTATGATTACAGGTGTACGCCACTGCACCCAGCTCTATCACTGTTTAAAATTTGTTTCTTATACACAACACATAGTTTGTTTTTAACTCAATCTGACAGTTTCTTTCAATGGGTAATTCTGTTTAGTTACATTTAGTTGCAATTGATAACATTAAGTTCTAATAATTTATGATTACTATTTATTTTAGTTTGCTGATGTCTTATCCTTTTCCTCATTTTTTGTCAGTCTGATCAAATTTCCATCTGCTCCCCTTTTTACTTGTTAATTTTTTAGTTTTGCTATACTTTTCCATTTTATGATTTCTTTTCTTTTTCCTATGCTTATTATAGACTAACATATATTTAAAATCTACTATTTGCCCCATAGAGATGCTTTGTCTCCTCACTTCCTCCTTCCCTTTCCCCAGTAAGATCTTTCAGAATAATCTCATTTCCCCATTCTCCTTCAACCTGTTCACGTCCTATATTCACATGAAATCTTTGGATGAGTTTTACCACTCCCACAGGTTTATTTCCAGTATTCAGGTTTTGCATAGATAATCTGGTACTCTTTCTTTCAGGCTACTACTGAAGTGTTTTGAAGTTGAAGTATGTCTCTTCCATTTCAGTAATAATTTTAGCCTTCATAATATATATTTCCGGAGAGTCAGTCAACATCCAATGGATATATATTATATACTTCCATAATCTATCAGTATCCAATGGATATCCAATGGATATTGACATACTATCTAGACTATCACACAAAATACATATTATATTATATAATATATATAAGCCATCAAAACACAAATATATAAAAGTTATATAGTTACACTAAAATAACATGTGTAAATATATCAGCTTATATTTTAATATAACTGATTTCCTTTGTAATCATATGTATTTTATTTTACATGTTTAAAAACATCCAGAGAAGAGGGACTGGGGTTGTGGCTCAGTGCAGAGCACTTGCCTAGAATGTGTGAGGCCCTGGGTTTGATCCTCAGCACCACATATGAATAAACAAAAATAAAGTTAAAAATCTATTGGCAATTAAAAAATATTAAAAAGAAAAAACATTCATAGAAGAGGTTTATCACATGTAAGAAAAGGCTAATTTGTGGCTGGGGCAGTGCTCAGTGGTAAAGCACTGGTCCAGCTTTACATGAAGACCTAGGTTCCACACCAACATTACCAAAAAAAAAAAAAAAAAAAAAAAATCACAAACAAAATTTAAAAACAAAAACAAAAACGGGGATAGAAAAGGCTAATTCAAGGCTAGGGATGTCACACAGTGGTAGGATGCTTGTCTAGCATGTTCAAGGCCCTGAATTTGATCCTAACACATGGACGAAAGGAAGGAAGGAAGGGGAAGGGAAGGGAAAGAAGAAAGGGAGGAAAGGAGGGATTGCTTGACTCAGCTACCCCTCCAACTTCAATTACCATTTCTACATCAATGACTTGCCCAAATATTTTTATCCAATCCAGACTACTCTTAAATTATAGACTCATATATTTACATATATACCCACTTAAGAATTATAAGTGATACTTTAAAGCAATTTCTAACTCAGTATGTCCAAAACCCAACTCATTTTCTTTCCCTGCCTGGTCCTTTTCCAGTGAAAACTTTCTCAGAAATAGCTCTGATAAGGCCAGTAGCCTAGGAATTATACTTGCATTCTTCATCTCCCTCACCTCCATATTGAGTTTTTTCCAAGATCTTGTTGACTTCATCTCCTAAAATTTGTTTATATCAGTCTATTTTTATCCATAGTTTGAAACCTTACCTGTTTGACTGGAATGGGATGGGAGCATAGGTCAGATAGGTATAGATTGATAGGTAGTGAACAAGAAGTACATAAAAGAAAACTGTACACATAGATGGTTTCTTTGGAACCTCTGGGGAAAGAATACTGGCAGATTTTGGAAGATGGTATCCTTTTCCCTTCATTCCTATCTCCATCTTTTTAGTCTAACCACACCCCTAGGTTGTACAACAGTGAAAAGGTAGAGCCTCAGACCTTTTGCTGAGCTTTCACAAGGTGAACTCCCAAGTGCAGACATTAAAGAACACGTGTGTGCTGGCAGGTAAGAGATTCCTCATAAAATTGTAAAACTAATAATACAAAGCATAATCTAAATGGATACATAATCTCTTTCCTGATCACCTTCATCCATCCCTGAGCTCCTGGACGTATTCTCCATATTGCAGCCAGGAACCCTTTTAAATGTAAATGTGTTCATCAACTGCCAGTCTTTCTTGACTTCATTCATGTTCTGTACCACAGCCACTTGAGACTTTTTTCAGTTCCTCAAACACTCTGTGATCTCTTCTATCACAGGCCTTTCTATATGCTATCCCCTCTGCCTGGAATGTCTCTACACTCTCTTGGCTATGTTAACACCTACTGATTCCTCAGCTCTTAGTTCAAATGCCACTTCTTCAGAAAATCCTTATTGCAATCCAAGACAGGTTCAGACTCCCAGTTGTATGCTCTCATGTCATCGTCCTTTTCCTTCCTAGTACTTGTCACAGACTGTAATTACATATTTGCTGTTGTGATTATTTGATTAATATGTCATCTCTAATAGACTAGAAGTCCTAGGAGGGAAGAAGCAAACCTCTTTTCAAACCAGTGTATCCTCAATCATAAAACATAATGATAGTATAATGCCTATCACATAGACATACTCAATTACGTGTGTGTGCTGGGGCGGGATGCATGTATGTGACTGATCAAGTGTCTGTATATGTAAAGCAAAGCAAACCTGGACTGTGGTGACCTCATAAAGAGACATCACACTGAGTAGCCCTCTCAGAGCAGCCTATTTACCTCCCTCAAAGACATCATCTGCAACATATAATAGAATATACCACCTACTTGTTTGGTTTCTGAATCATCTGAATCCACCCTCATTCAGCAATGTGGTTTATCAGCTTTCAGAGATACAGAAAACAATAACTGCCATTTATTCATTTGACCAATAGCTATTCTGTGCCTACCCCTGCTGTATTCAAACACTGGACTCAGATGGGTAAATACAGATGAACAAGGACAAGTTATCATTCTCAAGCAATGTATGGTTTTTTTTTTTTTTTTTTTTTTTTAAAGAGAGAGGGAGAGGGGGAGAGAGAGAGAGAGACAGAGAGAGAGAGAGAGAATTTTAATATTTATTTTTTAGTTATTGGCGGACACAACATCTTTTTTTTTTTTTTGTATGTGGTGCTGAGGATTGAACCCGGGTCGCACACATGCCAGGCGAGCGCGCAACCACTTGAGCCACATCCCTAGCCCCTAAATTTTTTTTTTTTCTTAATATTTATTTTTTTTTAGTTTTCGGCGGACACAACATCTTTGTTTGTATGTGGTGCTGAGGATCGAACCCGGGCCGCTCGCATGCCAGGCGAGCGCGCTACCGCTTGAGCCACATCCACAGCCCGAAATGTATGGTTTTGAAGCACAGATATATAAACAAACTATAACTTCCTCTTTAAAAACATTAATATTATGAGGCACACTCATAGTTTTAAAGGATCACAGAGAAGGGTGACTACCAAAGCACTTAGCAAAAGCTTAGCTAATAGAAATGCTATGTAAAATGACTAACCATTGGACATATATTCAAACATTCTAAGCTCTAACTTCAGGCCTGTTCACACCAGGAGAAAGCAATTTACTTGGATCACATTAAACAAGCCCCCTTTAAAAGTAAGGATCACTAGGTTGCTTTTTATGTTCTTGGCTTTTATTGGTCACAAGAAAGTCCATATGGGGGAGGGGAGAAAGCAATAGCCATGTAAATTTTGCTTTTGCATTTGTTGTTCAAAAGTCTTAACTGCTTTAGAATATCAACTCTCCATTTCCTAATTTAGTGATACAGAAACAAGTCAAAACTATGGTCTATCTTCTCTGATGAAACGATTTCTTTCCGATGACAAATTTAGGTTCATTTTTGCCCTGGTATTCAGGAAATGTAGAAATAAATTTCAAATGCAGTTAGTCATGTTTAACTCCAGGATAATTGTGATCTTTTTTCCTCTGGTTCTACTATTCTATTTCTAGTTTTGTAGCCAATTGTAAACTTTCTTAATGTTCTTATGGACAACAGATGGACTAAAATAAACTTAAGGTGAGCTGGAGATGTAGCAGCTCACTGGCAGAGTGTGTGCTTAGCATGAGCAAGACCCTGGGTTTGATCTCTAGAACAACAAAAAAGCCTTAACATACTCAGTCACTTTAGAACTGTTTTGCAAAAATACATGACTTATGATAGTTAAAAGAATCTGGAGAGGGGCTGGAGTTATGGCTCAGTGGTAGAGTGCTTGCCTAGCATGTGTGAGGCACTGGGTTCAAACCTCAGCACCACATAAAAATAAATAAACAAAATGTGCAACAACAACAACAACAACAAAAAACAAAATTAAAAAAAAAAAATCTGGAGAAACTGGAAGACTCACAGAAAAGGGACCAAAAATAAAAAAATAAAAAAAAAAATGTATGCCCACATTCTCCATTTCAAATGTTGGGCAAACTGATCTTGGCATATAGGCTATTAGAAAAGCGAGGTGTTGAAGACAGATCCCAGGAGGCATGGTCATTATTTAATATGTATGTATAGTAACAGAAAGGTTTTAAGCTTTTTGGGGATCACAAATCCTTCTGATGACCTGCCGAAAGCACTGCTCCCCAGGAAAATACAGTTCCTAAAAGCAGAACCTTGCTGTGTTCTATTCATTTTCCAGAGCCTTAGAGAATTCAGATAAACCTGACGAAGAACCTGCCTGAGTTGCCAAGTCAGAGGGGAGAGTGGTAAATCACCTATCAAGCCAATTTCCTAATGCCCTGATACCATAATTAGTTTAAGCCAGTGGATTGTTTTCTGTTTGTTTTTAATTGTGTGTGTGCGTGTGTGTGTGTGTGTGTGTGTGTGTGTGTGAGATAAATCTATTTGATGAGTTAAGGTATAGGTCATCTATCCCCAAAATTCATCCACAAACATACCTCTCCATAGTTTTGCCCATAATTTCATGGGTTCATGTACTTCCTAAAACCCATACTCAGATAATCGGTTATGTTTAAATGCAGATTCCACCGGACGCGGCGGAATGCCCTTGATGACCTTTTAGAATCGCCGCTCTTTCATCACGCGAACTAGAGGGGCCCAAGAGGTTACCGGGCTACGAGTCCCCAAGACCCTCACGGTTTCCCCAGGCCCTTCCAGCTCTCCCCTCCCCCAGGCCTGTGCCGCGCAGGTGCGAAAACCTCAGAGGCCACCCGGGCGCGACGGCCCGGGGGCAGGGGGATGGGACCCCGGGAGGGGCGGAGGCGGGGGTGGGGGCCTTCCCGGTGTTGCCTGGCGACTGCGCTCTCCACCCAGGCCGTTCCACTTCCTCGGCAGGGGCGCCGCGGGCCGCGCAGTCGGTGACCGACCTCCCGGAGCGGCCCTCTTCCGGCTTGCCCCCCTCCGCCGGGCGTTGGCGAGCTCCCGTGACGTCACAGGAGGCGGGGCCAGCACCGCTGCCGGGTGCTGGAGGCGCCATTGGACCCGGCTTGGCTTGCGAGCCCCGCTGAGGAGCCGGAGCTTGGGCCGCAGCAGCCGCCGCGTCCGCCCCTGGTCCCTGGCCCCTCAGCGGCATGGCGTGCGGGGCGACGCTGAAGCGGCCCATGGAGTTCGAGGCGGCGCTGCTAAGCCCCGGTTCCCCGAAGCGGCGGCGCTGCGCCCCTCTGCCCGGCCCCACTCCGGGCCTCAGGCCCCCGGACGCGGAGCCGCCGCCACCGCTTCAGACGCAGACCCCGCCGCCGACTCTCCAGCAGCCCGCCCCGCCCGGCAGCGAGCGGCGCCTTCCAACTCCGGGTAACCTGCGCTGCTGCGGGCTTGGCAGGAAGCCAGGCCCAGGCATTGGGGGCTGGGGTGTGGGAAGGGGTCTTGAACGCCGGGCGAATTATACCACGGACCCCTTCTTTGCCTTAAGAAAAGGGAACTGGGGTGCTGCTGGGCCTGGCTGCTTCCGGGGATGGGAGACATCCGGGAAGGGTAGTGGCCCCTCGGTGTCGGTTTTCGGTTTTCCTGAAGCTGGAGAACCTAGAGGAGTGGGCACCAAAAGGAAGATGGGAATACCCAGGCCGCTGAGCCCTCCCCGTCCCTGAAACCCCTCTTGTCTAGGCTGCACCCTGCCGCCCTGCAGATCCAGTGGGCCATGGGAAATTGGATTCTGCTCACGAACCCGGCCTTGAGGGTGGCGGGTGGGGGCGGGTTACTCGGAAGGGGCGTTGAGTATGTGCAGCTCAGCACCGAAATGTAGATTATAGGAAGACCTGATTTCCAGACGTCTTTAGGGACCAGAAGCCGTCTCAGGAGTCTTGGAATCCGATTTCAATCTATTTCTAAAAGGGACTGGCCAAGTTTTATTCTATGGTTATTGTCTTGTACCGAATATAGCTCGAAATCAGTAGGTCATTGGCCAGAATTTGAGGCTCTTTCAACATACTGAGGTTCTTGTAGCAGGAATTCAACTATCTAATGCAGAGACTCTCCTTCAATAAGGCATTCCACTTTGGCCAAGGAAAGGGCTGGTGTGACAGTAAAGATACATATCATATTGCATTACTAGAGGGGAAAGTGCATCGACATTAATATTCAGCACTTTCAAAGAACGTCCAGAAATGAGGGATTCCTAAAGTGGATTTTTGGAAGTTATTTCTTTGTGCGTTTTTCTGTTCATCAAGCTTAAAGCAATCACCTTTAAACCATTCTTTCCTTACCTTTTTTCAATTACCAGTGCCTTTAGATTTCGTTTCCTCCTTCCTCTACATATCTATAATGTAGATTTAGACCCTCGTTCCCACACCAAGATTGCTGCAGCCAGCAGAGTTCTCGGATTTTTTTCTTCTTCTTCTTCTTCCCCATTCTGAGAATGGAACCCAGGGTCTCCAGTACCGCTGGACAAGTGCTGTAACACCGAGATACCTACCTAGCCCTCGCCCGGACTTTAGATCCTTACTGTGTTCACTTCTTTTTTAAACCTTGAAAATCGAAGGATTTATCAACTATAACCATATCTTATCTAGTCAGTTTTGATGTTTTGTTTGGTTGGTTTTTGGTTTGGTACTAGGGATCGAACGACTGAGCTATGTCCCGAACAGTTTATTTTTTATTTTGACATGAGGTCTCACTTAGTTGCTGAGGCTAGCCTGGAACTTGTGATCCTCCTGCCACAGCCTCCCAAGTTAATGCGATTACAGGCGTGACCTGGTCACGTTTTTTTAAACATTTTCTTAAAACTCCGCCTCTACTCTTTCCCCCAGATCCATGTTGCTGTGCCTGTATCATTGTTGTTTCTCCCGTGTTTGCTGATTCCACTGCGTAATTTCTTCAAGTGGCCTATCCATTACCCAATCTGCCCCATAAGTATCTCTCTTCTACTTTAAATTCCCTGATCATTTAATGTTGAATAGCTTTATGCACAGAATGAAATCATATTTGGAAAAGTTTTTTGTTTTTTTATTTTTTTAAGGACAAAAGCAGAGGGCAGAAATGGTGTAGTCCCAGCTACTGGAAAGGCTGAGACAGGAGAATCACATGAGGCCCAAAGAATCACTTGAGGCCCAAAGTTCCACTGGATTTGTGATGTGTGTGTGTGTGTGTGTGTTTTCCCCTTCCTTCCAATGATCTTAGATACCCAAGGATTGTCTTATCTTTTGAGGTCTCACTTCTACAAAATGGAATTAATACTTGCTCCATTTATCATTTGTTGAGGACCTACATAGATGGCTGCAAAAAGTATTTTTGAAAACTATAGTAGTAGGCTTTATGTAATTATTAAGTACTACCCTGTAGACTAATAGTGTTGTTCATATTACAATAAATGCTGAATAAATGATTGTTGAATGCATTTGGGAGCCTGAATATGGAAGTGTAATAATGAGAACTTTTGTTATTTTTTCTTTCTCTGTGTGTGCTGGGTATTGTACCTAGGGCCCCACACCCACCCAAGGGCTGCTGTTTTTTAAATCTTAAAAACCTAGCCTTTGGAAAGATTGTGCCGCCCCCCCCCCCCAAAAAAAAAATTATGCAAACCAGTTTCTTGGTCATTTATGTTACATTTTATTTAAAATGAAATATTTATTTTTAAAGATCAGTTGTTTCTTGGCGGGAAGGGTAATGGGGATTGAGCCCAAGGCATACTTAGCTGTGCTCTAGCACCACCACTGCAGTACATCCTCAGCTCCTTCTCTTTTGTGTGATGGCTGGGGATCAAACCCAGGACCTCACTCTTGCTAGGCAAGCACCCTATCATTGAGCTATACCTCCAGCCCCATGTTTCTTTCTTTCTTTCTTTTTTAAGAAAACTAAACTTTTTTATATATCTTTATTTTGTTTATTTATTTTTATGTGGTGCTGAGGATCGAACCCAGGGTCTTACATGTGCGAGGTGAGCGCTCTACTGCTGGGCCACAACCTCAGCCTCCCCATGTTTCTTAATGCTTATTTGGTTCTATCAGGAGAGATATAGAAAGTATTAATGATTCATAATTTGATGCTTTGGTTTAAGTGAAAGGTGCCTTGTGGATTAAAAAGGAAGAATGGGGAAGGGGATGTTAGTTGTTATACTAACAGAGTCAAGTAAGAAGCTAATGGAAAGTAAGTGTAATAATCAGTGACTTTATTTTATAATATCCCAGTTATCTCAAAGGTTGTAAACTTATGTCATGAATGGTCAAGAAACTTTTTTACTTGACATTAAAAAAAAAAAGATATGTATAATAGAGCACTTTCTGTAGAAAGACCTAGAATTAAGCCTTTTATTGCTTAAATTTTTAATAGTAAATGCCAGGCATGAAAGGGGATTGTTGACCTCAGGGAGATGTTTATAAATATGGAGTGAGTCTATATGCAAAGCTTTTTTTTTTTTTTTTTTAAAGTACTGAGGATTAAATCTAAAGATGCTTTACCACTGTGTTACATCCCCAGACTTTTTACTTCTTATTTTGGAACAGTATTTCACTAAATCTCTTGAGATTGGCCTCGAACTTGCAGTCCTCTTGCTTCAGCTTCCTGTGTTGCTAGGATTATAGTATTTTTTTAAAATATTTTTAGTTGTAGATGGACACAATACCTTTATTTTATTTATTTTATTTTTTATATGGTGCTAGGTATTGAACCCAGGGCCTCACACATCCTAGGCAAGTGCTCTACCACTGAGCTACAACCCCAGCCCTAGGATTATAGTCTTGCACCACCACTCCTGGCAGGAAGCAACTAATGGATCATGACTTGTGAGTTGGAGAATACATTCTGACTTGAGATAGCATTTTAGTTGGCTGGGTCTTCAGTGGAGGAATGGCACACCGTCCCTTGTCAAGCAAATGGAAACTGCTAGAGCAAGGGTCCCAAACTCTACAGGAACTGAAGAACTAATAGTTTCGTTCAACTAGCTTATAGTGGGAAAGGGACCTGGGAAAATAAATTGGGGCTGGGTTTTGGAAGATATATTCAAGAGTTTGAATTTTGGTCTAACAACTAGGAACCATGGTACAGTTTTTTAGTCTGATAGAACCTGGAAGAACTACTTCAAATAATGAGAAACAAGGATTAAAATTAGCATCCACTGGGCTGGGGACATAGCTCAGTTGGTAGAGTACTTGCCTGGCATGCATAAGACCCTGGGTTCAATCGCCAGCACTACAACCACAACAACAACAAAAATAACATCCACTGTTAAGGACTTTTGCATTTTTCTTTTTAAAAAATTACTGTTTTCTGTTCTATGTTCTTCAGAAAAAAAAATCGCACCTACTTGCTTATATTTCTCCTTTGGATGTTCATATTCTTAGACTTAGTAGTCTTTCTAATTATTGTATCTTTCCATTTGTACACTTTACCATACAGGAGGCTGTTAAAGAGGTTTGTTTATCAAAGAACTTCTGTTCTCTTGAGCATTGTCCTCATACTTGTCCTTTCTTGTTTCAAGTCATTACAGTTTCTTACATCCTTGTATTGAATCTGGCAAGTATGTGCTTGAGGATAGTACATTTTAAAAATGAAGTGAAGACTTTGTAAATTCAAGGATCTAAAATAGGAACTTCATAGCACTCTTAAAGGAAAGCATTGTTTATCCTATATTGTTCCAGAATTTAGATGGAGAGTTAAGGAGTTTACCTATGTGTGGAGCTATTTTGAGTTCATACCATTTGTTAGACAGTACCATAATTTATTATAGCATTATGAATTACTCTTTGATTTTTGATTCACATAGGCATTTGACATTTATACTAAAGATCTTGAATGACTTCCCAAGATATAGTCACATGGTTATTAAGTAAAGAGCATTAACATCTCCCACCATTAAAAAATAGGTTATAGCAGCATATACACAAGAATAATTTGAATTGAGACAAGGATGATATAGTTTTCTGGGGTTTTATGTTTTGTGGGGGTGTTTTTTTTTTTTCACCTTTTTTGTTTGTTTTCACCCTTTTTTTTTTTGTGCGGGGGGGGGGGGGCGGCAGTGTTGGAGGTTGGCCCTGATCCACTCTACCACTGAGCTTCATCCCCAGCCCTATTTATTTGTTTGCATATTTAACTATCTACCTACCTACCTATCTTCAAGACAGCATCTTACTATGTTGCCAAGACTGTGTGCAAATTTGGAATCCTACCTCAGCCTCCTGAGTACTTGGGGTTACAGGTGTGGACCACGATGCCCCAGCTTTTTGTTGTTGTTTTTTTATTAGGGAGGCTTTATAATGTCTGGCAGGTGAATGGAGTATTACACTCCAAAAATGAAAAACTTGAAAACCACATCCTTCCAGATTCTTTTTTGTCTCTAGGAGTATACTTCAAGGTAATTTTTGGTGTTTCCTGGACTCCCTTTAATAGCCTTAGCAAATTTGGTTTGTGATTTTCTTGACTCAGAATAGCAATCTTTTTTTTTTTCCCTACACCTCTGCCCCTTCCTTCTTACTCCCTCCCCTTTGTCCTAGCTAAAGTTTCTTCCCATGCTCCCTGCCACCCAGTCCCCATTATTGATCAGCATCCTCATATCAGAGAAAACATTTGGTATTTGTTTTTTGTTGTTGTTTGTTTTTTGGGGGGATTGGCTTACTTCACTTAGCATAATATTCTCCAACTCTATCCATTTACCTGCAAATGCCATGATTTTATTCTCTTTTAATGCTGACTAATATTCCATTATGTGTATATAACATAGTTTCTTTATCCATTCATCTATTGAAGGCCATCTGGGTAGGTTCCACAATTTAGCTTTTGTGAATTGTGCTGCTGTAAACATTGATGTGGCTGCGTCACTATAGCATGCTGTTTTTAAGTGCTGTGGGATAGCTAGGTCAAATGGTGGTTCCATTCCAAGTTTTCCAAGGAATCTTCATACTGTTTTCCAGATTGGTTGCACCAATTTGTATTCCCATCAGCAATGTATGTATGAATGTGCCTTTTCCTCTACATTCTTGTATTCTTAATAGCTGCCATTCTGCAGAATAGCAATCTGAATCCTACCAAGTGTTGTCTCTTGTAGGATCAGAAAATTCTTGTCTTAGCTCTATGACTGTAAGCAATAAATCTTAGCTTCTCCCCTAATCAGTGTCCAGGCTGTGAAAATAGTTTTTGTTGTTTTCCTCAAAGATCTTTGAGTCTCACATGCGACAAAAGCTTCATTGTTAGAAGGTGTTGGGTGATAAGAGACTCACCTCTTAATACTATTGTCTCTGAAAATGTAAAAAGATAAAGATAAAAAATAACTTCTGCTGGGTACATTAGTGCAAATCTATAATCCCAGCGACTCAGGAGTTTGAGTAAGGATCACAAGTCAGTAGCCAGCCTGGGCAACATAGTGAAACCCTGTCTCAAAATTTAAGGGGGGGAGGGAAAGGTTAGAGATTTAGCTTGGTGGTAGAGCACCCCCAGATTCAATCCCTAGTACCACTAAAATAAAACAAAAATAATTCCTGTTAGACAAAGAGGGGTTTCTTTTACTATAAATTGTACTTATTATCTAGCAAACAGCAGTTCTGATCTTCATTGCTATGAGAAAACAAGTGTGGGGAACTGTTTGGGTGGCTTATGCCAAAATAGCTCCTGTTCTACTCATTGTTGAAATAGCAATAACAGCACACTATCTGGGGCTATGGAAGGAGTGTTTGATATAGTATCAGTGTTCATTTTTTAATATAAATACCATGGTGGGAAGGCAGGAGATTTGAGAACTGCATGCTAAAAGGAATATTTAATTTAAAGTCTAGTCGAAAGACCTGTCCTCCACCTTCTGAAGAAAGTTGGAAAAAATGACAAAGTGAATGCTTGTTTGTTTCTTTTTTGTTAGAGCAAATTTTTCAGAACATAAAGCAAGAATATAGTCGTTATCAGAGGTGGAGACATTTAGAAGTTGTTCTTAATCAGAGTGAAGCTTGTACTTCAGAAAGCCAGCCTCACTCCTCAGCACTCACAGCACCTAGTTCTCCAGGTAAGCATGTTTTCATGGGCAAAATGGATATTTAAGAGTTTATAAATGGTATTTATAATGGTGGCTTCCCAATCCAGAATTGATCTTTTCTAAAGTAATTAAATTAGTAAAGTAGTTGCATAAAGTGGTTACTGCTTAATACTTTTAAAACCATAGTCACAAAATTGGATTAATTTGTTTGGTGGTCTTCCACCCAGTACAAGAGCATGTTCCTCTATAACTGCAGTGTGTCTTTTGGCCATAGGAGAGCTATTTAATCTTAACTTTAAATAAGTTAAATAAAATTTAAGTTCTTAAATTTATTTAAGTAAATAAATCTTAAGTTCACAAATAATCTGCTATTAATATCTGCAGTGCTGGGGATCAAACCTAGGGCTTCATGGTATGCTAAGAGTTCAGTTTCTCAGACAGATGTAATGATCATATTTCAAGGGCACACAGTAGCCATATGTGGCAGTTGTATTGGGCAGCAAACAAGAGAACATTTCTGCTTCTTAGAATGCTCTGTTGAACAGTACTGCTATATAACATCATTTACAGATGGCCAGTGAAACTCAAAAGTAGGATCTCAGGCCTGGTATGGTGGTGTTACCTGTAATCCCAGTGGCTCAGGAGGCTGAGGCCGAAGGATCATGAGTTCAAAGCCAGCCTCAGCAATTTGGTGAGGTCCTAAGCAACAAGACCCCATCTCTAAATAACATATAAAGAAAGGGCTGGGGGTGTGGCTCAGTGGTTAAATGCCTCTGGGTTCAATCCCCATACCAAAAAAAACAAGCATAGAATCTCAGTGTTTGAGGGAATCTTCTTGGTCACTTTGTGAACCAGCCTTTCCTGCCATTTCCTCCAAATAGTCAGCAGACCTGTGTTTGAACATCTGCAGTGGTGGTGGGCTGTCTCCTTTAATAGTTGAGGAGTTTGTTTCCTCACAAACTTTGACAGTTCTAAAGGTTAAAAAATTACCTTAAATTAAGTGCATGTTACATATGTGCAATCCCAGCAATTTGAGAGGCTGAGGCAGGAGGATCAAAAATTTGAGGCCAGCTCAGCAACTTTATAAGACCCCATCTCAAAAAAAAAAATTTTTTTTTAAGGGCTAGGTATGTAGCTCAGTGGTAGAAGTGCTCCTGGGTTTAATCCCCGGTACCAAATAAACAAATAAAAACAAGTTGCCTTGATTAAGAATTATCTTCTTATAGAAGTTGTTGTTTGCCAGGAAGTAAAAGGTCAGGGGAGAATGGAGAGAAGCTGCTTAACAGGTAAGGAATTTTTACCTTTTGGAGTGATGGAAATGTTTTAGAACTAGGAAGAAATGGTTGTTTAACAACATTGTGAACAATTCAGTTGCAACTAAATGCAACTGAATTGTTCACTTTAAAATGGTTCATTCTCTGTTATGTGAACTTCAGCTTTAATATATTGCTATTACTTTTTAAAAATTTTTATTCATTTTAGTTGTTGATGGGCCTTTATTTTTTATTTTTATGCTATGCTGAGAATTAAACCCAGTGTCTCATATATTCGAGGCAAGTGCTTTACCACTGAGTCACAAATGCAGCCCTATATTGCTATTAATATTTGCAGTGCTGGGGATCAAACCTAGGGCTTGATGGTATGCTAAGCAGGTGCTCAACCACTGCCAGTCGGGTTTTTTTTTTTTTTTGGCCCCTTGGTACTGGGATCGAACCCAGAGACACTTTATTTATTTATTTATTTATTTATTTATTTATTTATTTATTTATTTATTTATTTAAATATTTCTTTTAGTTGTCAGTGGACTTTTGTTTATTTGTATGTGGTGCTGAGAATCGAACCCTGTGCCTCACACATGCTAGGCAAGCGCTCTACCACTGAGCCACAACCCCAGCCCCTCCAGAGGCACTTTACCACAATATACCCAGCCATTTTTTATTTTGAGCCTGAGTCTCCCTGAGTCTCCCTGAGTTGCTTGGGGCCTCAGCCTCTCAAGTCACTGAGATTACAGGCGTGAGCCACCATGCCTGACAAGTTATTTTTTTTTAAAGTTGTCTTCTTATAATCCAAATATTTTAGCTCTGGAACAGTAAGTACCTTTCTAATTGTCTTTGCATGTACTTAAATGATGGAGCTTTCAAAGTCTCCCCTAATAATTTTTTTTTTAGATTTTAGTAATATAATTTAAAAGTACTAGAATATGTTATGGGTAGAGAAATTATTACAAATGATATTTGTAAACTTTGTGGACCAGCAGGCAAGTCTGGATCACAAAGTGACCAAGGAAGATGTTTCAGTCATGTTTCATTTCATTTGTAGGGCAAAATATATGCTCTTTAGTTTAAGCAAAAATGATTTATTTCTGGGTATTAAATGGCTTAAACCATTTGTTTTTCTGTGTTAAATGACTTAAAGACTAATGGGCGTGTGACTCAAGTGGTAGAACACTTGCCTAGCATGCATGAGGCACTGGGTTCAATCCCTGGCACCACATAAAATATTTTCAAATAGAATAAAGTTATTGAGTCCATCTACAAATAAAAAAAATATTTAAAAAACAAATAGGGATGAAGAAACAGATCCTAGGGTGATCTCTGAAAAACACTTCAAAACTGGATCATCACTGAGGCTGTTGCTTTATTTTGATCAGGAAATCACCTTTGGGATCTATTGCTCCAGTTGCCAACTCCAGAACCAGGCTGCTTATCCTTTAGCCTCAACATTGAAATAGGTTCCTGGTTTAAGCTTATCCACCCACTTACTTCAGTAATGAATTTAGATCTTTTGTGAGTGAATCTGATTAGTAAGACCACGACATCTGAAATCTTAAGCTACCAAGGTTTTGAATTTCACAGTCTGCTGGCAAAGAGACAGAAGGGACGCTAGAAGGAGGGTTATAATAGGTATTAATAAACATTTAAGCAGGGGTATTCTTAATGATGTTTACCATGGAAGTTCTCATTCTCATGATAGATTTCCATATGTGTGTGGGTTTTTTTTGTTTGTTTGTTTGTTTGTTTGTTTTTAATGTTCTGCAGTGCTGGGGATTGAATGCAGGCCCTTGCACATATTAGGCAAGTGTTGTACCATTCAGCTACAGCCCCAGTCTTTCTTCCTTTTTTTTTTTTTTTTTAATTTTAATTTTAATTTGAGACAGTGTCATCAAGTTGTCTGAGCTGGTCTTGAACTTGTGATCCTCCTGCCTTAGGCCTCCCAAGTAGCTGGAATTATAGGCGAGCACCACCAGCTTGTTTCCTTTAGTTTTAATTTAGAAAGGAATTCTTTGTGAATATGTTTGAGCTTGTTAACATGATTCCGTGACCTTAAAGGTTAATGCCTTTGCTAAGTTTTTTTTTTTAATATTGGGCAAGTCCTTTGGTTTCCTGAGCTTCTAATTACCCATATCAACCAGAATCACCAGTGGGGCTTAAGAATAAAAGCTGCCCAAGCCCTGCCACAGAATTAAATCAGAATTTAATTTAAATCTTTTCTAGTTAATTTTACAGATCTTTTACCTACTTCATTAAACATAGGTCTAGATGATCTCCAAAGATCAAGTAGCTCTCATGTTCTGAATCTATTTTCCCTAATCTGAACTCGAGATTTTATACCCTTTAAACTTTTTGTTCTTGTCCTTATGAAATGAGCATTGAATATGAATAGATTCTTATGGCATTATAACTTTTTCTTACATCTGAATACATGTTGTTCTTCCTATCTCAGTTTACCTTTGGCTTTGCTTTATGAAATAAAGGTAGAAGCCAAATTTTATGAAAATACTCATGTAACATAAAAATATAATTTTTTTCTTTTTTTGGTGGTTGTGGTGCTGCTGGGACGCTCTACTGCTGAGCTATATTCCCTGCCCTTATTTTTTATTTTGAGTTAGTCTCACTAAGTCGCCCATGCTGGCCTCTAAATTTGGGATTCTTCTGCCTCAGCCTCCTGAGTAGCTGGGATTACAGGTGTGTGCCACCATGCCCCGTTTTAGTTTTTATAATCTTGAGGATGTTTATATAAATTGTTAATTACAAACCTTAGAACCTTAATGTATTATATAAACTATATTTATCTTTTGGTCAGGTTCCTCCTGGATGAAGAAGGACCAGCCCACCTTTACCCTTCGACAAGTTGGAATAATATGTGAGAGGCTTTTAAAAGACTATGAAGATAAAATTCGGGAGGAGTATGAGCAAATCCTCAACACCAAACTAGCAGGTAGGCCCAGGCAATAATTATGCTATCATTGTTAAATAGGATTCAGTAAGAATTAACCCTCTGCTAAGTAACTTTAAAAAGAATAGTGCTTCATGCAAAAAAGATCATTGATTTGATCTATCATGTTGGTTAATCAGTGGTGGGATATAGTACTAACTTCCCACTAGGTGTTTGGGAGGAGTACAGTATTGTTAATTGTGAATATGGGAAATTAGGCATCTTGTGATTTGAGAGGTATAATAGAATATACAGTCTTATGTGAAAGGAAGGAATCTGAATCAGGAATAGAGGGCTGGGGATATAGCTTAGTGGTAGAGCACTTGCCTAGCATGCCTTGGGTTCAGTCAGTTCCTAACACGCAATTTTGGGGGGATGGGGGTCAGGATCCTCTGAATCCAGAATAGAAAGTAGTGCCTGATTAGTGAAAAAAGGACAGGGTTAGAAATGAGTGCAGTGATGCACACTTATAATTTTGCTTTTGTGAAGCTGAGACAGGAGGATCACAAGGTCAGTCCATTCTGGGCAACTTAGACCCTGTTGGAAAATAAAAGTTTAAAAAAAAGGACCAGGGCTGTAGCTTAGTGGTGGAGCACTTGCCTAGTATTCACAAGGCCCTGGGTTATATCCCTTGGTACTGGGGTGGGGTGGAAGAGCACGATCTATGTTGGGATCAGAGTGTTTTTAGGTTACGACTTTCTGTAACAATATCATTTTTTAATCTGGTGACCTACACAGCATGGTTCATTAGAATTTTAATTGGTCTGGGGCTGGGGCTGTAGCTTGGTGGTAGAGCGCTCAGCTCACACATGTGAGACATTGAGTTCGATCCTCAGCACCACATAAAAATAAATAAAGATATTGTGTCCAACTACAACTAAAAAAAAAATTTAAAAAGATATTAATCGGTCTGATTTATTTGTGTGTGTGTGTATATATATACACACACACACAAACACACGTGTATATATTAATGTACATGTATATATATTTAGCAGTACTGGGAGATTGAACTCAGGGTGCTTTACCATTAAGTTATATCCTCAGCCCTCCCTATTATTATTATTATTATTATTTAATATTTATTTTTTAGTTGTAATTGAACACAATACCTTTATTTTTTTTTTTTTTTAATGTGGTGCTGAGGATCGAACCCAGGGCTTCGTGCTTGCTAGGCGAGCATGCTACCACTGAGCCACAACACCAGCCCCTCCTATTTTTTTTTTTTTTTTTTCGCTACACATGACATTACAATGATCTTAATTCATACATTTGAATCAATTGGGGTATAATTTCTCATTTTTCTGATTGTACAGATTGCAGAATCACAGTGGTCATACAGTCACCTGTATACATACAGCAATTCCCCTCCTATTATTTTTTATTTTAAGACAGGACCTCACTAAGTCGCCCAGGCTGGCCTCTAAATTTGGGATCCTCCTGCCTCAGCCTCCTGAATTGCTGGGATTACTGATGTGCACACCATCGTATCCCGGTCTGCTTTAAATTGAGAATTGTTGTGTTAAACAAAGTTAAATAGGTTCTCTTATAGAACTTTGGATCCTTTAATATACTTTATATTTTAAGAAAATAACTCTATAGAGGATGGGAGTATAGCTTGATAATTGAGTGTGTGCTTAGTATGTACAAGGCCTTGGGTTCAGTTCCGGTATCAATTGACTCAAGTTACTTCCCTTTTCACAGATATCAAACTACTTCTACCTTTCTAATGATTTTCCCTTTAGAGAGTGGTATTTCTGCAGAATTATCTATAATTACATAGTATAGGGTTTTCTCTTAGGTTTCTGGCCATCCTGCCTCTTCCATTCATGTTTTTTTTTTTTCAATGTGTGTGTAAAATTTACGGCAAAAGAGGATTTCAAAACTTGGATTGGGCATGGTGGTGCATGTCTGTAATCTCAGTGGCTTGGGAGGCTGAGACAGGAGGATTTCGAATTCAAAACCAGCCTCAGCAATGGCAAGGCACTAAGCAACTCAGTGAGACCCTATCTCTAAATAAAATACAAAATAGGGCTGGGGATATGTCTCATCATCAGTGGTTGAATGCCCCCGAGTTCAATCCCTGGTACAGTGCCCACCTCACCCCACCCCTTAAAAAAAAAAAAGAACAAAAAAAAAAAAAAACACTTGATGTCCCAGAGGCTAGGAATGTGACTCAGTGGTAGAATGTTTACCTAGCATGCAGAAGACCCTGGGTTCAATCCCCAGTACCAAAAAACAAAACACTTCATGTCTCAAAAGGAGATTTGCTAAAACTTGCTGGCCTGTGGTAGTGAAGCACGTATTTCTTTCTTGGTCAGGGGTAGGTGATGAAGTTTATATAAGGGAAGAGGTTTTTTAGGAAAATATTACCATAGATGATCAGTGATAAGTCTAGGAGCTAGGAATTTGGATTTGAGATCAAAAAGGAAGAGATCTTAGAATGACCTTTATAAGGAGGCTTTGAGAAGGCAGAGAATTCAAACTGGGTAGATAGATATGATCTTGATACCTGATTCTTGAAAAATTGGGATTGGAGGCAGTTTCTGGGATAAGTACATGCTGTTTTTTCCCTCACAGAACAGTACGAATCTTTTGTGAAATTCACACATGATCAGATTATGCGGCGATATGGGACAAGACCAACAAGCTGTAAGTATGCCAAGTTTTTCTTTGGATTTCCCAAGTACCGAGAGCAAGATGTTGACACAGAATATCTTGTCCCTGAGAGCAAAAACCCTGTGAAGTAAGCTAAGAATACTTTGTGCCCAGCACTGGTTAAGCCCTTTAAATTTTCAGTGACTCTTAACATATTCCTCACAGTAACACCAAGAGGGGAGGAATCATTAGCCTCATTTATAGTAAGGATAGCACTTAAGAGAGCTTAAGTAATTTGCCTGAGCTCATGTAGCTATTGGTTCAGCCAGGATTAAAACCTACAGTATTCTGGCTGCAGCACCAATATTATTTTGTTTACCTATCTTTTCTCCAGAAAGGTGGTTCCAGTTGTTCATTCATGAAAGTTGTTTCCTTAAGCTAGCTAGCTTATACATGATCAGGAGATTTTTTTAACTACCAGTTACAGCATAAATTATAAATATATCTAATTGAACCTGAGCCAGGTTTCTTATATTCATAAAGTTTAGTACCTTTTACATTGTGACACATATGCTGTTAATAAATATTAGAAAAGCATGACAGTACATTATTATTATTTATTTTTTTTTTTTAGTATTCTTACCCTCTTTTGCTTTTTATTCCTAATTTGCAGATGTATCCTGAAGCTTTCTTGCATTATCTGGGTACCAGGTTTGACCTCAAGAGATGGCTGCTGTACACTTTTTGCAACTGGTTTGATATCACATTTCAGCTCCAAAACTTTGCATCCTGAGAACACTTAAACGTTTCTGCAGGTCCATTTTATACAACTTGAAAGACCTTAAAACTTTCTGGTTGCCACAAGCATATCTTTCTTTTCTGCTCATCCAATAAACAGCTGTGCCCTACTGTGATAGATTTTTCCAAACAAAAATACCTGGAGCAGCAGTTTAGCAAAATATGCCTTCAGTGGCACTCAACAAATGGAGTTTCCCCAAGCACAGTTCTGTAAGAAGTGTGTGTGAGAGTGTGTGTATGTGTGTGTATGTATATTTTAAGTTATTATTTGTATTGTGCAAATTTTTTTTTGATCTTGGGGATTCTGGCTGTGAATTTGATGCACGACAATTATGGTTAAAAACATTTGCTTGGTCTATAGAAGATCATTAATGTTTTGTGACCATATAAGTTGTAACAGTGGATTGTTTTATGTGTAGGTATTATTGTTAAATACAGGGACTGTTTCCAGGCACAGAATATGAATCATAAGTTAGGATGGACATTAGATGTGATTATGATGGTATAGCAAAGGTCTGCGGTCCTAGATCTACAAATGTGTGGTAAGAAGTTAGAACAAACTGGAGACAGGCCATTGACACATGGACTCTACCTAGTCGTGTTAGAAAAAAAAAAAATCTTTGACTCCAAGCCTTAAAATACCCCGTGGAGTCGCCGCTCACCTCATTCATACAATCAAAGAGCTCCCTGGACACTGAACCTCTAAAGGGAAACAGTCTCTCCTGGAGCAGAAGCATTGGGGTTTGCTCGGGAGCATAGTATAGGTGAGCAAGGGACTGGGCCAGGCCCCAGCAGCACTGCTACTTGGGAGGAACCACTTCACCTTTGTATTAGTTATTAAAAATACAATTCAGATTCTTTGGTCAGGTTCCCCCAAATTCTTCTGAGGTGTCCATGTTCAACTGCTTGAGCTTTGTTTTGGCAACCCCCTACCCGAAGTTGCTTATAGGCTGTTCTTCACCTTGTTTCCAAGGCTGCAGAGCAGAAAGTAGCCTCTGTTTTGAGGAGGTGGAGTTAAGTATACATTTATTTTTTACTGTGACTTGTTCAGGACCACATTTTACAAAATGCCTTGTTTCCTTTATTGTTTCTGGAAAGGAAAGTTCTATTAAAATTGTTTTAGTTTGAACATAGAATAGTTTTTTTAATTATGGCTTATTTTGAAAATTTTTGAGTTTAATTCAAATGTATGCCAATACCTTCCAAAGTAAGGTAATATTCAGAGACAGTTGTTCTGATCAGATGGCTTAGAGAAATTTCTGGAATATTCACATTCGAAGATTCCTTATTAATGAATGTCTGACTTAA
This sequence comes from Callospermophilus lateralis, assembly GCF_048772815.1. NCBI lineage: Eukaryota > Metazoa > Chordata > Mammalia > Rodentia > Sciuridae > Callospermophilus > Callospermophilus lateralis. The sequence goes on along the minus strand of NC_135311.1, from coordinate 115,574,866 downwards.
ATCTAACCAAAAACTGCAACATTATTCTTTGTACATTTTCATTATATAGTGTTAACAAGCTTAGTTGCAAATAAAATACTTAAGCTATTTGTTTACTTTGCCTTCTTCATACTGTGATAATGTTTATTATTTCAAATAACCTACATCGGCTGCTATACCCATTTACCCAGCTCATCAGTGCATTGAAGATTTATAGACTTTTTTTAAAACCCAGCATTAAGTTTTAAATAATTAAAGAATGATTTTTACTTCATACTTGGAGGGTAATTTGTTTCGTCCCCACCCCCACCCCCGCCGCCCAGAGTAGTTAGTTATCTGTTCTATAAGCAATAGCTATATAATGGGAGTGGCCCAGCAATGGAATAGCCACACCAAAACAAGAAAGGGGTGTTGGTGGGGGCCATCAAAAGTTGTGAAGGCTGCCAGGAGCAGTGGCACAAACCTGTAATCCCAGCTACTTGGGAGGCTGAAAAAAAGGATGGCAAATTTGAGGCCAGCTTGGCAACTTAGCAAGACTTCCTATCTCACATAAAAAATAAAAAGACGGGGGGCTGGTATATAGCTCAGTGAAAGAGCACCCCTGGGTTCAATCCCCAGTATCGGGCAAAAGAAAAAAATAGTGAAGGCTAGACTGGGAATGAGGAACATTGATTCACTGAAGACTAATTATAGATCAATGTGTGCTCCCTTTCTGTTGCAAGTGTCAATACCCATTCCTACTAAATGGCTTCTGGCTAAGAAGTAAAATAGGTTTCTATAAGGAAAATGACATTCCACTCTATCATGCCCCCCCTCATTGCCCCCTGTATTGGCTATTGTGTTACGAATAGGTTACCCTCTGGGGCCATAGGATGAGATACCACCATGGCTGTTTTGTGGGATCTCCTGTAAAGCATCTACACATACACGTTTGTTTAATGCCTATAATCCAGAGGAAAAAATAATTCCAAGGACAGAAAACTGGACCCTAAAAGCTGGTAGGTCTTCGACTGGCAAAAAATTGAGTTTTCCCCTAGAATTTCTAGGACTTAAACTAAGGACACATCCCTTAACCTGGAAATCCTGGCCCAAGGAAGAAGAAAACCTACAAAAATTTTAAGGATACATTGGGACTGGTAGTTTCAGAAAGTTGTATCTACTGAGCTAGTTAAAAAGTTTCACGTTTTTGTAGCAGGGGGAGCAGTACCAGGGATTGAACTTGGGCACTCACAGTGAGCCACCTCCCCAGCCCTATTTTGTATTTTATTTAGAGACAGGGTCTCACTGATATGCTTAGCAACTCACTTTTGCTGAGACTTTGAACTCATGAACCTCCTTCCACAGCCTCCCCGAGTATTGTGATTACAGGCATGTGCCACTGAGCCCCACCAAGTTTTGTTATTTTAATTGCAATTGTTATCCTATTTTTTAGTAACACGTTAAGCTTAAGGGGAATAAAAGGAGTAAGTATTCTTCCTGGTCAGGAATGAAAGGAAAACAAAGTTCTAAAGGTAATGATAATTGTTGAGAGCTAGCTCCCCAAGGGGAGAATGTCAAGAGATGAAAGAATTTGGGGGCAGTGGATGTTGCTCAAATGGTAGATCACTTGACTAGCATATGCACCCTGGGTTTGATCACTAGTGCCACAAAAAAAGTAAGTATATAAATAAAAATTAATTTTCAGGAAGGCTTAGGTTGAGTCTTCTCTGTCCACCAGGAGAATTGGTTGGCTAGCATCATAAAGGAATGGTCTTTGGGTATTTGAAGTCTTGGGATTTAGTTCCTCTTGTGTTAATCATTTGCTTATGTGAACCTGATCAAGTTACTCTCAGCCATGGTTTATCTGTAAAGTGAGGCTTAATAAAATGTACAGCATTCAGTTTTGTTTTCAAGTGCAAGAAATAGTTTACACAAAGTATTTAGCATAGCTTGAGGCATAGAATATATGCTTTAAAGTGTTACAGCGGCGTGCTAGGGATCAATCCATGCTGGGCAAATGCTGTGCCACTGAACTATACCCCCAGCCCCAAAAGAGTTTTTTTTTTTTTTTTTTTTTTTTTTTCATTTATTTTTATCATGGTCTTTATCAGATCTGAAGACAAAAACCTTCCTGTTTACATAGTGGTGTTCTCAGGTTTCCAATATGTCCATTACTTAAGATCATAATTTCACATTCTTTTATTAGAATGTATACTTTGAGTATTTGTCTAAAGAAACAATAAAAGATGAATGATAAATTAATTTATTAAGGCCTTTAAGTGAATCTGTTCACTATAGCAGGGGTCAATCATGGCTTGATTTTCATAGTTTTATGGGAACACTACCATTACCTATTTGTTTGCATTCATGGCCACTTTAATGCTCCATCTATGATCTTGAAGATATGCCCAAAGGCCACAGTATGAGCCTCAGAGTTTGCTGACTCTTGTCATTAATAAATATTTAAAAAGAGCAAACTATGTTCTTTGATGCATCTGGTTGTCATGGATTCATGAATACTTGCCCTAATTTGACATTCCTAGAAAATTTTATACCGCAAGGTATGATGAAAAAGTCCTGTGCTCACAAATGAAAACTGCTGAAGTGAACATCTTCCAGAAAGGTCAATGAACAACTTTGTGGTGGCGGGCTGCAAGGAAGGGAGGGTGGTGGTTACTGGATATTCAGAAGCACTTTTATCATTGAGCTACATCTCCAGACCCTTCTTTTTTTTTGAGAGAGAGAGGGGGGGGGGGAGAGAATTTTTTTAATATTTTTTAGTATTTGGCGGTCACAACATCTTTGTATGTATGTGGTGCTGAGGATTGAACCCGGGCCGCACGCATGCCAGGTGAGCGCGCTACCGCTTGAGCCACATCCCCAGCCCCAAGACCCTTCTAATTTTTTAATTTTGAGACAAGGTCTTGAAGTTTCTCAGGGCCTCATTAAATTGCAGAGACTGGCCTTGAACTTATGATTTTCTTGCTCCAGCTTCCCAAGTCTGTGATTACAGTCATGTGCCACTACACGTAACCTAATGAACCCGTTTTTAAAGCAGTGATTCTCAAGGCTGGGGACAGGGTACATGCTGTTGGTGAGGGAAAGATTCAGAATGACTAGTTATTTCCAGCATATTTTGAAATTTTATGTACAAAAGTGGATTTGGGAATTTTATGTTTTGTTTATCAGAAAATAGCATAGATTTAAAGGTAGTTTGTAAATACTACTCTTGCTGGGCACAGTGGTACATGCCTGTAATCCCAGCAGTTTATTGAGGCTGTCTCAAAAAGGGCTGGGGATGTGACTCAGTGGGAAAATGTCCCTGGCTTCAATCCCCAGTGTCCTCCCCTCCGCAATCTCCCTCCCCCACAAAAAAAGAAAAAATACTCTTACAGAACCGAGACTTCTTTGCTGCCCTGGAGATTCTTTATGGAAAATTGCTTCATGTTGTATCTTCTAGAGCTACAGTTCAACAAACAAGACCTTGGATAAATTTGGACACCTCCAGGAAGAAAAGAGCATGTTTAGGGAAAAATTGGCTACCCACCTCAAATCATACTTTAAATTAAATAATTAATACTTCATTACAGAGAGAATAGAGTACTTTAACTAATAATTTCAGTATAGTTTCTCATCTCCTTATTTGTCAGGTTAACTGTGAGGCACATAGTATATTTGAAAAATTGCTTTTAGAAATAAGAACAGGTCCGGGGAGGGAATATAGCTCAGCTGATAGAGTGCTTGCCTCACATGCACAAGGCCCTGGGTTCAGTCCCCAGCACCACAAAAAAAGAAAAAAAAAAAAAATGAACAGAACAAGGATGAGGATTTCTACCTCCAGGAACGATTTCTGGTTCTTGTGCTGGGGATACTACCAAACCATCTTAACTTAGGTTGAAGACTAGAGGTTCCCTGCATCATCCAGATGATATAACCAGTTGGCAAGTCCACTTGAGGACTGGTTTAATTTTATCTCTCCTCTATACTGAAGGTGTAATACTTTAGGATTCCAGCTTACAATGTCTCTGATTGAAGTTTCCCACCTTTAGGTTCCTTTGGTTTTGATTTTAGTCCATTTCAGTCCATGAAGTTTCTGAAGACTTCAAAAAATTAATATCAGGTATGTAGGGCTGCTTCCCAATAGGCAAATGCTTTAAAGGAAAAAACAGGGCTCCAAATTCTTTTTAGACTTTGACTCTATTATTCTTCATTATCTACTTAGCCTTTTGATGCGTTTAGTGAATTATTATTTCAGCTGCCCGTTTTTTTTTTTGTTTGTTTGTTTTTTGAGGGGAGAGAAGTACAAGGGATTGAACACAGGGCCTCACCATAAGTTAAGCATATGCTTTATCCTTGAATTATGCTCCCAGCCCCTCAACTGCTTTTTAGTTGGCTTTAGCACTGGGTTGATCAAATTTCTTCATACTCCATACTCCAGTCCTAGAAGTGGATTCCTTATTTCTTTGGAGCTGCGGTTAGTAGGTGAAGGCTCTTGACCTGGCTTGATATTCAACTTTCCTTCATATTAATGGGATGCAAGTAGGGAAGGACATGTTTATATTGCCTTTGTTTCTCAACCTTTGAGTAACTATTACTCGAGTCTTTTTTGTTCTGTATTTGGGGAGGACAATATTTGAGTTTTTAAAGCCTGGCAAGTTCTGTGAGTAACCCCTTGTGCCCTTGGAGTTAAAGATTGAATGGTACAGGTAATGAGCCAAGAAAAAGAAGGGATGGTTCTAAGTAGCAACAGTAATTAGGAATGTACAGTTGCAACAAGGTTTCAAAGGGTAGGAATAGAACTAATGTAGGCAAAATTAGGAACTGGGACTTGAAGTGATAGGAAATAGTGGTGGGTGGTGTACAATGAGGACTTTGTTTAGCCAGAGTAGAAAACCCATGTGGAGGGGGCTGGGGATGTGGCTCAAGCGGTAGCGCGCTCGCCTGGCATGCGTGCGGCCCGGGTTCGATCCTCAGCACCACGTACAAAGATGTTGTGTCCACCGAGAACTAAAAAATAAATATTAAAAAATTCTCTCTCTCTCTCCCCCATTCTCTCTTAAAAAAAAGAAAGAAAAAAGAAAACCCATGTGGATCCTGGGAAGAGAGTTTGGAAGTAAGTAGGACCTACATAATAAAGGGCTTTGACTATTAGGAGTTTCACCCTTGGCAGATTGACCATTAAGAACCTAACAATTTGGCCTGAGAATATAGCTCAGTTGATAGAGTGCTTGCTTTGCATGCACAAGGCCCTTGGTTCAATCCTCAGCACCACAAAAAGAAAAAAAAAACTAATAGTTTGGGCTAGTCAGAAGTAATAAAGACCTGTACATTGATTGGGAAGAATGATTAAACTTGGTGATACTTTAAACTAGCTAAGAACATTGCTCTTTTTTTTTTTTTTTTTTTTTTTTTTTAAGGAGAGGAGAGAGAGAGAAAAAGAGAATTTTTAATATTTTATTTTTTAGTTATCGGTGAACACAACATCTTTGTTTGTGGTGCTGAGGATCGAACCAGGGCTGCACGCATGCCAGGTGAGCGTGCTACCGCTTGAGCCACATCCCCAGCCCCACTTTCTTTTATTTTTATGTGGTGCTGAGGATTGAACCCAGGGCCTCGCACATGCTAGACGAGCGCTCTGCCACTGAGCCACAACCCTAGTCCCCAGAACATTGCTCTTAAAGCATCTTCCCAGTCTTATCTTCCTGGTCCCCATAACACATGTTCAGAGAGAGATTTTCTCTTAATTTCATCTGTCTTTCCCCTTCACTTTCTAATCTAGTCTAATTCTATTAGCTACTGCTGGTCCCTTTTTTTTTAGGAGTGGGAGGACATAGAGTCTCTTAAATTTACTTATTAAAGGCATTAATTAGCTCTTATATGGACTATTGAAGTTTTTCCTTTCATACTGTCCCCAGAAACCTATACTTGGCCCATCATCTTTATCTTTCATGGTGCTCCTATTGACCTCTGCTTGGAATTAATTCCATTCTTGATAGATGCCAACTTGAGTGGTGATCAGCTTTCTGCTCCCTTCATCAAGGCAGTTACCTATTCATTAGATAAATGTTTATTGAGCACTACTGTTTGCCAAGTATTGTTCTAGGTATTAGGAATACCTAGAACTGAACTGAATAGACATGGTCCCTGCTCTTGTGGCACTTATATTCTTGTTAAGCAAGACAGGCAAACTAGTAAATAAGTTAACCCAAGATTTAAAGGTGCTCACTCTCTCTTTAGAGGGGAAAGCCTGGGGACCTTCGTTTAGGACTTCAAGCTCCATCTCATTATACTTCCAAAGCTCTGCTGGAAGAACACATCCCCAGGAACTCTGCAGCGAACCGTCTAGTCGGGTTCCACCTGGTCTCAAAACGTAGTCTTGAAAATGAAATGAAAAGAGGAAACATTGGGGCTTGCCTCCAGAGGCATAAAGTCTCTAAGGAAGCAAAGGACCTGCAGGGCGAGGCCATGAAAAGGTGTTGCGGGGAGTACTGAAGAACTTCGGGGCAGGGGTTTGCCTACCGTGATGCAAGAGGGCCCTGAAAGAACAGGTAAAAGGGGCGGGAAGAAATGGAACACCAACAAGCCCCTCTCCGCAAGGGTTACAAGACACAACAGCAAAATCCCGGCGGCCCGTGAGCTCCACAGCAACCGCGCGCGTGGGGTTCTGGGAGTTGTAGTCTTCCATCCTTGGAGGTGGAGGAAGAGCTGCGGCCTCTGTAGGCCAGGTTGTTTGCACCGTCCAGTGGAGGGGCTAGCTGTATCCACACTTTCTCCGATGGAAGTTTACGGAGTCTCAAAAATTCGGGAAGTTTTTACCAGAAAATGGCAAGATAAACAGTATGAATGAATTAGGTATACGCTTGAAGATAGTGGGAAGAAAGCGTGCTAGAAGTGATAGGATCATCCCAGGTAGAAGAAACTGCTCCTAGAAAACTTGGAAGCAGCAATTCTGGATGGCTGAGGACACAAGTTTGAGTAGGTATGGCAAACAGTGGATTTGAGGATTTAGAAGTGGAAAGAAACCAAGTCATGAAGAGTCTGAACGTCAAATTCAAGATTTTGACCTTTTTTAAATGTATGGACACCACACAGCCCCTGCAGAATGAATGGCTCCCTACTTTTGTGTTTCTTCCTCTTTTGTGCTGCTCAGAGCCTTGGCACGGAAGGCAGCAGCTCTACCAGTGAGCTACACCCCCGCCCTAGTTCATCTTTTTATAACAAAAAGATCACTTGCTATAGCATGCTGATTGCAGCTACAACCCAAGAGCCCAGTAAGGATCATGACGTGGTCAGAGTTTAAAAAGTATTTTTTAGATGATCATATCTGAGATTTAAAAAAGAAATGGTCAGGGGCTTGGGGAATGTGGCTCAGTGGTACAATGCTTGCCTAGCAAGTATGAGTCCCCGGATTCAATTCTCAGTACAACAAGAAAAAGAAATGGTCAACCATAGAGTGAATAAGAAGGCAGCAAGACTGAGAGCAAGAAGCCTCTGGAGTTCAAAGCCAGCCTCAGCAAAAAAGAGGTGCTAAGCAAGTCAGTGAGACCTTGTCTTTAAATAAAATATTAAAAAAACAGGGCTGCAGATGTGGCTCAGTGATCCAGTGCCTCTGAGTTCAATCCCCATTACCCGCCCCCAAAAGTTAGTTTGCCCATATTTTAAAATAGAAGACCTAACATTTAAACGCTAAGATTTCTAACTTCTCTTGAAACATCAGAAGATTTGACAATTTACAGCCCTGATTCTTTCATAATTAATAAGCTGGAGCTGTGTATCTGCTGTGCCTTTAAACAAAATATATGGCCTCCAGTTTATCACATTTCCCACTATCCCTTCCATCCCTTAAACTGAGGTGAAGTATTGATTGTCATTTACCATGTGCTTTTGTTGTCATTTTCTTTTTTTTTTTTTATAAGAATCAAGCGATTCTTTTTTTTTTTAATATTTATTTTTTAGTTTTCGGTGGACACAACATCTTTGTTTGTATGTAGTGCTGAGGATCCAACCTGAGCCGCAGGCATGCCAGGTGAGTGCTCTATCGCTGGAGCCACATCCCTAGCCCTGTTGTCATTTTCTTATACTGAGTCCTGTTTGGCCTGGAAATGTTTGAAATGCCCATCATTGTACTATTTCTACATGGTATTTCTGAGGAATGATAAAATAAATCTATTTTAGAATGACTGGTCATGCAAAACAGATTGAATGCAAAATTTGGGAGTCAGAAAATAAGAAATAGGTTGGAAACCTGTTGAAGGAATATTGATATAAAACTCTAGGGATTTTTCATGCCTAAGTGGCCAGGAAGATATCATCATCAAAGAACAACAAAGTGGGGAGGGCTGTGGGTATAGCTTCATAGTAAAGCATTTGCCTACCATGTCAGGCCCTGGGTTTAATCCCTAGCACCACTAAACAAAAGGAGGGAGAGAAGGAAAAGAAAGAAAGATAGGGAGTAACTGGAAAGGGTGATGATCAATACTTTGCCAATAGTACTTTGTGAGCAAGGTCCATGAGTTACCAAATACATAATCTTCCAGTATTCTGCTGGACATATATTAGGTGCTCAGGAAATTCTAGTTGGATTATACCTGATTTTCATGTGAACCATATCTGATGGGATATTGGAGAGCTGGAATGGTCAAATGAAACCAGTAAGTTGTGCATCTTAGGAATTTCTCCAGGATGGGTGATCCTCAGCCTTGGTCATAGTTATTCCATTTGGGGGGAAAAAAAACCTGTGCAGAAGTCCAGAAGCAAAACAGGAATTGAGTATGAGAAGTGGAGATAGGAAGAAAATGCTGTTGCTCCAGGGAACAAAATCAAAAGGTTAAGAAACCAAACTGCAAGACTTTACCTGAATTGTTGAAACACCAAGCTCTTATTCAGAATATTAGGCAGGGGATTTTGGACAATGAGGCTGGGAAGTTGGGAAGGCTGACTTCTGTAAATGTTTTTGATAGCACACCATTTAAGGAGTAAAAAATTTCAGCCCAAACCCCCAATAAATACTTGTTTACAAGTTATTTATATGTAAATTGTATATCCCATTGCACACACTTAGGAGGCTCTGATACAATCAAAGAGAATCACTGTAGCTTCTGGAGCAGAGGAAGACATGTTACCAGTCCATCTGCAAAATTTTAGAAGCTGAGACATCAAAAAACTGTGACTGGCTTACAGTGCTTTCCAAGTGCCTGCCACTGCCCCACTAAATTATAATAACTCAAATTTAGTCCCTATAACAATCCTACTCTGTAGGCTTTATCATCATCATCATCATCATCATCATCATTATACTGGTATGAGAATTGAACAGAGGGGCGCTTAACCACTGATCCACATCCTCAGCCTCTTTTATTTTTATTTATTTTTTTTTAGTTGTTGAGCAAATTTATTTTATTTATTTATATACGATGCTGAGAATCAAACCCAGTGTCTCACACATACTAAGCAAGCGCTCTAACACTGAGCCACAACCCCAGCCCCTTTATTTTTTATATTGAAACAGGGTCACGCCAAGGCTGGCCCTTGACTTTTGTGAGCCTCCTGCCTCAGCTTCCTGAGTCACTGGGATCACAGTGCACCACAGGCCGGACAGATTACTATTATCTATAACAAAAGAGGAAACTGAGGGCGGGCGAGATTAGGAAATCTTTCCGGGTCACACAGCTGCATTGCCAGAATTTGCCCCTCAGTGATCTGGGTTCGGGGCTGGGGATGTGGCTCAAGCGGTAGGGCGGTCTCCTGGCATACGTGCAGCCCGGGTTCTCGATCCTCACGCACCACTTACAAACAAAGATGTTGTGTCCGCCAAAAACTAAAATAAATATTTTTTTAAAATGATCTGGGTTCACAGTCCACGGGTTTAACGGGTTTGGGGGCTAGAACAGTGTTCTTCACAGGTGGCTCCAAGTCAAAATCGCTCACCGATCAGCGCTACCGTGGGAGTGCTAGTCCTATGCTAGGAGACAGCAAGAACGCACTAACAGCTAAGCCTTCTCCAGAGGGTGGCTCAGGGCAGGTCAGTTTATCCACAGTCAGCGTCCCCAGAGGCCCAGGTAGAAAGGCACCCGGGCGCAGATTGATGGGCTAGGTTTCTGTGGTTTCCGGGCTGAGACTGCAGAGGCAAAGTCGGCTCCGGGCGTCTAACTGCAAACGTCGCGCTGCGGGCGTCCTTTACGGCAGGCGTGTGCGTCGCTAGCCGGACGTTCTGAAGCGAAGGCCCGGGAGGGGACAAGGACACGGCGGTGGGAAGGTAGGAGTTGCTTATGTCTGCATGGCAGTGAATGAGTTTCCTTCTGACCTGTCTTGGACGAATTCCCTCATGGTTTGGGTGTCCCCTTCTCCCAGGCCCGAGCTCTGGGCCTGCTCCCTGGCACATCCCGTGACCCCCTCTCCTGGAGACCGCACCTTGCTCAGTTGTCTTTCCAGGTTGATTTAGTTTTTACCGGATTGATGCTTTGGCCTTCTGTTCCTTAACTGAAATCCACGCTCCTTATCTCGGCCATCAAGCCCCTGAGTGGTTTTGGCCCCTCCAGCCTCGTTCATTTCATTTTTCCCATCGTGCATTCTGTGTTTCACCCTCTCCGGGGCCTCAGTGTCCCCAAACATGCCCAGCACACACGCTGGAACGCATTCTGTTGCTGGACTGGAGTAGTGTGTCCACCGATCTTCATTTGGCCAACTCAGCCCGTCTCAAAGGCATTTTCAAGTCTCAGGGAATCCTCGGCTGCTTCCTCAAAAACTCTTGACCTCTGAACCACTCTGTTTCTTGCAGTGGGTTTCTAGTTCCCAGTGTCTCTCTAGTGCATACGTTGATTAGCTGCTTTCCCCCTTCTCAGTGCCTGGAAATAAATTATTCAGGAAAGAATAGGATGAAACTTTAGAAATTAAATTCACCAGTAAATCTACTTTGTATACACAATTGCAATGGTATTTTTATTTTTTCCTCCTTTTGTTTTATTATGTGTGTCTTTGTCTCTTTGTCTTTACTTTATTTAACAGTATAAGGTATTTGACATGTATATTCTCTTCTCCCGATGTCTCATTTATTCTACTGAATACCAGAAATTAATTACCCATTTCTTTATTATTTGCACATTTAAGTGTTTTTGGTTTGTAAATGTGTGGGATTTTCTTTTCTTTCTTTTTTTTTTTTTTTTGTCTTGTTTTTGTTTTTTGTTTTTTGCAGTACTGGGGTTTGAACCCAGGTATGCTCTACCACTAAGCTACATCCCCAGCCCTTTTTATATTTTGAGACAGGTCTTGCTTAGTTGCCCAGGCTGTCCTCAATTTTTTAAAAATATTTTTCGGCGGACACAACATCTTTATTTTATTTTTATGTGGTGCTGAGGATGGAACCCAGCACTCCGCGCATACTAGGCGAGCACTTTACCACTTGAGCCACATCCCCAGCCCCTGTCCTCAAATTTGCTGTCCTCCTGCTCCCAAGTCACTGGAATTACAGTCATCATCACCATGCCCTGCTTCAGTTATTGTAAATTCATTTTTTTCAGCAGTTACCAAGCCCCTGCCCTCAAAGCATTTTTTGTCCAGTAGGAGAGATACAAGAAAAATCTGTTATATATAGTACTGTGCAAAGTACTTCTTGGAAATTGAGAATGCTATATAACAGAGGAGGGACACCATATTCAGGAGGGTTTCTCAGGAAATGTGTCGCCCAAGTTGACATGGAAAGAATGGACAGAAAAAATGTAAAGAAACTTGTCACTCTGACATATACCTGTAATCTCAGCTTTCTGGCAAATTGAGGCAGGAGGATCACAAGTTTGAGGCCAGTTTCAGCAACTTAGTAAGACTGTCTCAAAATTAAAATTAGAAAGGGCTGGGGAGATGTAGCTCAGTGGTAGAGTGCCCCTGGATTCAATCCTCATACAGAAAAAGGAAAAAGAACAATGTAAAGAAGTATTCTGTGTTTGTATCTATTTTGTTCTTTTCAGTTTTCTTCAGATCTATTTCAAATACCTGGTATTCACTCAAAACGTGAAAGTTTTTGAACTTTTGACAAAAATGTTCTTAATATACAGAGGAGTTTTTAACATTGTTTTTTAATTCTAGTTCAAGTTTTTCCTTGAGTTTTGTGTAAGTACAAAAATTGCTCACCTACCATAAATTGGGAGAATCTATCTAATGAAAAAGTTTGTTGAGAAGAAATTTGGATAATACAGCATTCTAGAGGATACTTATCATGATTATCTCATTTTTTCCTTGGTAATGTCTCATTTGATTGTATTCTTGTGGCATTATTATTATTATTTATCTTCCATTACAGCCATGCCTTTCTTTGATGTGCAGAAAAGGTTGGGCATTAACTTAGACCGTCATCTAACAATCCAAAGTGCTGATCAGCCCTACAAGATTCCTTCTCGATGCCACGCTTTTGAAAAAGAATGGATAGAGTGTGCACATGGAATTGGTAATATCCGCGCCCAGAAAGAGTGCAAGATAGAATATGAAGATTTCATAGAATGTTTGCTTCGACTGAAAACGGTGAGGAAATGGTGGAGATGGGAGCTGAATGACTTGCTTTTTTCTTTGGGGCTATTTTTAAAGTGTTTTAATTGGTCTTGAGACTGGGGCTACTGAGAGACCAAGTGCCTTCAGATCTGAGGAGGCCCAGTCTTCCTTAGTGTTCTTCTTCATCTTCTCCCAAATTTTCCCTGCTGTAGCCACCAGGTTAGAAATTATATGTGTGTACATTTTTTTCAGTAGGCTATAAAGCAGAAAATACCAAGTAGCTTTGGGTGTTTTAACTGTCCTTGAAAATCTCTGGGCAAAAAATATTTTAGATTCATTGAACACTCATTGAGAAGAGGTTATATCCTACAGATCTGTTAGAATGAACATCATATAGCAGTCTGAATTCGTTCATACTCTAGGGAAGATGGAAGTGTTAAAGAGATTGCTGACCAAGATGCAGAGTAAAAAAGATCTTAGCAGCACAGTGCCCACCTCCTCAAGAGTTGAATGAGTTTTATAACATAAAGGGACCTATTTTCCCATAGAGAAGAAATCTCTTGGTTTGGGCTTTAATTTTGCCTATTTCTGTGCTTCAGATATAACAGATTTTTTTTTTTTTCCCTTTTAAGATAGTATCTTGCCACATTGCCCAGGCTGGTCTCCAACTCCTGGACTTAAGTGATCCTCCTTCCTTAGCCCATAGTCCCAGAGTATGGTGCTAAGCCTGGATCCATATAGAAAACAAAAACAAACAAACAAACAAAAAAAAACAACAACTTCTTTTTAACATATTTAAACAACTTTTAATTCTTTATGTGGTACTAAGATTTGAACCCAGGGTCTCATGCATGCCATGCAAGCATTCTACCACTAAGCTATATCTCCAGCCCATAGAAATGTTTCTATTACTTACAAATGCTTGGGGTTCAGGGAGACAATTCACATTTTTAGTTAAATTTGCAGCAAACTGGATCAATTTAAAGTCCTTGGCTGGGTGTGATGGCACACACCTATAATCCCAGCGACTCGGGAGGCTGAGACAGGAGAATAGTGAGTTCAAAGCCAGCCTCAGCAAGGACAAAGCAACTCAGTGAGACCTTGACTCTAAATAAAATACAAAAAAGGGCTGGGGATGTGGCTTAGTGGTTGAGTGCCCCTGAGTTCAATCCCCAGTACTACCCTGGCACCCCTGCCAAAAAATAATTTAAAGTTCTTATCTGTTAACATCTGCTATTGACATTTGGATAATAGGAAGCTAAACTTGGAAGGAATGAGGAAGTATCAGGTAGTGTTCTTATATTGATCTCTCCCGGAATCCAGTCATTCATTAGTTAATAGTTTAGTATTACCCAGGTTCGATGGGTAGATTGTGACCACTTTATAGCCATTTAGTTCACAGCATGTCCTCTAACTTTTTTTCTTCTGGCCCAGTTATTTATTGCTCAGATCCAGATGTTTACATAATCTTCAAAAATTTGTATCAGAAGGAGGTAGTGTGTGAGGTAGAAAGAACATCAGATTGGGTGTTAAGAGAGCCAGATTCTGGTGCTGGTTCTGCCACCGCTAGTTTCATGACATTGAGCAAGTCCTCTTCTTTGTCTTAGTTTTCTTATAAGGGGAAATTAGAGCTGCCTCCAAACTCACTCCTAAACTTATAGTTTATGAATAGATAAGTTACCATGTTACAGGTGTTGCTAAATGACTGAATAACTTCCTATAGGCAAAGAAATTAGTAAATCAGGGAATTAAAATGAAGCATTGTTAAAAAGTTCTTAGCAGGGCTGGGGTTGTGGTTCAGTGGTAAAAGCACTTGCTTATGTGAGGCACTAGGTTTGATCCTCAGCACCAAATTAAATAACGTTTTGTGTCTATCTACATCTAAAAATATTTTGTTAAAAGTTCTTAGTATATAATAATGCATTTGTTTCTCAAAGTAATCCTGTGAGATGAGTTACTATTATTTTTTCTATTATAAGTTTAAAATTTGAGAGGGGATAGGGTTGTAGCTCAGTGGTAAAGCACTTAACATACCATCTGCAAAGCCCTGGCACCTAAAATAAATAAATTAAGACAAGGAAAAATTAAGGACATTGATTAAACTCTTAGAGCTAGTAAGTGTTGGACTTGGGATTTCAGCCTGGTAAGGCTATTCTAGAGACTGTCCTTATCTACAACACTGAGTGTCATTTTTTAATTATTTTTCCTTGTTTGTTTGTTGGTACTAGGGATTGAACCCAGGCCTTGTGCATGTTAAGCATGCACTTTACTACTATTTCCTCAGCCCCATTCAGTGGTTATTGCTTCTCGCTCAGAAAGATTTGATATATGGTATTGTCAACCATGACTTGTTCTGTTGGGAGACTCATTCAGAAATGCTCTTGAGAGGGGCTTGGGATGTGGCTCAAGTGGTAGCATGCTTGCCTGGCATGCTTGGGGCACTGAGTTCGATTCTCAGCACCACGTAAAAATAAAATAAAGATATTGTGTCCACCTAAAAACTAAAAATAAATATTTAAAAAAAGAAAAAAGAAATGCTTTTGAGAGAAATGGTAAGAAAGTAGTCTGTTAAACCTAGCCAGGTGGCACATGTTCAGAATCCTAGGCACTCTAGAGGCTGAGGCAATAGGATCACAAGTTGGAGGCCAGCTTCAGCAATTTTGCAAGACCCTATCTCAAAAAAATAAAGAACACTGGGGTGTTGCTATTTAACACACCTGGGCTAAACCCAATACTAGGGAAAATAAGAAAAAGAATATAGTCCATTTAAAATTGTTAATATTTATATCAGTATTTTGGTTAACTTTTTTTTTTTCTTCCTACCGAAGTTATATCCATGTTACTTCTTTTTTTTTTAATTTTATTTTTTTTAGTTGTATATGGACACTATACCTTTATTTTATTTATTTTGTTTTTTATATGGTGCTGAAGATTGAACCCAGTACCTCACATGTGCTAGGCAAGCACTACCACTGAACCACAACCGCAGTCCCACCCCATATTACTTCTTTAAAGTTGATAAGATTTTAGCTAAATATGCTAACTTTGTGCTTTTGGTAAAAGATAGTCATTAATTTAAAGATAATATTAATTGGAGCACCTATTATGTTATGAACTATTCTAGGCAGTAGGAATATCACAATTATCAAAATAGCAGAAGTCTCTGACTTCATGAGTTTTTATTCTAGTGCGATTAGAAGAAAATTGACAAACAAAATATGATGTGTCAGGTGGTAAGTGTGATGGGGAAAGTAAACTAGGAGTAGGACAGAGAGTGTTAGCGTGGGAGCTAAATGAATGCTACTCTGAATAGCCCTTAGGGTAGTCAGTGGGTGGTGGTACATGCCTGTAATCCTAGCGGCTTGGGAGGCTAAGGCAGGAGGATTGCAGGTTCAAAGCCAACCTCAGCAATTTAGTGAGGTTCTAAGCAACCTACCAAGACCCTGTCTCAAAATAAAAATAAGAAGGGCTGGGGATGTGTCTCGATTGTTAAGCACCCTTTGGGTTCAATTTCTGGTACAAAAATAAATAAATAAAACAGGGCTGGGGTTGTGGCTCAGTGGTAGAGCACTTGCCTGGCACCTGTGAGGCACTTGGTTTGATCCTGAGCACCGCATAAGATGCTCATCTACAACTAAAAAAAAAAAATTATTATAAAGCAGATATTAGGTTAGTCAAAGAAGAGCTCTCAGCATTTGAAGATGTAGGCAAAGAATTTAAGAAAGCCACATGGATATGAGGGAAGAATGTTCTGGGCAGAGGAAACAGTAAGTGCAAAGGTCCCTGAGCTGGAATAGAGAAGGATATTAAAAGATAAAGTCAGAGAGGTCCTTGTAAGCCATTATGAGGAGACGCCATTGAAGGGCTTTGATTATTAGAGGAATGCCTCAGGATTGGTAAGTATACTTTCTATGTTACAGAAACCAGGGGCCAAATCATATCATTGTTGTGGCTAGGCTTTGATTTATTGGGAAGAAACCAGTGGCCCATCAGAGAATGGAATAGAACTCAGGGCTCAAAGGTGGCCAAGCACTTTCCAAGCCTTTACTTTTTTACCTAAAAAGAGATCTCATATTGACTGTTTCTTTCTTTGTACCTTACTGAATTTTTGTTTTTGCTTTTTGGACCTGGGATTGAACCCAGGGACACTTAACCACTGAGCCACATCCCCAGCCCCTGTTTTATTTCTTTTCTTTTCCTTTTTTTCTGTGGTGCTTTGGATCGAACCCAGGGCCTTATGCATACGGGGCAAGCACTCTACCAACTGAGCTATATCCCCAGCCTCCCACCCCACCCCATTTTCTTATTTTGAGACAGGGCCTCCTAAACTATTGAAGTTAGCCTCAAACTTGGAATCCTCTTGCCTGAGCCTCCTCAGTCACTAGAATTAAAGTGTGTGCCACTGCACCCAGTTCCTGGGGATTAAACCCTGGGCCTCTTGTATGCTGGGTAAGCACTCTACTACTGAGCTATATCCCCAGCCCTTTTTCATTTTTTATTTTATGTTATTCATTTTTACAGTACTGGGAATTGAACCCAGGATCTAGCATATGCTAAGCAAGTGCTCTATCACTGAGTTATATGCCCAGCCTTTTTTTTTATTATTCTTTTTTAAATCTTATTTGTTTATTTATTTTTGAGGTGCTGGGATTGAACCCAGGGCCTTGTGCATGTGAGGCAAGCATTCTACCAACTGAGCTATATCCCCAGCCCTCTTTTTTTAAATTTCATTTGTTTATTTTTATGTGGTGCCGGGGATCGAACCTAGTGCCTCACGCATGCTAGGCAAGCACTTTACTACTGAGCCACAACCCCAGCCCTCCCCTCTTTTTTCTTTTAAAGTATTTTTAGTTGTACATGGACAAAATCATTTTATTTTTATGTAGTGCTGAGGATTGAACCCAGCACCCTACCCCACCCCCAAGCCCTTTTTTGAGGGCAAGTCTTGCTAAGTTGCCCCTGCCATCCTTGAACTTGTGGTCCTCTTGCCTAACATGTGTGGGGGATTTCCATTCCTAGGACAGTAAAAAGAAAATGATGGACTTTGTCTTAAAGTTCCTTTATAGGATGAAAAACCTTACAGAATTTAAAAATGAAACAAAAATCTAGCTTGATTTCTCCAGACCTTGCTTTCTGATACAACTTTTCTTCTACTTTAAATGCTTTTTTCCTTTGACAGATGAAACGTGTGAATACCATCAGGAAGCAGCGGGATAAGCTAATAAAGGAAGGGAACTACACCCCTCCACCTCACCACTTGGGCAAGGCGGATCCTAGGCCTTGAGCAGAGCAGCTGCTGATGGCAAGAGGCTGATGTTTCATGTTCTCTTTTCCATTGAAAGATTGTTTACTGAAAACTTCAAAGTGTATAAAATAAAGGATTGCTCCATCTTATTTGTTCTGTTTTCTCTTGGCTCAACCTTTTCCATGATAAGATTATAACCTTTTTATTTATTATTATTATTTTTTGTACCAGGGATTGAACCCAGGGGTGCTTAACCACTGAGCCACATCCCAGCCTGTTTTTTTTTTTTTAACATTTTGAGAAGGGTCTCGCTAAGTTGCTGAGGCTGGCTTTGCATTTAGCAGTCCTCCTGCCTCAGCCTCCAAGCCACTGAGATTACAGGCATGTGCCACCATATATGGTTTACAAACAATTTTTTAAGTTTGGAAAAATGCCTCTACTAGACCTAAAAAATTATCATCTAGGGAATTATTACCATTTTCTGAATGCTTATTACAGAGGTACTTTAAATATTTTAACTCATTTAAGAAGCCCCAGTGTTACTTAGTCTTTCCATTCTGGTTTATTTTCTGTAAAACAGGCTGGGGGAAAGGGGAGAGGGAAGACAATGTTGTGTATTTCCTAAGGTTTGTGACATCTAACTTTAAGGCTAAGAAAGTGTGAGGTTTAAATAATTTTGAAGAAACAGAGTTACTGTTTCAATTTGCTATCCTCTATCAGTGGTATTTTATTTTATTCTATTTTATTTCATTCTATTTTATTTCATTTAAATTGACATGTTTAAAAACATGTTTCTAAAAGAAAAATCTAGATGTAGAAAGGAAAATATAAATTTTAGAAAATCAGTAAGTGTTGAGAATATAATTGAAACCTCAGATATCCTGTAACATTTTTTCCCCCATTTTTTTTTTTTTTTTTTTTGTGTGTGTATGTTATTGGGGATCAAACCCAGAGATGCTTTACCATTGAGCTGCACACTCAGCCCTTTTTATTTTGAGACAAGTCTCCCTAAGTTGCTGAAGCTAGAACTTGCCATCCTCCTGCCTCAGCCTCCTGAGTATCTGGGATTACAGGTGTGCACCATCATGACTAGCTCCTAATTTTTAAAAATGGTAAAATGCACATAAAATTTACATATTGGGTTGTGGATACAGGTTAGTGGCAGAGTGCTTACCTCCATTTACAAGGCCCTGGGTTCTATTTCCAGCACCACTGAAAATATTTACTACCTTAGATTTTTTTGTTTTTGTTTTGTTTTTTCGAGGGGTACTAGGGATTAAATTCACAGGTGCCTTACTACTGATCTACATTCCCAGCACCTTTCTTTCTATTTTGAAACGGTCTCACTAAGTTGCTGCAACTAACCTCCAGCTTCAATCTTCCTGCCTCAACCTAAGTCTCTGGGATTATAAAAGTGCATGACAGTGCCCTGCTAACTTTAACCATTTTTAAGTATTCAGTTTATTGATATAAAGTACATTCATATTGTTATACTACCATCTATCTTCAGAACTCTCACTTGCAAACTTTGAAACTCCGCATTAAAACAATAACTCCCTATTCTCTCTCCCCAGCCCCTGGCAACCACTGTTCTATTTTCTGTGTTTTAAATTTTTACTCTTTTAATTACCTCTTATAAGTGGAATCATACAGATTTGTCTTTCTGTTTGTTCATTTTTATATTGGGTACCAGGTTTTTGTTGATGAGTTTTAGGAGTTTTTTTATATATATTTTAGATATTCCTTATCAGATGACTTGCAAATATTTCCTCTTATCCTGTGATTTGATAGTGTGTGTTTGTGTGAGAGAGGAAAAAATGGGGTCTCACTACATTACTGGCCTCAGATTAATGGGCTCAAGCAATCCTCCTGCCTCAGCCTCCCAAATAGCTATGATTATAGGCACACATCATTGCATCTGGCTAAATAGTGTCTTTTGATGCACAAGACAATATTTTTTCTTATGTTGCCTGTGTGTTTCCAAGAAATCATTGCCAAACCCAATGTCATAAAACTTTTGCCCTATATCTTAAGAATTTTTTAGTTTTAGGTCTTACATTTACATCATGGGTCTATTTTGGATTAATTTTTTTTATATGGCCTTAAAGTGAGAGTCCAACTTCATTCTTTTGTGTATCATAGTCAAAATTTTCAGAACCATTTGTTTAAAAAAAAAAAACTGTCTTTTTGCCATTGATTGGTCTTGACACTCTTTTTGAAAATCATTTGACATAAGGATTTATTTCTCAGCCCTATTCTGTTCTTTTGGTCTACATGTCTTATTATGTCAGTTTTTGATTACTGTTGCTTTGTAGTAAGTTTTGAAATCAAGAAGTGTGAGTGCTCTGGCTTTGTTCTTTTTTAGCAGTGTTTTGGTTATTCGAGATCCTTTGAAATGCCATATGAATTTTGGGAGGGATTTTTCCATTACTGCAAAAAAAAAAAAATAAGGCCACTTGAATTTTGATAGAGATGACAGTTAAGTCTATAGATTGATATGAATAATATTGACATCTTAGCAATATTGTCTTTCAATCCATGAACATGGAATGTCTTTCCATTTATCTCTCCTTTAATTTCTTTTAGAAATCTCTTGTGCTTTTTATTGTACAATTCCTAAGTGTTTTATTAAGCATTTTTAAGTATTCAGTTTGATGCTATTATAAATGAAATTGTTTCCTTAATTTCCTTTTCAAATGACTTATAGTTAATCCTGTAGCATTTTGAATCATAAATGTCAGCTCAAGAATAAGGTTGTCCTAAAAAGAAAAAGTACATTGTATGCTAGTCTCAAAATTGGAAGGATTAGATTTGGCATTTGATCAGGGCCCTGCTTATCCCTTCTGTTACAGGGCAAATCTCTAGCCAAGCAGCATTTTCTTAAACCCATTTATCAGTCACAATGAAAAAGCAAGCTGGAGTTCATCCAGTAAGGTCCCAGGCTATGGCCCTGTTTTAGGTTGTTTTAATTATGCTCTGTACACAAAAGCTTTTCTGAGTTTTTTAAGTTCAAAATGACAGTGAATATATATTATTTTTGTAAAATCAGAGAACCCAATTGGAAGGGCCAGAGAGAAAAGCAGAATCAAGGCTTAAAGTAGGTACATGCCCTTTCATACAGAGAAATCTTTTATTCCTGAGCTCTGGCTTGTGGAATAAAGGGAAACCAAATCCCATTAGATTGTATTTACCTACAGGTAAAACATGGGTAAAGAATACAGAACTTAATTGTGTGTGTTGGAAAGATTTACTTGATGCCTTTAAGGATATCAAAAGTCTTCATTTACATCTGATAGCTTTAAACAGCACTAGGACAAGCAACCTGCCTATCGCCTGTGTAGCTGGCAAACTTTGCACCTTAATTGCTTATTTTGAGAAAGTAGGACAGAAATGTTTGAACTGAAAGAACAGACCTGGGTCCTGGAAAGAGCCAGCTCTTCCACCTCTGTTCTTTAAATGATTTGAACAAGCAGAGACACAAGGGCTAGGGGGTGTAGTTATGTGATACAGCTAGTCCCTATGTTTGATTCCCAGCACCATTAAAAAAAAAAAAAAAAAAAAAAAAAAAATATATATATATATATATATATATATAAGTATTTTGTAAAATATAAAAATATATATTCAGAAGATAATATATGTGTATGTATATTTAAAAAATTTTTTAAACAATTTTTATACTTATTTTTAGTTGTAGTTGGACACAATACCTTTATTTTATTTATTTGTTTTTTTTTTTTATTTTTTTTATTGTTGGTTGTTCAAAACATTACATAGTTCTTGATATATCATATTTCACACTTTGATTCAAGTGGGTTATGAACTCCCATTTTTACTCCGTTTACAAATTGCAGAATCACATCAGTTACACTTCCATTGATTTATATATTGCCATACTAGGGTCTGTTGTATTCTGCTGCCTTTCCTATCCGTTACTACCCCCCTCCCCTCCCCTCCCCTCCCCTCCCCTCTTCTCTCTCTACCCACTCTACTGCAGTTCATATCTCCCCCTTGTATTATTTTTCCCTTTCCCCTCGTTACCTCTTGTATGTAATTTTGTATAACCCTGAGGGTCTCCTTCCATTTCCATGCAATTTCCCTTCTCCCTCCCTTTCCCTCCCACCTCTCGTCCCTGTTTAATGTTAATCTTCTTCTCATGCTCTTCGTCCCTACTCTGTTCTTAGTTACTCTCCTTATATCAAAGAAGACATTTGGCATTTGTTTTTTAGGGATTGGCTGGCTTCACTCAGCATAATCTGCTCTAATGCCATCCATTTCCCTCCAAATTCTATGATTTTGTCATTTCTTAATGCAGAGTAATACTCCATTGTGTATAAATGCCACATTTTTTTTATCCATTCGTCTATTGAAGGGCATCTAGGTTGGTTCCACAGTCTTGCTATTGTGAATTGTGCTGCTATGAACATCGATGTAGCAGTGTCCCTGTAGCATGCTCTATTTAGGTCTTTAGGGAATAGACCGAGAAGGGGAATAGCTGGGTCAAATGGTGGTTCCATTCCCAACTTTCCAAGAAATCTCCATACTGCTTTCCAGATTGGCTGCACCAATTTGCAGTCCCACCAACAATGAACAAGTGTACCCTTTTCCCCACATCCTCGCCAGCACTTGTTGTTGTTTGACTTCATAATGGCTGCCAATCTTACTGGAGTGAGATGGTATCTTAGGGTGGTTTTGATTTGCATTTCTCTGACTGCTAGGGATGGTGAGCATTTTTTCATGTACTTGTTGATTGATTGTATGTCCTCCTCTGAGAAGTGTCTGTTCATGTCTTTGGCCCATTTGTTGATTGGGTTATTTGTTATCTTGTTGTCTAATTTTTTGAGTTCTTTGTATACTCTGGATATTAGGGCTCTATCTGAAGTGTGAGGAGTAAAGATTTGTTCCCAGGATGTAGGCTCCCTATTTACCTCTCTTGTTGTTTCTTTTGCTGAGAAAAAACTTTTTAGTTTGAGTAAGTCCCATTTGTTGATTCTAGTTATTAACTGTTGTGCTATGGGTGTCCTATTGAGGAATTTGGAGCCCGACCCCACAGTATGTAGATCGTAGCCGACTTTTTCTTCTATCAGACGCCGTGTCTCTGATTTGATATCAAGCTCCTTGATCCATTTTGAGTTAACTTTAGTGCATGGCGAGAGAAAGGGATTCAGTTTCATTTTGTTGCATATGGATTTCCAGTTTTCCCAGCACCATTTGTTGAAGATGCTATCCTTCCTCCATTGCATGCTTTTAGCCCCTTTATCAAATATAAGATAGTTGTAGTTTTGTGGGTTGGTTTCTGTGTCCTCTATTCTGTACCATTGGTCCACCCGCCTGTTTTGGTACCAGTACCATGCTGTTTTTGTTACTATTGCTCTGTAGTATAGTTTGAAGTCTGGTATCGCTATACCGCCTGATTCACCCTTCCTGCTTAGCATTGTTTTTGCTATTCTGGGTCTTTTATTTTTCCATATGAATTTCATGATTGCTTTCTCTATTTCTATAAGAAATGCCATTGGGATTTTGATTGGTATTGCATTAAACCTATAGAGAACTTTTGGTAATATTGTCATTTTGATGATGTTAGTTCTGCCTATCCATGAACAGGGTATATTTTTCCATCTTCTAAGATCCTCTTCTATTTCTCTCTTTAGGGTTCTGTAGTTTTCATTGTATAAGTCTTTCACCTCTTTTGTTAGGTTGATTCCTAAGTATTTTATTTTTTGGGGGGATATTGTGAATGGAGTGGTTGTCCTCATTTCCATTTCAGAGGATTTGTCGCTGATATACAGGAATGCCTTTGATTTATACGTGTTGATTTTATATCCTGCCACTTTACTGAATTCATTTATTAGCTCTAATAGTTTCTTTGTAGACCCTTTTGGGTCTGCTAGGTATAGAATCATGTCATCTGCAAATAGTGATAATTTAAGTTCTTCTTTTCCTATTTTTATGCCTTTAATTTCTTTCGTCTGTCTAATTGCTCTGGCCAGTGATTCGAGAACTATGTTGAACAGAAGTGGTGAGAGAGGGCATCCCTGTCTTGTTCCAGATTTTAGAGGGAATGCCTTCAATTTTTCTCCATTCAGAATGATGCTAGCCTGAGGTTTAGCATAGATTGCTTTTACAATGTTGAGGTAAGTTCCTGTTATCCCTAGTTTTTCTAGCGTTTTGAACATAAAGGGATGCTGTACTTTGTCGAATGCTTTTTCTGCATCTATCGAGATGATCATATGGTTCTTATTTTTAAGTCTATTGATGTGGTGAATAACATTAATTGATTTCCGTATATTGAACCAGCCTTGCATCCCAGGGATGAATCCTACTTGATCATGGTGCACAATTTTTTTGATATGTTTTTGAATCCGATTTGCCAAAATTTTATTGAGGATTTTTGCATCTAGGTTCATTAGAGATATTGGTCTGTAGTTTTCTTTCTTTGAAGTGTCTTTGTCTGGTTTAGGAATCAGGGTGATGTTGGCCTCGTAGAAAGAATTTGGAAGTTCTCCCTCTTTTTCTATTTCCTGAAATAGCTTGAAAAGTATTGGTGTTAGTTCCTCTTTAAAGGTTTTGTAAAACTCTGCTGTATACCCATCCGGTCCTGGGCTTTTCTTAGTTGGTAGTCTTTTGATGGTTTCTTCTATTTCCTCAATTGATATTGGTCTGTTTAGGTTGTCTATATCCTCCTGCCTTAATCTGGGCAGATCATATGACTTAAGAAATTTATCGATGCCTTCACTATCTTCTATTTTATTGGAGTATAAGGATTCAAAATAGTTTCTGATTATCTTCTGTATTTCTGAAGTGTCTGTTGTGATATTGCCTTTTTCATCCCGTATGCTAGTAATTTGATTTCTCTCTCTTCTTCTCTTCGTTAGCATGGCTAAGGGTCTGTCGATTTTATTTATTTTTTCAAAGAACCAACTTTTAGTTTTGTCAATCTTTTCAATTGTTTCTTTTGTTTCGATTTCATTAATTTCAGCTCTGATTTTAATAATTTCTTGCCTTCTACTTCTTTTGCTGTTGTTTTGCTCTTCTTTTTCTAGGATTTTGAGATGGAGTATGAGATCATTTATTTGTTGGTTTTTTCTTTTTTTAAGGAATGAACTCCAAGCAATGAATTTTCCTCTTAGAACTGCTTTTAATGTGTCCCATAGATTCCGATATGTTGTGTCTGTGCTTTCATTTATCTCTAAGAATTTTTTAATTTCCTCCTTGATGTCTTCTATAACCCATTGATCATTTAGTAACCAATTGTTCATTCTCCAAGTGATGCATATTTTTTCCTTCCTTCTTTTATCGTTGATTTTCAGTTTCATTCCATTATGATCAGATAAGATGCATGGTATTATCTCCACTCCTTTATATTGTCTAAGAGTTGCCCTGTGACATAATATATGATCTATTTTTGAGAAGGATCCATGTGCTGCTGAGAAAAAAGTGTAACTGCTTGATGTTGGGTGGTATATTCTATATATATCAATTAAGTCTAGGTTATTAATTGTGTTATTGAGTTCTATAGTTTCCTTATTCAACTTTTGTTTGGAAGATCTGTCTAGTGGTGAGAGAGGTGTGTTGAAGTCTCCCATGATTATTGTATGTTGGTCTATTAGACTCTTAAACTTAAGAAGAGTTTGTTTGATGAACATAGCTGCACCATTGTTTGGGGCATATATATTTATGATAGTTATGTCTTGTTGGTGTATGGTTCCCTTGAGCAGTATGTAGTGTCCCTCTTTATCCCTTTTGATTAACTTTGGCTTGAAATCTATTTTATTTGATATCAGTATGGACACTCCTGCTTGTTTCCTAAGTCCATATGAGTGATATGATTTTTCCCAACCTTTCACCTTCAGTCTATGTATGTCTTTTCCTATCAAATGCGTCTCCTGTAGGCAGCATATTGTTGGGTCTTGTTTTGTGATCCATTCTACTAGTCTGTGTCTCTTGATTGGTGAGTTTAAGCCATTAACATTTAGGGTTATTATTGAGATATGGGTTGTTCTTCCAGCCATAATTGTTTATTTATGTTACTAAACATGGTTTGTTTTCCTTTTTTGATTATTTTCCCCCCCTTTACTGTCCTACCTCCCACTGTTGGTATTCATTGTTATTTTCCATTTCCTCTTCCTGTAATGTTTTGCCGAGGATGTTTTGAAGACATGGTTTTCTAGCTGCAAATTCTTTTAACTTTTGTTTATCGTGGAAGGTTTTAATTTCATCTTCCATCCTGAAGCTTAATTTCGCTGGATACATGATTCTTGGTTGGAACCCATTTTCTTTCAGTTTTTGAAATATGTGATTCCAGGATCTTCTAGCTTTCAAAGTCTGTGTTGAAAGATCAGCTGTTATCTTGATTGGTTTACCCCTAAATGTAATCTGCTTCCTTTCTCTTGTAGCTTTTAAAATTCTCTCCTTATTCTGTATGTTGGGCATCTTCATTATAATGTGTCTAGGTGTGGATCTCTTATGATTTTGCACATTCGGCGTCCTGTATGCTTCTAGGATTTGGGATTCTGTCTCATTCTTCAAGTCTGGGAAGTTTTCTCGTATTATTTCATTGAATAGGTGGTTCATTCCTTTGGTTTGGACCTCTATACCTTCCTGTATCCCAATGACTCTTAAGTTTGGTCTCTTTATATTGTCCCATATTTCTTGGATGTTCTGCTCATGGTTTCTTAACAGTTTTGCTGAGCTATCTATGTTCTTTTCAAGTTGAAATACTTTGTCTTCATTGTCTGATGTTCTATCTTCTAAGTGTTCTACTCTGCTGGTAGTATTCTCAATTGAGTTTTTAAGTTGGTTTATTGCTTCCTGCATTTCTAGGATTTCTGTTTGTTTGTTTTTTATTACCTCTATCTCCCTGTATAGTTGATCTTTTGCTTCTTGGATTTGTTTATGTAATACATTGTCAAAGTGGTCGAAATGATCTTTCATTGTCTGATTTTGCTGTCTAATGTCTTCCTTGAGACTCCAGATCATTTGCAGCATGTATATCCTGAATTCTTTATCTGACATTCCATCTGCTGCAGCTATAACCTCTTCTAAAGTTGAGTTGACCTGCATTGCTTGTGGTCCTTTCTTTCCTTGTCTTTTCATATTGCTCGTGTTTCTTTCTGCTTAGTGAAACTATTGTGTTTTTGAAATTTTTCCCCCTATATATTTATATTGCTCTTGTATAGTTGAAAAGTCTCCCTTGCAGGGGCGGGCGGCAGCTCTGCTCCTCCTCCAATTGGGGTGATCTGTCTACCACGCTGGTGGGCCGCTGGGACTGTTCTGCCGGTCGGTCGCAGGTCTGCCTACCTTGGAGGCGCGGGCAGCGGCTCTGCTCTGCCCTTCCTCCTATTGGTGTGACGTGTCTACCACGTCACCACGTCCGTGAACCCCTGGGCCTGTTCCACCAGTTAGTCGCGGATCTGACTACCTTGCAGGCGTGGGCGGCGGCTCTGCTCTGCCCCTTCTCCAATTGGGTTGTTGTGACTACCACGCCGGCAGGTCGCTGTGCCTGTTCTGGGCGCGGGCTGCGGCTCTGCTCTGCCCCTACTCCAAATGGAGTGATGTGACTGCCACGCTGGCGGGCCGCTGGGCCTGATCCAGGCTCGGGGAGCGGCTCTGCTCTGCCCCTCCCCCAAGTGATGTGACGTGTCTACCACGCCGGCAGGCCACTGGGGCTGTTCTGCCAGACTGTCACAGGCCTGCCTACCTTGCGGACGCGGGTGGAGGATCTGCTTTCCCCCTACTCCAATTGGGGATTCTTGACAACCACGCCGGCGGGTCGCTGGGCCTATTCCGGGCTCTGGCAGCGGCTCTGTTCGGCCCCTGCTCTAGCCGGAGCGATGCGACACCACGCTGGCGGGTCGCTGGACCTGCTCCGGGCGCAGGCGGCGGCTCTGTTCGGCCCCCGCTCTAGCCGGAGCGACGCGACACCACGCCGACGGGTCGCTGGGCCTGTTCCGGGCGCAGGCGGCGGCTCTGTTCGGCCCCCGCTCCAGCCGGAGCGACGTGACACCACGCCGGCGGGTCGCTGGGCCTGCTCCGGGCCCCGGCGGCGGCTCTGTTCGGCCCCTGCTCTAGCCGGAGCGACGCGACACCACGCCGGCGAGTCGCTGGGCCTGCTCCAGGCTCTGGCGGCGGCTCTGTTCGGCCCCTGCTCTAGCCGGAGCGACGCGACACCACGCCGGCGGGTCGCTGGGCCTGCTCCGGGCGCAGGCGGCGGCTCTGTTCGGCCCCTGCTCTAGCCGGGGCGACGCGACACCACGCCGGCAGGTCGCTGGGCCTGTTCCGGGCGCAGGCGGCGGCTCTGCTCCGCCCCTCTGGCCTTCACAGTATTCAGCAGGACCCGGACCGAGAGACAGTTTCCGCGGGTTCTTTATCCCTGGGCCAGAGCAGTTCCAGGAGCCAGAATTCGGCCTCTCCGGACTTGGTGCATGCTCCGACAGGAGCAGGCTCCAAGAAGCAGTTTCCGCGGGTTCTATAGCCCTGGGCCAGAGCAGCTCCGGTAGCCGGAGCTCCGCCGCTCCGGGCTCGGTGCGTGTTCTGATAGGAGCAGGCTCCAAGAAGCAGTTTCCGCGTGTTATTTAGCACTAAGTCTGAGCAATTTGTCTGCGAGACGCAGACAATTGTCAGCCTGAAATTACCTGTTCTATAGCTGAAAGAGCTGCAATCAGTCAAAAACAAGGATGGTGACGTCAGCTCTCCAAGATGGTGGCTGCTGGCTTCCTCCGTGGTCTGACCGGTGTGGAGAACCGAACTGGACCGTTTCCTTCCCCGTCTCCAACCCAGAATTCAGCTCCGAGCTCAGCAAATGCCTAGCTGGCAGGAGCCCGCAGAATCAGCATCGCTGTATCTCTGCGCCACCAGCCCGTCGTTTCCCAGTGCACTCCGCAGACTCCAGCCGCAGGGCGATCTGCCGAACAATCAGTGCTCCGTACGGACAAATCGCTCGCTTTTGAGCCCCTGAAGCTGATCCTCGTGCGATGAAAATCCTTCCACTAGGTTTTGGAGCACCCCAATTTTGCTGGAAATTCCTAACCAGATAGCTTTTAGCCGTTCTAACTCATCATTTTCCCTCACAGTGACGCAGTACCCGGAGTTACTGCACTCCCTTCTCGGCCATCTTCCTGCTCCAACTATTTATTTGTTTTTATGTGGTGCTGAGGATTAAACCCAGGGCCTCACACATGCAAGGCAAGTGTGCTACCGCTGAGCCACAGTCTCAGCCCAAAAGAATACTCTTTTCAACAAACAGTTCTGGGATAATCAGATGGCCCTATGCAGTTAATGAAGCTGGACCTATTTATACCACATGACTCTCCTAGACATTTGGAAAAAATCAGGTTCAAGGAGAGCTACCTGCCAGAACAAAAATCAACACTTTTCAGTAAATAATAGTAGAAGCAAGAGTCTCTACAGTTTTTTGTCATTCACAACATTAAGTATGCAGTAGTTATGTGTACTTTAGTATTCATGTATATACTTTTTTGAGTCATAGTAAAGGGGGGAAAAGTAGTAGACAGAAAAAGACCTCAAGATGGCTCAGAAGTCAGGTATTTAAAAGCATCTCTTTAAGCTGAGTGCCATGGCACACACCTGAAATCCCAGAGACTTAGGAGACTGAGGCAAGAGGATCCCAAGTTTGAGGCTAGCCTCAGCAATTTAGCAAGAACCTATCTAAAAATAAGAAGTGACTCTTGTGGACCATCTTTGTACAATTGCCCTTAAGTATCCCTGTAATACACTTTTTCATGTTAATATTTTTTTTAGTTTTTTTCTTTCTTTTATTTATTCATTTTTTTTTTTTTTTTTTTTAGTTTTTTCCCACTTTATTTTTTTGAGACAAAGTCTCACTAAGTTACCCAGGCTATCTCAAACTTGCTATCCTCCTGCCTCAGCCTCCTGATTAGCTGGGATTACAGGTGTGTGCACTGCACCTGGCTATTTCCCCAGGATTTTAAATTGTCAGCATTATTTTTTATAATTTTCTGTCCTGTGTATTTTATCTTCGCATCATTTCCACTATTGGAGGTATAACTGTATAAGCACTTTTAGAGAGTTCTAATTCATTTTATGTATTTTTTGCAAATTTGAATCTGTGAAGTACATTATCAAAATGTTGACTTTACGTGTAAGCACGGATATACACAAACACATTGGAACTTGCTCAGTAAGTGAAAAGGTATCCTTATACATCTATATTTGTGAAAGATAAAGTTTCTCAAGATATTGACTTCTTTGGGGCTGGGGTTATAGCTCAGTGGTAGAGCACTTGCCCTATATGTGTAAGACACTGGGTTCGATCCTCAGTATCACATAAATAAATAAAATAAAAGTATTGGGTCATGTACAACTAAAAACATTTTTTTAAAAAGTTACTGACTTTTTGGGTGAATACACCTGCCTTGGTAGCCCATTAAGGGTTTGAATCAATCTCATCAAAAGATTTTGATTGTCTGTTGTGGTATTTCATATGACTATAGTTTTAAAGCTGAGTACACACAATTACCAACCATAGTAATGTGCATTTTTACATCTCAATTTTTGACCTGGTGTTAGTCAGCTTTTTATCTCTATGACAAAAAATACCTAAGAAAAATCAACTTATAAAGAAGAAAATTTTGTTTAGGCTCATGGTTTCAGAGGTTTCAACTCATAATCACTTGACCCTCTCACTTTGGGCCTGTGATGACACAGTACATTGTGATGGGAGTGCACAACAAAGGAGGCTTGTTTACCCAGTGGCAGCCGGGAAGCAAAGAGAATAAAGATATGATGGGGCTGGGGTCCCAGTGTTCCCTTCAAGGGCACACCCCAGTGACCTAACTTCCTTACACAAGGTCCCACCTCCTCAAGGTTCCACCATCTCTCAATAGTGTCACAGGCTGGAGACCAAGTCTTCAGTACATGAGATTTTAGAGGACATTCAAGATTTAAACTATAGCAGATATATTTATGCATATACTTCATTTGTTTATAATTGTTATAGCTATGAGACTGTTGTTAGTATACATGTGTTTATGCTTTCAAAAATATGTGTGTGGTCTGGGAAGATAGCTCAGTTGGGAGAAGTTTGCACAAGGCCCTGGGTTCATCCCCAGCATCACAAAAAAAAAAAAAAAAAAAAAAAAAAATTTTTAAATGTATGTAATAATTACCTAATTTATTGTATAAAGTAGTATATGAAGTGTTCTGTTCTATTTTTATGCTTCTCAAATAACCGCCCCCCCAAAAAAATGTCAGTAGACACCAGGCACAGTGGCACATGCCTATAATCCCAGCAGTTTGGGAGGCTAAGGCAGGAGGATCATGAATTCAAAGCCAGCCTCAGAAACTTAGTGAAACCCTGTCTCAAAAAATAAAAGGACTGGGGATGTAGTTAGCTCAATGGTAAAGTGCCCCTGAACTCAAGCCCTAGTACCAAACAAATAAGTGAATTAAAATAAATAAAATTAAAACGTAAATAAGACTGGTGGTGTAGGTCAGTATTAGAGTACATGCTTAGTATATACAAGGATCTGGTTTCAATCCCAAGTGCGTGTGCACACACACACACATACACACGCACACACACACACACACACAAAGGTAAGTATGTATCTTTTAAATAAGTTTTAAAATTATTTTTTTCAGAATTGTATTTTTAGGATTTTGATCTTCTAGGATTTCAGACTTTAGGCATTTGATCTTTCAGGATTTCAACATTTGGGATTATAGCATTCAGGATTATGTCTCTTGGAATTATAGCCCAAACCCTGTTAGAGAATAAAAGGAAATTTTAGAATTGAAAACTTCAATATCTAGAATTTAAAAATTCACTAGATAGACTTAACAACAAATTGAAGACAGTATGGAAGATTTGAAGTTGAAGAGCGATCAAAGTATACAAAGAGGGAAGGCCAAAAATCCAATAGAAAGAACCTCAACATAGGTTGCATGAAAGAAGACAAAAGCCATATAGTATATATACACACACACAATTGTATGTATGCAATACGATTCCATTCCTACAGAATCTAAGAACAGGCAAACTAATATCTAGGGATAGAAAATAAAACAGTAATTGCATAAGAAGGGGAGGGGATCAAATGGGAGAGTTACCAGGAACCTGGGTCAGAACCCTGATTCTGGGAATCAGACAAATTGGGTCTGGCCATTTACTCCAAAACCAAACAGAAAAGCTAGTAGTGAAAAGCAGGAAAAGATATTTAATCAATATGGCCATATTTGGAAGACAAGGGGAATAGCATTTTCAGCCCTGTCTAGTGTCTGACAATGACTTTGAGGTTTTATAAAAAGGGGAATGAGGGCAAGGGTTGAGGTTTGCATGGCTGGAGGGTTTGTACAGCTGGCAAAGGAGGTGATTTGGGTCAAGTGTGGTCTGGTGATTGTCAGGAGGGACCTTGTTGGTGATAAGAATATTGTTATTGCTTGGGGGTAGTTTCATTTTATCACAAGATATTTTTTGGTCAGACCTGTTCCTAGAATCCAAGGCGACAGCATAAAGGAGTCATGCAAAATGGAGGTAGAGATATCAAGTTTTTTAATCCTGCTTTTAGTTATCCATAGGACATTTATAGGCAAAAGTAGTAAAAGGACATGAGAGAACTTTTCAGGATGATGGAAATGCTCTATATCTTGATTGTAGTGGTGATTACATGGATGTACGTAACATCAAATCTCATGACATACACATTTAAGAGCTGTGTATTTCACTGAATGTCCTGGGTTAACCTAAAAGAAGGCAGGAAAAATGGAACAGGAACAAAAGTCAGGTAAGATAAATCAGAAACATAACAAAATGGCATCTTTAACCCAACCATATTAATACTTAAGAAGTAGTATCCGGGTGCAAGTGCACCCTTATAATCCCAGCTACTCAATTGGGTGAAGCAGGCAGATCACAAGTTCAAGGTTAAACTGGGCAACTTAGGTAGATCCTGTCTCAGAAAATAAATAAATAAAAAGAAGAGGACTGGGGATGCAGCTTAGTAGGAGAGCACTTGCCTATGAGCACCACAAACAAAACAAACCAAAAGTTTGGGAATTGAAATCACAGGGTAGAATACCATGCAGGTTTTCAGATTGTTCTCTGGCAGCACACAAATGAAGCAGACCAGAATAGCATTGCAAGCACATTGAAAACTAAATTGTCTCTGGAATGACAGCCCACACAATTAAGCCAGGACCTGCACCAAACTAAATAGGGTGACTGCCAGCTAAAATAGAAAATTAAACAGGATCCAGAATCTCTTAACATAATATGCAAAATGTCCAGGTTTCAATAGAAAATCATTCATCAAGCCAAGAACTAGGAAAATCACAACTTCATTGAGAAAACACAATCAACAGATGCCAACACAAAGATAATTCAAATGTTAGAATTATCTCTCAAAAATGTTAAAGCAAGCCTCATTAAAAAAAAAAAAAAAAAAGCTTCATTGAGCAATCACAAATTCTCTTGAAACAAATGAAAAAACCAGCAGGCACAGTTGTGCAAGCCACTGAGGCAGGAGGATTGCAATTTCAAGATCAGCCTGTGCAATTGAGTGAGGTGCAATTGAGTGAGGCTGTAAGCAACTTAATGAGATCCTGTCTCAAAATAAAAGATAAAAAGGGCTGGAGATGTAGCTCAGTGATAGAGTGCCTCTGGGTTCAATCTTCAGTACCGAAAAAGAGTATATTAGCCAAAATTTAAAACTCAGCAGATGGGTTCAGTAGCAGAGTGAAAATAACAGAGGAGGGCTGGGGTGATGGCTCAGTGGTAGAGCGCTTGCCTAGCATATGTGAGGCACTGGGTTTGATTCTTGGCTCCATATACAAATAAATAAATAAAAATAAAAGTTTATCCACAAATGTGTGTGTGTGTGTGTGTGTGTGTGTGTGTGTGCATGTAATTTTATTTACTTATTTATCTTAAAAGAAAATGACAGAGGAAAGAATCAGTGAAGTGAACTTGAAGATAGGTCAAGTTACAGAACCAGGCCCACTTTACCATTTGTGTGGTATACTGACTATTGAGAGGACAAGGTTTTGTTTTGATTTTTTCAGTTCTAGAGACTGAACCCAAAGGTTCTCTGCCACTGAGTTACACCCCTAACCCTATTAATTTTATTTTGAGGCAGGGTCTTGCTAAATTGCCTATGCTGGACTTTAATTTGCCATCCTTCTGCCTTGTCCTGAGTTGCTGGGATGACGGGTGCATGCCACCACCAGCCTGAAATGAAAAGTTTTGCAAAAGAGTTTATTCACAAGGTGGCCAAGCATGTGACGACTAGAGAGCGTGTCTCAAATCCACCTCCCTGAGGATACTTGCTATGGTTTTCATCTTAAATGTCTCTCAAATGTCCACGTGTTAAAGGCTTGGTCCCTGGCCTATAGTGCTATTCATTTTTTTTTTAATTGGGCTTTTTTTTTTATTAGTTGTTCAAAACATTACAAAGCTCTTGACATATCATATTTCGTACATTTGATTCAAACGGATTATGAAATCCCATTTTTACCCCGTATACATATTGCAGATTCACATCGGTTACACATTCACTTTTTTACATACTGCCATACTAGTGTATGTTGTATTCTGCTGCCTTTCCTATCTTCTACTATCCCCCCTCCCCTCCCTTCCCCTATGGTACTATTCAGAGGTAGTGAAACCTTGAGCCACATCCCCAGCCCTTTTGTATATTTTATTTAAAGACAGGGTCTGGCTGAGTGGCTTAGGGCCACACTAAATTGCTGAGGCTGGCTCTAAACTCATAATCTTCCTGCCTCAGCCTCCCAAGCTGCTGGTTTACAGGCAAGCACCACACTGCCTGGTGGTTGTGAAACCTTTAAGAGGAGCCTAGCTGGAGGAAAATAGGTCACTGAGGGTGGGTATGTCCTTAAAGGGAATATTGGGATTCCAGCCCCTTTGTTTCCCCAGCTGGGCTGCCAGGAGGTGTTGTCATCTTCGGCTCCCCCACTCCCTTCATGTGTGCTGTGCTGCCACAGTCCCAAGGCAACAGGGCCAACTAACCATGGACTGAAACTGTGAACCAAAATAAACCTTTCCTCTTTTTTTATTTTTTATTTTTATTTTATTTTTGGTACCAGGGATTGAACCCAAGGGCACTTAACCACTAAGCCACATTCCCAGCCCTTTTTATTGTTTTATTTTGAGACAGGGCCTCATTAAGATGCTGAGGCTAGCTTTGAACTTGTGATCCTCCTGCCTCAGCTTCCCAAACTGCTGGGATTACAGGCATGTATCACCACACCCAGCCCCTCTTCTAAAAAAATTAATTAATTTTTAAAAATTTTTAGTTATTTAGTGGCATTAGGCATTGAACCCAGGGTGCTCTATCACTGAGCTACATCCTCAGGCCTTTTTTGTTTTGAGATAGAGAGTCTTGCTAAGTTGTTGAGGATGGTCTACAACTTGTGATTCTCTTGCCTCAGCCTCCCAAGTCACTGGGTTTTACTCCTTTTAAATTGATTATTTCAGGTATTTTTTCCACAGTAACAGAAAGCATAGTAGGATTAAGGAATATTTATGAGGTAAAGAAACCGTGGTCTGAAGCATGGAGAAAGGTGAGGTAATCAGAGGTCTGTGCATGTGTAGTAAAACTCTATGACTCTTCAAGAGATCATGTTCAAGGGAATATTACTCAGCAACAAAAGAGAATAAAATCATAGCATTTGCAGGTAAATGGATAGAGTTGGAGGATAATGCTAAGTGAAGTTAGCCAATCCCAAAAAACCAAATGCCAAATGTTTTCTCTGATACAAGGAGGCTGATTCACAGTGGGGTAGGGAGGGAGGAGCATGGGAGAAATAGACCAACTCTAGATAGGGCAGAGGGGTGGGAAGGAAGGGAGGGGGCATGGGGTTAGAAATTATGGTGGAATGTGATGGACATTATCCAAAGTACATGTATGAAGACACAAATTGGTGTGAGTTTTCTTTGTATACAAAGTTGTGCTCTATATGTATAACAAGGATTGTAATGCATTCAGCTGTTATATATACATTTTAAAAAATTAATTAAAAAAAAGAAAGAGATCTTGTTCAGAAAATGGTGTTGTAGTGTGTTGTGGGGGTGGAGTTCTGGCCCTTTGACTTCAAAAATTCACCAATGCCTGGGTGCAGTGGTACAAACCTGTAATCCCAGAGATCCATAAAGCTGAGGCAGGAGGACTGCAAATTCAAGGCCAGCCTCAGCAACTATAAAAAATAAAAAGGGCTGGGGATGTGGCTCAGTGGTAGAGCACCCCTGGTTTAATCCCCGTACAAAAAAAAAAAAAAAAAAAAAAGGTCACCAATTAGACACTTTTTCAGGGCCCAAGTAAAGGGTCAGTAGTTCAAGATGTTTGAATTAGCAAAAACTGCCTCCAGGTTTCTGTGGAAACAATTTAGGCAACTGTTACCATTCTGAACTATATTCAAAGGTGTTATCTACAGCAAAGCTAAAGGGAACATTTTGCTTAGCTATGTGAACTCTAAAATTGATGATAATAATAAGTATCTAAAAGCAAATAAAGCTAGAGAGTTTATTCAGATTTTCCTTTGGTTTAAATAGCATAGTGCTAGAAGAAAATGCAAGAGACTATTCAAAGATATCTCAGAAAGAACAGAAATCACTAACTGTTAAGAAAAACTGATAAATTAGATTTCATCAAAATTAAAACTTCTGCTTATCAAAAGACATCATTAAGAAAATGACCAGGGGGCTGATGTTGTGACTCAGTGGTAGAACACACGTGCTAGGCCCTGGGTTTGATCTTTGGCACCACATAAAAATAAATAAATAAAATAAAGATATTGTGCCCTACTACAACTAAAAAATAAATATTAAAAAAAAAAAGAAAAGAAAAAAAGGAAAGGACCAGGTCAGGCATGGGGGCACACTCCTATAATCCCAGCTGCTTGGGAGGCTGAGGCAGGACTATATGAGACGGTATAGCCACTTTGAAAAACTATTTGCCAGTTTCTTAGGAAGTTTAACATATAATTACTACATAATCAAGAAATTTAATTCCAGATTTATTTCTTTCTGTTTTTTGTTTTCTATTTTGGTGACACTGGGAATTTAAATTAGGAGCACTTACTACTGAGCTATATCACCAGCCCTTTTTTATTTTTTAAAAATAAAAGGTCTTGATAAGTTGCACAGGCTGGCTTTAAACTTTCAGTCCTCCTGATTTAGCCTCCCAAATTGCAGGGATTACAGGCATGTGCAACCATACCTGGCAATTTTTTAGGTATTTTCTCAGGAGAAATTAAAATGTATGTTTACACAAAGACCTGTACATGAATGCTTAAGGCAATTTATAATAGCTATAATATTATATTTGATATGATATATAAATATGTAAAATCATATATATTTAAAGGTATTAATAACATAGACTTAAATGTATTTATATGTAAATATTCTTATAGATATATTCTTATAGATAGTAGGTAATTATTATATATTATATTCTTATAGTGAAAAATCCAAATGATCAGAAATCAGATAAACAAATTCAAATATGCCTATATAATTAAATGCTACCTTACTAATAAAATATAATGAATTATACAAACATGCAGAAACATGGATAATTTTTAAAATCTTCATGCTGGGGTACAGTTCAGTGCTTGCCTAGCATGTGCAAGTCCCTGAGCTCAACCCCCAGCACTGTGAAAAAGGAAAAAAAGTCTTCATGCTGAGTGAAAGAAGCCAGACAAAGTATTATGATTCCATCTATATAATTTTTTTTTAACACTGCTGGGAATTGAACCTAGGGCCTTATCCATGCTAGGTAAGCACTCCATCACTGAGCCACATCCCCAGTCCTTCATACACAATTCTAATAAAAACAAATGGAACTTACAGTAATAGAGATCAGATCAGTAGTTGTGGGGCGAGGTGATGAGGATTGACTAGGAACCAGCACAAGAGAATATTTTGGGATAAAGGAAATATTCTATATTTTGATGGTAGTTGTACTTACATGAATGTTTACATTTGTCAAAACTCATAAAACTACTTTAAAGTGTGTACATTGAATTATTGGTAAATTTTACCTCTATTTTTAAAAGATTGTGGTTTATTTGACTCTAAAGCTCACTCTCTTAAAATATATTGAATCCCATCTCTCTGTATTCTCTAGTCAGAGCATTATGAGTTATCAGTGAAATAAAAAAAAAATGTTATTTAAGATATTTACAATTTAACTATGATTTAAAGCATGATAAGCTAAATACAACTGGAGAGAAAAGTCTAAGACTTTAAAGATAAGCTCTTTCTCAGATTAATTTACCAAGATTTATCACTTGAGTAAGTCACTTAAGCCGATCTGAATCACTTTCTAAAATGATAGATTTGGAATAGATCATGTTTAAGTTTTCTTCTAGCACTGAAGTTCATTTATCTCTGAACAGAAGTTCAGCTAGTTTGAAGCGGGTTGCATTGAGTCTTTGAATGATAGGACAGGATTTCCACTGGTAAACTTGTAAGAATGTGGTTAAGGCAGAGTCAGGTGGACAAAGGTGTGGCTGTTAGAAAATGAAAGCTCTGATCAGAGAAGACCAAGACACCCACCGGCCTTTTTCCTTACTAGGGATTGAACCCAGGGGTGCTCTACCACTAAGCTACATCTCCAGCCCTTTTTTCTAAATTTTTTATTTTGATACAGGATCTCGTTAAGTTGCCCAGGCTGGCCTCCATATGCACCACCACACCCAGTGTACCTGATATCCCCAACATCTCCTCTAGCCAGAGCTCCTCCATTGTGAAGTGGCTTAAATGTCAGTGCTCTGGTGCAACCAAAAAATAATTCAAGAACCATGGAGCCAACCAGGTGTGGTAGTGCATGCTTGTAATCCCAGTGGCTCAAGGGCTGAGATGGGAGGATCACACACACATTCAAGGCCAACACCAGTAACTTATCCAGACCCTAATCAATTTAGTGAGAAACTGTCTCAAAATAAATAAATAAATAAATAAAAAGGGCTCAGGATGTGGCTCAGTGGTTAAGCATCCCTGGGTTCAGTCCCTGGTACCGGAAAAAAAAAAAAAAAAAAGAGATGAAGCCTAGTGGGAGGAAGTTAGGTCACTAGTGGCATGTCCTTGAAGGGGATCCTGGGACCCTAGTCCCTTCCTCCAGTTGCCATGAGGTAAACAGGCCTCTACCATGATCTCCCTTGCTGCCACAGGTCCAAAGCAACAGGGCCAAACGACCATGGACCGAAACCTCTGAAATCATATGCCAAAATAAAACTTTCTTTCTAAATATTTTTTATTGATGGACCTTTATTTATTTATTTATTTACATATGGTGCTGGGAATCAAATCCAGTGCCTCACACATGGTAGGCAAGTGTTTTATCACTGAGCCACAACCCCAGCCCAAAACTTTCTTTCTTATAAATCTATTTTCATGGTATTTTGTCATAATAATGGAAAGCTAATTAACACAGAAATGAACCACATTTCAGGTCTCTTATGGAACCTACTGAATCTTCCATATTACTAGGATCTGACTGGAGCTAATAACACAGCATTCTTTGCTGTTTTAGAACACTAAGGTGCTCTCTTTGGGGCTTCTCTATAGACACTGAGAATCCAAGGCTTCTGCTAACTTACCTGTTTCTTTGGGTCACCTGTCTCACTCTTCGGGGCTTCCCCAAGAAGAGGCCCATTTTAACTCCAAGTCATGATTAAGGGATTTCTTAAGAGGAGAAATGAGCTGTTTTCAAAGATGAAAGAAGGGAATTTTAACTGTAACTGCTCAGAACAGTGTGTGCTAAAGCAGAGCTTTTATGCTTGATGAAAAAGAACATTTCTGCAATGATGTAGCAGAATCCTTTAAGGATCTTGCCAATGCGAAGTTTTTCCTATGTCACATCCAATCTTTGCTGTGGCCAACACTTCCTGGAGATGAAACAGGGTTCTGATACAGAGCTAGCAAGGTCATATGAGGATGAGTGATACAGATTTTTTTGTAGGTGAGTATAAAAGGTATCATTAATCTATGAGACAGTTGTTTCCAAACAAGAGTGCAGTCTGGGATGACTTATCTCCCAAATGTCTCATAAGAAACCAGAAGCCTACATTTTAGAAGAAATTTTTAATTGCTAGCTTTAATTATTTTATGTATTTATTTTATTGTATTGCATTTTTTGCAGAACTGGAGATTGAGCCAAGGGAGTGCTCTCCCTAGTCCTCTTGCTGAGCACAGATGAAACCCTGGACACTGTATATAAAACAAGCATAGGAAGATTCTGAACAATAAAAATCAGACCAGCTGGTATAGTGATGCACACCTGTAATCCTAGCTGAGGCAGGAAAATTGCAAGTTTGAAGTCAGCCTTGGCAACTTAGCAAGACCCTGTCTCAAAATTAGAAGGGCTGGGATGTAGCTCAGGGGTAGAATGCTCCTGGATTCAATCTCGGAAGAAAGAAGGAAGAAGGAGGAAAAGAAAGAGTTCAACAAGGAGAAAGAGGAGAAGAAAGTAGGCCAGCTAGGTATCTTGATATCCAAAGCCTGACTCAGTAGTGAGTTTCCTAAGTGTTCCTTTTGCCTCTCGTATGTTGCCTCTCGTATGATACTGAGGCAACTCAAAACTGAATGCGGGGCTGGGGTTGTAGCTCAGTGGTAGAGTGCTCACCTTGCATGTGGAGGGCACTGGGTTCAATCCTAAGCCCCACATAAAAATAAAATAAAGATGGGGCTGGGGTTGTGGCTCAGTGGTAGAGAACTCATCTTGCATGGATGAGGCACTGGGTTCGGTCCTCAGTATCACATAAAGATAAATAAATAAAGGTATTGTGACAATCTACAACCAACATATTTTAAAAATAAAAAATAAAATAAAGATGTTGTGTTCATCTACAACCAGAAAATAAAAATAATAATAATAAAAAAAAATTTTAAAAAAACCAGCTGAATGCAGACAAAAAATCCTAGAAAAGCCTGTTTTCTGTAGTCAAAGGACCAGGAAAGAAAGGAGCATCCTAGAAAGAAACAACCGTTACACAGTATCCTTTCTACTCTAGCCCTCTACAAGTCAGTAAAGGTCAAGTGGAAAGCCTAGAATCTACCCTGGCTGAACTTTGATGGAACACCCTTCTCCTCTCCTGCGGAGAGGCAGCAGAAGAAGCCTAGTTATTCAATTATCAGCAATAACTGGGCTATCTCTCCCCAAAAATGTCAGAGGAAGCCACATAAGAAACAATAAGGAGATACTCCCTGCCCTTGCCTGGCATGGTATCAATAAAGGCCCAAAAGGGAACCTGACTCCCATCCTGCCCTGCAGTCACGGAAGTCCCTCCAGGTCCAGGCATCTGTAGAGGTCAAGTGGAGAACCTGGACTTCTGCATCCTCCCAGTAGTAAGGAGGCAGCACCCCATTTCCCCACAGAGCAATGTTAGGAGGCCTGCTGAAACACAAGATACAAATAAAATCCAGTCTTATAATATGCAAAATGTCCATTTCTCAATCCAAAATCATATGTTACACCAAGATCCTGAAAATTCTGACTCAAATAAGAAAAGACAACCTAGAGGCACAAAAACTAAAATGACACATATTAGAATTTTCAACCTGACAATGACACTGAATTTACTGCTGGCTCTGGGTGGTTTGTGATTTATGAATCTTGCTAGGCAACTGGTATACATCTGTAATCCTAGACACTGGGGAGGTTGAAGCAGGAGGATTCCAAGTTCAAGGCCAGTCTTGGCAACTTAGTGATACCATGTCTCAAAATAAACAAATAAATAAGTAAAAAGAATGGGGATGTAACTCAGTGGTAAATGATGCCTGAGTTCAATGTCAAAAAAAGAAGAATCTTTTATTCATCACATAATGTGAAAGTGAATGGTGAGTCCCTGATAGCTGAAGAATTTTTGGAAATTCTAGATGATCTGATTGTGAAAGAAAAATCACTTTCCAGAGCAAATCTTCAATTCGGATGAAAATTCCCTATCCTGGAAATGGTTGCTTTAAAGGATGTTCATCCCTAGGAGACAAAGTCAATGCCAAGTTTCATGACTTTTAAGGACAGGAAAACAGTCTTGCTTGAGGATAATGTTGCAAACTACAAATTGAAACCCTCTGTCATCTGGTAGAGTGAGAACCCTGGAGTCTTCAAGTGTATCAATAAGCACACACTGCTGTCATGCGACACGTGACTGAATCAGGTTCACTCCTTGCAAATTGGACTGGGGACTAAAAACCACAAAAACACAGAAAATACTTCTTTTTGGCGAGCAGTGATGGCTCCACGGCCTCAGCTCCCAAAAGGGAGGCAAGAGAAAGGCAAAAGAGGCAGGAGAGAGAGAGAGAGAGAGAAAGAGAGAGAACACCCCAACCCTGGTTTTTATTGGGAAAGGTGTTTGATAGAACATTCCATCCAAATAAAGCAAAGGGGTAATATTACAAGAGTGCTGAGAGCCATAGCCAAGTAGGAATGACACATGGCATTTTTGGTTGAAAGGTAACGCCAGCAAGCCTTTGAGATGATAATGATTATGTTAAGATGTGCATTCAATTGGAGATTAGACCCCTGCTGTCCACCTCGGCCTACTACTTTGGAGCCCTCACAGGACTCCCAGAGAGTTCCCATTGGTTGGGGAAGTGCGG
This sequence comes from Callospermophilus lateralis, assembly GCF_048772815.1. Classification (NCBI taxonomy): domain Eukaryota; kingdom Metazoa; phylum Chordata; class Mammalia; order Rodentia; family Sciuridae; genus Callospermophilus; species Callospermophilus lateralis. The sequence goes on along the minus strand of NC_135311.1, from coordinate 115,532,585 downwards.
TAGGAGGGAATTCCGGAGGAGGGATTTCCTGTTGGTGTAGTGTGTCCCGGGAGAAGGCCTTGTGTGTGGCATTCAGCGGGAGTTTTGGAAATAAAGTTTGCTCCTGCTTGAGTGGCTCGTGATTTGTGCCCAGCCAGACTGCAGCATTTGGTGGCCCATATGGGGAATGCCTGAAGCTTGGAGGTAAGTGAAATTGCTCGCCCCTGAGGGAAGGCGAGAGAATGGGTAACCATTTCAAAAAACAATGTGTTCTTGTTTTGATTTGTTTTGTTTTTGTTTCAAGCTGCCTATCCCTAGAACTTTCTCAGGCAAACTGGGAAAAATGGTTGGCTCAAGGTTTGAAGTTATTCGGCCCTGAGGAAGAGATAGAGATAGACCACAAAAATACATTTCAAGAAAATAGGAAAATTGATACAACGATTTTATGTTCTGTTTTTGTTTCATTCTGTTTCGGTTTTGTTTTGTGTTTTCTTGTTGGGTTGCATTATCTTTATAGTAGATTAGAAATTAGTAAAAAATAAACCGAAAGAGTGTTAAGTAAATTGTTAGAGGTTCAGACCATGGAGAAAGACATTTTAGATCAAGCAAAAGAGAAGGTCTCTTGAGCTAGTCAGACAGAGGAAGAAAATTTAAAGGAAAAGGGGGTATTAGGGAAAAAGCTACAACAGGAGGCTGCTACTAACACCATTCTATCACCAGAGGGCGTAATTCAACCAACAGCTCCACCTATAGAGACAGGTGAGTGACCCTCAACCCCCATAGTTGATAGATGGGATCCTGAGACAGGACCTCAAAGATTAGCATACCCTGTACTTGAGCAGGCAGGAGGGCAGCGAATTCATCGTGCTTTAGATTTCAAAACAGTGAAGCAGTTAAAGGAGGCTGTAACAACCTATGGTCCCCAAGCACCCTTCACTATAAGCATGGTCGAATCCATTACCAACTTGGACATGACACCAGCAGATTGGGCTAGCATGTGTAAATCTGTGCTAAATGGAGGACAATATTTGTTATGGAAGGTTGCCAATGAGGAATTTTGCATGGAGACAGCTAGGCAAAATGCAGCAGCTGGTTACCCTCAAAAAAATCTAGATATGTTGTTAGGAAAAGGACCTTGTGAGGGTCAACGGCAACAAATTGAATATGATCCTGCTATATATGCACAAATTGCTGCAGACACAGTTAGGGCATGGAAGACTTTACAAGGACATGGAGATTTACAAGGTCAATTATCTAAGGTAATACAGAGAGCTAATGAACCTTACACTGAATTTGTAGATAGGCTTATTCAAACAGCTGCCAGAGTTTTTGGTGATACAGAACAAGCAATGCCATTAATAAAACAACTGGCATATGAGCAAGCAAATCGTTGCTGCAGAGAAGTCATTAGACCATGAAAACATGAAGATTTAAACATATATATTAAATTATGTAGAGACATGAACAAGGGCAAGTCTTGGCAGCTGCAGTACAATAGGCTTTAGATGCCAGGCCAAAAACATGCTACAATTGTGAACAAACAGGACATTTTAAAAGGAGTTGCCCCATAGGAGGGTTTAACAAAGCTAGGTATCAAAGGAGTAGAATACCGGGTATTTGCCCACGATGCCGTAAAGGGAGACATTGGGCTAATGAATGCCATTCTCAAACCACCATAGAGGGTACTCCATTATCAAAAAATGGACAAGGACCAGGTGTTTACCACGATATCGTGGAGAAAAGCATCGGGCTACATTGCCGAAAACGGACTGGGGGCCCAATGCTCCGGGACCCACGACCACAAATATACGGGGCAATGGAGGATGTTTTAGCTATAGATATTAAAGATTGTTTTTTTTCAATTCCAATTCATCCTGAGGATAGTCCACGTTTTGCATTTACTATCCCTGCACTGAATCATGAAGGTCCTGATCAGAGATATGAATGGAAAGTACTCCCTCAAGGGATGGCTAACAGCCCAACTATGTGTCAAATTTATGTTAACAAAGCAATCCAGCCACTTAGAAATCAAAATCCTGAACTACAAATATTTCACTATATGGATGATGTATTATTAGCACATAAAGATAAAAACACATTGCTAGAATGTTATGCCACACTTACAAATTTATTAAAAAATTATAATCTAGAGATAGCAATAAAGTACAATTAAATCTTCCAATTAATTATTTAGGAGTTCTATTATCCCTAACCATGGTCCGTCCACCAAAAATTCAAATATGAGTAGATCAACTCAAATCACTTAACAACTTTCAAAAGTTATTAGGAGACATAAATTGGATAAGGCCTTATTTAGGCATACCAACAGGAGAGTTGGGACCTTTATTTGATATCCTAAAAAGTCCATCAGATCCAAATTCACCCTGCATGTTAACGCCTGAAGCAAGAAAGGCATTAAAAATTATTGAAACATATATGGAAAATATGCATTTGGATAGAATTGATATAACTTTGCCTTTATTATTTATTGTAATACCAACAAAAAATATTCCTACAGGAGTATTTTGGCAAGTAGGTCCATTATTGTGGATACATTTATCTTATTCTCCTAACACTATTCTTACTAGGTATCCTGAGGCTGTAGGACAATTAATACTCAAAGGAATAAAAGCAACAAAGGGAGTGTTTGGAATTTCTCCCAATAAAATTATTACTCCATATACTATGGATCAAATTGATGAGTTAGCTAATGAGTTAAATACTTGGGCAATAATCATGTGTAAATCTAATGTTTCATTTGATAATCACTTACCATCTAATCCTTTGTTGTCTTTTTGGTCTAAGCATCCTGTAGTTTTTCCAAAAATGACAAGAAAAACCCCTATCATGAATGCTCCAAATATATTCACTGATGGGTCAAATAATGGTACAGTAGCAGTAGTTACCCCTGATCAAACTTTTTTACATTTTTAGTACCCAAACAATCAGCTCAAAAGGTACAGCTTAATGCAGTATTACAAGCTTTTGTGATGTTTAAAGATTCTGTATTTAATTTATTTTCTGATAGTCAGTATATAGTTAATGCTATAGTATCCCTTGAAGATGCTGGTAGGATTTCCCCTTCCTCTACTGTTTTCTCTTTGTTTTCCACTATACAAAGTCTAATCTTGGACAGAAAAGATCCATTCTTTATAGGACATATCAGGGCACATACAGGATTGCTTGGAGCCCTTAGTTTGGGCAATGATTTAGCAGATAAATCTACACATGACATACATATTTTCTCCACAATAGAAGAAGCTATAAATTTTCATAAAAGATTCCAGGTCAATGCTAATACTTTACAAAAGCATTTTAAAATAACTAAGGAACAAGCCAGACATATAATAAAACAAAGTCATAATTGTGTGACCTTTTTACCACAAGTTAATCTTGGAGTCAATCCTAGAGGACTGATACCTAACCATATTTTGCTGATGGACATTACACCCTTGCCAGAATTTGGAAAATTAAAATATTTGCATGTTACGGTTGATACTTCTTCTGGATTTTTGATGGGCTCCCTTCATGCCGGAGAAAAAACTAAAGATGTTATAGCTCATTGCTTACAAAATTTTGCCACTGTGGGCATTCCAAAACAGTTAAAAACGGATAATGGTCCTGGTTATACTTCTACCTCTTTTAAACAATTATGCTCATCATTTGGCATTACTCACATAACAGGAATTCCATACAATCCACAGGGACAAGGCATAGTTGAAAGAGCTCATCAAACTATTAAAATGTGCTTATTAAAGCAAAAAGAGGGAATTGGAAAGGGGTATATATCCCCCAAAGATAAACTTAAAATAACCCTTTTTACTCTAAACTTTTTAAATTTGGATTCATCAGGGCTTAGTGCTGCAGAAAGGCATATGTGTCCAAAAAATGTACATAAGCCTAAGGTACTTTGGAAGGATATTCTAACAGGACAATGGAAAGGTCCTGACCCAGTGATTGTCTGGAGTCGGGGTTCTGTTTGTGTGTTTCCACAGGGAGAACAGCAGCCAATTTGGATTCCAGAGAGACTAACCAAAGCAATTTCTACAGACCAAAAAGAAGATGATTTGACTCAAATCCATAATAGCTGATATCCAGAGCTCCAGCTTGGCTATTCTTATATCTGCGAGAGTGATTCTCCCACACCTGGAGGCTAATGAGTAATGAACACCATTAAAGCCTATTTCAAATACAAAAAAAAACCTTGAGGCTTGCTTGTGGGAATACCTTCAGACCCATTATGCAAGTTACAGGAAAAAGGATGGGATATCCAAATAAGAGTCAAACCCAGGTGGTAACCAGGATGCCTTTTTTTCAATATTTATTTTATTATTGCCTTTTCCCACATCATAAAGTTCTATTTTATTTTTGGAGCTCATACAGACCTAGGTTAATGTTTTTCTGATCAGTTTTATTTTTTGACTGTGGAGTTTTTAAACATTGCAATGGAGATTTCACCTGTGTAAAGCTACAAGGCCTTTACTATTGTCTTATGTGTTGTATGTTTGTGTGCACACTTGTGTTTGTTTTGTGTTGTATGTCTGTGTGTGCATATGTCCATATATCATATATGAGGCACTCATGAAAAAATGGATCCAAATTTTTTTTTATTCACGTGATTTTAATGGTTTAATTTAAATTGGGTAAATAGCTGTTGAGGATTGTCTTAATATGTGAACAAATAAGGAGTTAACAGATCTGTTTGTTTACTTTCACCTTTCCTTTTCATTATATTTAATAATTCTGTTCAGGATAATGTAAATTGTTCAGAAAATTGTTTTCTTAGTACCTGTTGGAATGTTACATAATTTTTTTTTAGCTATCGTTGCCAGAATTCCTATCTTCATCCTAGTGCCAGTTAAGATAAAGATAAAACCAAACTACAGCTTCTTTGATAGTTATCACAACAAACTGTATAAATTGATGCATCGATGAATAATAACTCAACAAGTAATGCTCAATCAAGGAGTCGATTTACTTTGGGAGGAAATGGACATATTGATGGATTCCTCTGCTTTGGACTGCTTGAAGAACTTGCCTGGACAATATATCACTTGTATGCATTGTGAACTATCTGTTGGTGCAGTGAATTGTGGTAGTGCTGGCGTATCTTTGCTGATGATGTCACCGGTGATACAATTTTTCCAAAGGAGCCGTCAATTGGCTTGGTGTCGTGGCATTTCTGTATCCTCCTCCCTTCTGCTAGTGATGGTCTAAAATTTGGGGGCCAAGAGAGGTGAGGCAAAGAACCTCACCCCCCCACTGGCACCAAGGCCAAATTTGGGGGCCAACAGAGGTGAGGCAAAGAACCTCACCCCCCACACACACTGGTGCAAAGGCCTATCCACAAGTATGGCTGTATGCTGGACCGGTAGTCAGTGATGGGTATGATCCAATTGCAGTGGTACCAACCTAAGACAGGAGACTGACGCCTAGAGGTCAGCTCATCCGATGACGGGTAAGGACCATATGTTGTATTGGACAACCTAACAGGCACGGTCCCTAAGCCACATTGCTTGTTGTTTAATTAAACAAAAGGGGGGAGATGCTGAGAGCCATAGCCAAGTAGGAATGATGCATGGCATTTTTGGTTGAAAGGTGATGCCAGCTAGCCATTGAGATGATAATGATTATGTTAAGATGTGCATTCAATTGGAGATTAGACCCCTGCTGTCCGCCTTGGCCTGCTACTTTGGAGCTCTAGCGGGACTCCCAGAGAGTTCCCATTGGTTGGGGAAGTGCGGTAGGAGGGAATTCTGGAGGAGGGATTTCCTGTTGGTGTAGTGTGTCCCAGGAGAAGGCCGCGTGCGTGGCATTCAGCGGGAGTTTTGGAAATAAAAGTTTGTTCCTGCTTGAATGGCTCGTGATTTTGTGCCCAGCCAGACTGTAGCACAAGAGAACAAGGGGTCAGGTGTTGGAGGGTGAAGTCTTGCTTGGTGATGTCTTGGTCATCAGTTTGACTGATATCTTGGAGAGTCACACCCATCTCAGGTGCTGTATGGGATCAAGGGCAGAGCAAGCTAAAAGATACATCAGTCGCACAGCCCAGTCAGGAGCAATGTCAGTCCAGTTCCCTCAAACACTCAAATGTGCAGAGCTCACATTTGAGCCATCGACACACTGTAAGCATGATTTATATGGCAGGAGCCATACAAATTCATGGGTGATCTCACTCTTTTTTCAAAGTGCCCTCTTAAATTGCCAAATGCCAGGGAGATGGAGAAGGACTTTGGAGAACATACCTTTCAGGATTTTGCTTGTTGTCGATAATGCTCCCACAGCTTCTTTCATTTGTGCTCTTCATCCCAATGTCGAAGTGGTGTTTCTCCCTCCAGACACTTCCTCTTTATTTCAGCCAATGGATCAAGGAGTTATATAACAGTTTTTAAGGCCTATTACCTAAGATGGGACTTTGCACTAGCCATTGCTGCACCTGAGGAAGACATTAAAGCCATTCAGTGCGGATTATGACACCCATGATAGCCTCAAGAAGCTTGCATGGGGCTGAGAGTGTATAGCTCAGTGGTAGTGAGTGCCTAGCATGCACGAGGCCCTGGATTCAATCCCCAGCACATTCAGCGCACGAGCGTATACACACACACAAACCCACACGCCCATGCGCACGCACACACACACACACACACACACACACCCCGGTTTGGGCTTGTGGTGATGTCCATGGAAAGTGTATGAATGAAGACACTTAATAGGCTCATCTGTGACTTCCAAAGATTTGCCCACAATAAGGAGGTTACAAAAATCAGCAAGATTGCAGTGGAGATGGCAAACAACGTTAGCCTGGGTATGCATGAGGATGACATTGGGGACTTCCCAGAGATGGTTCCTGAACAATTTACTAAGGAGAAGTTGTTAGACTAAACTGGAACATATAGGTGAAGAAGATGCAAGAGAAAAGGAAATGATAGGAGAAGAAAAAGATGAACCTCCCAAGAAAATTCACAGTGAAGGTTTAACATAAACTCAAAATCTTTGAAAACAAACATTAATAAAGAGGAATGTTCATCTATGATGAAAAAAGAAACAAACCAAGCAAACCACCATGGCTGTATCTGAAAAGAGTGAACCCTGCTCAAGAAGGGCCTCATGCAGGTCCTTCAGGAGGGAGTCCAGGATGAGGCATCATTACCGTAGGAGGTGGGTGACAGCTCCATGCATGTTGTTTCCCCTGAAGGTCCCCCAGTGGGTCAAATATGGAGGTGGAAAATGGTGCGGTTGATGATCCTGACCCTGCTAGACCTAGGCTCATACATCTTTAACAAAAAAAGTTTAAAAAATAAAATTTTTTAAAAATAGAAGAAAAGCTTAAAGAATATAAAGAAAATATACAGCTATGCAACATGTTTGTTTTAAGCTAAGCTACAAAAGAATCAAAGAGTTAAAATTTTTAAGTTTATAAAGTAAAAAAGTTATAGTAAACTAAGGTTAGCTCCTCATTGAAGAAAAAAATTAATAAACTTAATGTAGCCTAAGTATATGTATAAAGTCTGCAGTAGTACAGTAGTGTCCAATAACGTCTTACCTTCTCCCCCCCTTTTTTTTTTTTGGTACCAGGATTCAACCCAGGGGCACCTAACCACTGAGCCACATCTCCAGTCCGTTTTTTTTTTTTTTTTTTTTTTTTAGACAAGATCATTCTAAGTTGCCGAGGCTGGCCTTGAACTTGAGATCCTCCTCCTCAGCCTCCAAATAGCTAGGATTTCAGCAAGCCTGACTTATACCATATTTTTACTGTACCTTTTCTATGTTTATAAATGTTTAGATACACAAATAATTACCATTGTGTAACAGTTGCCTACGATATGTACATGCATACTTATTTGTGGCCTAGCAGCAATAAGGTATAATAATCAGAGCAGGTCTATAGTCAGCCATAGCATTTAGGTTTGTAGAAATAAACTTAATCTGTGATGTTTGCATAGTGAAATTGCCCAATGATGATTTCTCAGTGTTTCCTTATTGTTAAGTGATGCACAACTGTACAATATACAAAGAAGAACCCAATGGAATGTTAGAACCCAAAACTCTAATGCCTGAAATTGAGAACTTAATAAATAGGCTCAACAACAGAATGGAGAAGACAAAGGAACAAGTTAATAAATTTGAAGACAGGAAACTAGAAATTATCCAATCTGAATGCCAGAAGGAAAATAGACTAAAAAAAAAAAAAAAAAAAAAAATCAGAGCCTCAGGGACATGCAGGATTATAATACAAGATCTAATGTTTGTGTCATTGGAGATAGGGACAGAGAAGGAAAAGAATATTCTAAAAAATAAGGGCTAAAATTTCTCCCAATTTTTGCAAAAGATATAAACCTACAAATTCACAAAGCTAAACAAACAAGATTAAACTCAGGCCAAAACACATCAGGTCAAACTTCTAAACAATAGGGAAAGAGAAATCTTGAAAGCAGCCAGAGAGAAATGGCATATTACCACCTATGGTAATGATGCCTCATTCCTGGAGGATTGAGGGGCAAATCAAGACTGTCTTAGAAGGGGGAAACTAAGGGAATTCGTCACAGCAGATATAATCCTACAGCAGTTCCTAAAGACAGTTCTCTAGACAGGAAGTGGTAACAAAAGGAATCTTGGAACATCCGGTAGGGAAAAAAACAACTGAGAATACTCACAGTTTGAGTATTCTAAAGTAAGATTGACAATTGAAACAAAAAAATCATAACACTTTCTAATGGCTGCCAATATATGTAGAAAAAAAAAGACTGAATTCAATTACATTATAAATGGAAGAGCAAAGGGACATGGAAGTAAGGTTTCTATACTTCATTGGAACTGATAAAATATCAATGCCAGTAACTGCAGATATGTATGTATGATGTAGCTACTGAGAAAGATCTAAGGGGATACACTCAAGTACTGTAGATAATCAAAATGCAATTCAAGATCTGGGGATGTGGCTCAGTGGTACAGCACTTACCTAGCATGCATGGGGTATTGGGTTTGATCCCTAGCACCACATTAAAAAAAAAATTAAGTAAACAAAATAAAGGTATTGTGGCCATCCACCACTAAAAAAATATTTTTTAAAGAATGCAATTCAAAAACAAAAGTTTAGCTGGTGCATTGGCACACACCTGTAATCCCAGCGGCTCAGGAGGCTGAGGCAGGAGGATCACGAGTTCAAAGGCAGCCTCAGCAATGGCAAGACGCTAAGCAACTCAGTGAGACCCTGTCTCTAAATAAAATACAAAAGAAGGCTGGGGATGTGGTTCAGTGGTCCCGTGCCCCTGAGTTCAATCTCCGGTACCAAAAAAAAAAAAAAAAAAAAATCCCCAAAAGTTTATGTAACCCTTCGGACACAGGTAAAAGTCATAGAAATGCAAAACATCCCAATACTGGTGCAGGGGGCAGGGGGGTGGGGTATAAAAAAAAGAACAACAAATTTAAATATGTATACACCAAGCAATATAGAGGTGCAAAATATGTGAATTGAAGGTTTATAGAACTGAAGGAGAAATGCACAAATGCACAATTATAGCTCAACTTCAACGCGCTCAGAAATTGATGAAACCACTAGACAGCTGACAAGAATATAGAACTCAACACCACCATTAACCAACAAGATGTAATCAACATTTTATACAATGCTTCATCCAACAAGAGCAAAATACACATTCTTTTAAGACACCCCTGGAACATATACCAAGATCAGCTACAGCCTGGGTTGTAAAACAAAGCTCAACAAATTTATAAGAATCTAAATCATGCAGAGAATATGACCACAATGGACTCAAACTGGAAATAAATAACACAAAGACAGATTCCAGGAAAATCTCCAAATACTTGGAAACTAAATAATACATTTAAAAATAATCTATAGCTCAAAAAGGAATTCTCAGGGGAAACAAAAGATAAATAAACCAAAAAAATGAAAATACAACATATCAAAATTCATGAGACAGCTAAATCATCAGTGCTGAGAGGGGAGTTTATAGCACTAAATGCTTACATTAGAAAAGAGGGGAAATCTCACCACGTCAGGTGATAAATGCCTGTAATCCCAGTGACTTGGGAGACAGAGGCAGAAGGATGGCAAGTTCAAGATCAGTCTCAGCAACTTACGGAGAACCTGATTCAAAAGAAAAATTAAAAGGACTGGGGGCTAAGGTTGGAGTTGTGGCTCAGCAGTAGAGTGCTTACCTGACATGTATGATGTACTGGGTTCAAGCCTCAGCACCACATATTAAAAAAAAAAAAAAAAGATATTGTGTTCACCTACAACTAAAAACAGTTTAAAAAAAAATTAAAAAGGGGAGGTGGGGGTGGGAATGTAGCTTAGTGGTAAAATGCCCCAGGGTTCAGTCCCCAGTACCAAAAACCAAATAAATAAACAAGAAAAACAGGAAAATCTCAAATCAATAATCTAAGCTCTTATTTTAAGAAATTAGAAAAGAACGAAATAAATCCAAAACAAGCAAAAGGAAGGAAATAATAAAGAGTAGAAATCCATATAATAGAAAACAGAAAAATAATAAAGACTACCAATGAAACAAAAAATTAATTATTTGAAAAGATTAACTAAATTGACAAACAGCAAGACTGACAGAAAATTTTAATATTAGAATATTAAAATTTTAGAATATTAATTAAAATATTAGAATATTAATATTTAATATTTAATTTAGAATATTAAATTCTAAATATTAGGAATAAAACAAATGTTATCACTATAGACTGCAGGTTTCAAAAGGATAACAAAGAAATTCTGCAAATAATGTTATAAATATACACTTGAGAATTTAGATAAAGTGGATCAGTTACTTAAAAATAAAAATTGCTATAACTCATCCAATATGAAGTAGATAATTTGAATAGCCCAATATCTATTAAAGAAATTAAACTTGTAATTTAAAACATCCCTCAAAAGAAATCTTCCCCATGTGTTTCAGTGGAGAATGTTTATCAAACATTTAAAGAAAAATTATACCAATTCAACAATTATCTTACAGAAAATAGAAGTAAGAAAACATTTCCTAACTCATTTTATGAGGCCCATATGAACCTGATGCCAAAACTAGACAACCATAATAGATAAAAAAATTATTATAGGACAATATCCTTTGATATGAATATTAATGCAAAATTTCTTTAAAGAATTCCTTAAAACATTAGCTAATAGAATGCAGCAATATATAAAAAGAAATCATACTCCATGACCAGATGGGTGTTATTCCAGGAATGAAAGGCTGATTCAATACTCAAAAATCAATGTAATCTACCCTGTCAGCCAGCTAAAGGAAAATCCATTTATGTATAACAAGCACTCCATAAAAATTGCATACCTGTTTATGATAAAAACTAGAAATAGAGGAGAACTTTCTTAACTTGTTTGAAAGTGTCTACAAAAACAAGCCCTGCAGCTAACAGATTTACTAATGAAAGACTGAATGAGGAATGCTTTGGCTTGAAGACTTAGCACAAGGCAAAGGTATCCTCTCCCACCTATCTTACTCAACAGGAAGATAGATTCTGAGGAAGATAAAATTCTGCCTCCAGACAGCCTCTGAACTCAGGCCATAACATTAACTCTTCCGGACTCTCCAGCCTCTCCTTGCCCTGCAGAGTTCAGACTTGTCAGCCCTGTCTTCTCTCCCTACCCTGATGCCCATGTTGTATTTGTTTCCTTCAGCTATTGGAAAGCTCTTTTGGTGCTGTAGTTTTTGGTTCTGGGGGTCAAACCAAGGGTCTCTTGCATGCAAAGCACTGAAGCACTTGCTTAACCAATGATCTACACCTTCCCCCTCTACTGGTTCTTTTTCTCTGGAAAACAGATTAATACAGAGACCTTTAACCCAGAGAATATTCTTAAATGCTATTGAAAATTATTAAAAAAAAAAAAAAAAAACATGCAACCAGTCTAAACTTCATGCTTTATACAAAAATTAGCTCAACAGGAAACATAGGTTTGCCAGATATGGTGGCACACACCTATAATTTGAACAACTTGGAGGCTGAAGCAAGAGGATTGTTTGAGGCCAACCTGGGCAACCCTCAAAAAAAAAAAAAAAAGAAAGAAAAGAAAAGAAAAGGAACCCCAGCTGCGGTGGTGCATGCCTAAATCCCAGCAGCTCTGGAGGCTGAGGCAGAAGGATCATGAGTTCAAAGCCAGCCTGAGCAATTTAACAAGGCCCTAAACAACTTAGTGAGACTATCTCAAAATGAAATATAAAAAAAGGGCTGGGGATGTGGCTCAGTGACTGAGCACTCCTGGGTTCAGTTCCCAGTATCCCCCCCAAAAAAAATGCTGTGGATGTAGTTCAGCAATAGAGTACTTGCCTAGCATAGCAAAGCCTTGAGTTTGATCTTCAATCCCTAGTACTGCAAATAAATAAATAAATAAAAATTAAAAAAGCATTATGTGGCTACAAGCTAAAGAAGAGCTGAAGCCTCTGGAACAAGACAGGGATGCCCTCTCTCACCACTTCTATTCAATATAGTTCTCGAAACACTGGCCAGAGCAATTAGACAGACGAAAGAAATTAAAGGCATAAAAATAGGAAAAGAAGAACTTAAATTATCACTATTTGCGGATGATATGATCCTATACCTAGAAGACACAAAAGGGTCTACAAAGAAACTACTAGAGCTAATAAATGAATTCAGCAAAGTGGCTGGATATAAAATCAACACGCATAAATCAAAGGCATTCCTGTATATCAGCGACAAATCTTCTGAACTGGAAATGAGGACATCTACCCCATTCACAATATCCTCAAAAAAAATAAAATACTTGGGAATCAACCTAACAAAAGAGGTGAAAGATTTATACAATGAAAACTACAGAACCCTAAAGAGAGAAATAGAAGAAGATCTCAGAAGATGGAAAAATATACCCTGTTCATGGATAGGCAGAACTAACATCATCAAAATGGCAATATTACCAAAAGTTCTCTATAGGTTCAATGCAATGCCAATCAAAATCCCAACGGCATTTCTTGTAGAAATAGATAAAGCAATCATGAAATTCATATGGAAAAATAAAAGACCTAGAATAGCAAAAGCAATTCTAAGCAGGAAGTGTGAATCAGGAGGTGTAGCGATACCAGATTTCAAACTGTACTACAAAGCAATAGTAACAAAAACAGCATGGTACTGGTACCAAAACAGGCGGGTGGACCAATGGTATAGAATAGAGGACACAGAAACCAATCCACAAAATTACAACTATCTTATATTCGATAAAGGGGCTAAAAGCATGCAATGGAGGAAGGATAGCATCTTCAACAAATGGTGCTGGGAAAACTGGAAATCCATATGCAATAAAATGAAACTGAATCCCCTCCTCTCGCCATGCACAAAAGTTAACTCAAAATGGATCAAGGACCTTGATATCAAATCAGAGACTATGCGTCTGATAGATGAAAAGGTTGGCTCCGATCTACATATTGTGGGGTCGGGCTCCAAATTCCTTAATAGGACACCCATAGCACAAGAGTTAAAAACAAGAATCAACAAATGGGACTTACTTAAACTAAAAAGTTTTTTCTCAGCAAGAGAAACAATAAGAGAGGTAAATAGGGAGCCTACATCATGGGAACAAATTTTTACTCCTCACACTTCAGATAGAGCCCTAATATCCAGAGTATACAAAGAACTCAAAAAATTAAACAATAAGAAAACAAATAACCCAATCAACAAATGGGCCAAAGACCTGAACAGACACTTCTCAGAGGAGGACATACAATCAATCAACAAGTACATGAAAAAATGCTCACCATCTCTAGCAGTCAGAGAAACGCAAATCAAAACCACCCTAAGATACCATCTCACTCCAGTAAGATTGGCAGCCATTATGAAGTCGAACAATAACAAGTGCTGGCGAGGATGTGGGGAAAAGGGTACTCTTATACATTGCTGGTGGGACTGCAAAATGGTGAGGCCAATATGGAAAGCAGTATGGAGATTCCTGGGAAAGCTGGGAATGGAACCACCATTTGACCCAGCTATTGCCCTTCTCGGACTATTCCCTGAAGACCTCAAAAGAGCGTACTACAGGGATACTGCCACATCGATGTTCATAGCAGCACAATTCACAATAGCTAGACTGTGGAACCAACCCCGATGCCCCTCAATAGATGAATGGATAAAAAAAATGTGGCATTTATACACAATGGAGTACTACGCAGCACTAAGAAATGACAAAATCATGGAATTTGCAGGGAAATGGATGGCACTAGAGCAGATTATGCTAAGTGAAGCTAGCCTATCCCTAAAAAACAAATGCCAAATGTCTTCTTTGATATAATGAGAGCAACCAAGAACAGAGCAGGGAGGAAGAGCAGGAGGAAAAGATTAACATTAAGCAGAGTCATGAAGTGGGAGGGAAAGGGAGAGAAAAGGGAAATTGCTTGGAAATGGAAGGAGACCCTCATTGTTATACAAAATTACATATAAGAGTTTGTGAGGGGAATGGGAAAAAAATAAGGAGAGAAATGAATTACAGTAGATGGGGTAGAGAGGGAAGATGGGAGGGGAGGAGAGGGGGGATAGTAGAGGATAGGAAAGGTAGCAGAATACAACAGTTACTATTATGGTATTATGTAAAAATGTGGATGTGTAACCGATGTGATTCTGAAATCTTTGTAATGTTTTGAATAACCAATAAAAAAAAAAAAAAAAAAAGAGCTGAAGCCAACAGGAGCTGGAAGAGGCGGAAGCATTCTCCCCCAGAGTCTTAGGAGGGAGGGAGGCCCTGCTGACCTCTTGATTTCAGACTTCTGACCTCCAAAAGTACAAGAGAATAAACATCTGTTGTTTTAGGCCGCCAAGTTTGTGGCAATTTGTTATGTCAGTTCTAGGAAACAAATACACCCTGGGATCCTTCTCAGCCAATCAAAGGAACAGAAGATGCAGCAAGAGCTTAGTTCGCTCTCAAGGGCTGAGTGAAAAGAGCCACCTCAAAGGGGCATTTACAGTATAATTCTGTTTACATGACTTTCTCTAAATGACAAAATTATAAAGATGAGAAATAGACTAGTAGTGGTTGCCAAGGGCTGGCCGGGGAGAGGAGCCTGGCTATAAAGAGGTTGAAGGAGGGAGATCTTAGTGGTGATGTATCTTGATGGCAGTGGTGGTTACAAGAATCTCCAGGTGATAAAGACATAGAATTATTTGTTCACATTGTCGTGGGTAAATTTGCTGCTTTTGATATTGTCCCATAATTATATAAGATGTTACCATTGGATGAAGCTGGGTGAAGGGTGAAGGTATGTGGGCTCTCTCTGTACCATCTTTGTAATTTCCTGTAAATTTGTGATTATTTCAAAATACAAAGATAAAAATAAGTTCATTAATCTGAACAAAGCTTCAGGAGTGATGAATATGTTTTGTTTCAATTGTGATAGTGGCTACATGGACAAACACTACTCTGAAAACTCATCTAACCAGTCCCTTAACAGGGATGCATGTCATTACATTGCACGATAAAGTTGAGCTTTTAAAATTAAAAAAAAAAAGAGGGCTGGGGCTGTAGCTCTGTGCAGAGAGCTTGCCTAGCATGTGTGAGGCACTGGGTTATGAGGATTGAACAATAAAATAAACAAATAAAATAAAGGCATTCTGCTGGGCACGGTGGCACACACCTGTTATCACAGCAGCTAGGGAGGCTGAGGCAGGAGGATCAAAAGTTCAAAGCCAGCCTCAGCAAAATAGAGTCACTAAGCAACTCATTGAGGCCCTGTCTTTAAATAAAATACAAAATAGGACTAGGGATGTGGCTCAGTGGCCAAGTGCACCTGAATTCAGTCCCCAGTACCCAAAAAATAAAATAAAATAAATAAAGGCATTCTGTCCATCTAAAACTACACACAAAAACAAAACAAAACAAAACAAAAAGCAGTAAAAGTCTGTGTAGAAAATAAAATATATCTGTTTTTGTTTGTTTGTTTGTCTTTTGGTACCAGGGATTGAACTCAGGGGCACTCGACCACTGAGCCACATCCCCAGCCCTATTTTGTATTTTATTTAGAGACAGGGTCTCACTGAATTGCTTAGTGCCTCGATTTTGCTGAGGCTGGCTTTGAACTCTCAATCCTCCTGCCTCAGCCTCCCAGCTGCTGGGATTATAGGCATGCACCACTGTGCCTGGGCATATATCTATTTTCATCCTGAGTTTTCCTAAGCCAAAAACCGTAATATTCTACCTGTGGCTACCAAAAACCTTATAAATTTCTGGATGCAGTGGTATATGGTGGTGCACACCTGTAATCCCAGTGACATGGGAAACTGAGGAAGGAGGAACACAAGTTTGAAGCCAGCCTGGAAAACTCAGAAAGACCCTGACTCAAAATAAAATAAAAAGGGCTCAGGCTGCGGTTGTGGCTCTGTGTAGAGCACCCTCCTAGCATGTGCAAGGCCCTGGGTTTGATTCTCAGCACCATAAAAATAAATAAAATAAAGGTATTGTGTCCAACTACAACTAAAAATTAATATTAAAAAAGGGCTGAGGATGCCCTTTTTTAATATTTATTTTTTAGTTATAGGTGGACACAATATTTTATTTTTATGTGGGGCTGAGGATCAAACCCAGTGCCTCATGCATGCTAGGCAAGTGCTCTCCCTCTGAGCCACAATCCCATCCCTGTAGTTCAGTTCTTGCCTTGCATGTGCATGGCTCTGGGTTCAAATTTTTAAGGGGAAAAAATGCATGTAGAAGATTTATTCCAGCTTTGTTTAGATCTAATAAATTGGAAATGCTGCAGTATTCCCTTATCTATGGAGTACAAGTCCCAAGACCCCCAGTAGATGCCTGAAATTATGGATAGTACTGAATTCTATGTATATTATGTTTTCTCCTATTCATTCATTCCAATAATAAAGTTTAATTTATGAATTAGGTATAGTAGATATCAACAATAATTAGTAATACAATAGAACAATTACAACTACATTATAATAAAAGTTATATGAATGTGATCTTTCTCAAATTGTCTCATTGCACTCCAAATCTTAGCAACCTCAGCATTTGATCTTTTTTCTTTTCCTATTAATTCAAAAGAAACACTTTATGGCTGCTCCTTGGCATATCCAAATTGCCAGCGTCATCCCTGTTATACTTTGGGTCCATTATAAAGTGAAAATAAAGGTTACTTGAACATGAGCTACACCACAGTCAACCTGATGCCTAAGATGGTTACTAAGTGACTAGAGGGCAGGTCCTATGTAGAGCATGAATACATTGGACAAAGGGATGATTGACACCCTGTGTAGGATGGAGTCAGGCAGTGCAATATTTTTTCACACTATTCATAACAATGTACTAATACATTAAAACTTAATGAGTTGTTTATTTCTGGAATTTTCCATTTAATATCTTTGGATCACAATTGGCTTCAGGTAGGAAGTGAAACTGCTAACAGAGAGACTGATATAACCAAAATGTCAAAGAGGAAATAGTTAAATAGATTATGGCACTCCCCAAATATCGACTTTCCTCATCTGGAAAATAGGATGATGACTGTACTAACCTTGAGGGGTTCTAAGTATTGCATATACCAAAATGTGCATAACATGCAGCACTGAGCCTAAACAGGAAGGGGTCAATGCATATATATGTGTTGAATTTTCTATGTCAGAATCAGGAGGCTGATGCAGAAGATGGGAGAATGACTCAGCATCCAGGAATTGGGACAAAGAGAAGAGTTAACTGAGAAGCAGTCTCTAAGCAGCAATTCCTAGCTGGCCCAGAGCTCTGTGTGGTTGGAGAACTGATGGATGTTGGGCAGCCATCCCTGCCAGGATCATCTCTGGTCTGGGGAGCCTGAGTGAGGTTGACTAACAAAGTAAAGAGCAGGCTGAAAGCCTGAGACAGCACAGACCTGTGAATCCAGCAACTGTGGAAGGCTGGAACAAAGTAGCAGAGACTTCCACAGCCAAGTCCTCAAGCTGCTCACATCAGTGGGCAGTGGCCTTCTTCCTCCACTCTCCAGCCAGCCCCGGGCCTCTCTTCAGGAACCTCACACCACCAGTCATCCAGTCTTTCCAGCCTCTTCCTCTATTACTTTTTCCCCCTCCCTCCCTTCCTTCCCCCCCCCCCCCCCCCCCCCGTGGCACTGGAATGGAACCCAGGGCCTTGTGCAAACTAGGCAAGAACTTTAGCTCTGAGCTACGTCCCCAGTCTCTTCTGTTACATCTTTAAAATTATTTATTCAAGCATGCTCAAATCTTTCCCTGCTTAAATACAAACCAGCAGGCAACACAGCAAGACCTGTCTCAGAAAAAGAAGAAGAAGAGGAGGAGGAGGAAGAGGAAGAAGAAGAAAGAAAGAAAAAAAAACTTGCGGTACTTTCTGGTTCAGGCCTGCTTTGCCTTCTGGTTTCTGGTCAGCAAATGTGAAATTGGAAAGAGAGTTGGTTTCCCTGTGGAGCATGCAGCAGAAGAGGGATCTAGGGCCCCACACTGTCTCCCCCATAATTAGAAACACTATAACGATAATCAACATCTGCACAGCATTCTATGTCATGAACACAACGGGTCCCTTGCACAGAGTCGTTTCCCAATTGCTGCATCCAAAGCCTCCCAGGATCTCACCCTTACGCTCTTCTCTAGCCAGCCTCATCTTCTACTCTGCCACCCACCTACTCCTCATTCCTTTCTGTCCCCACTGCCTCTCCTCAACCACACAAAAATTGTTCTTGTCATTTCTGCCTCTGCTCCTTTGCATTTGTTACTGCCTTTGCCTGAGACATTCTCCCTCCACCTTGTCCAATACCGAAGCTACTAGCCACACGTGGCTGTTGCAAATTGGGATGTGCCATCTGTATAAAATGTACCCTAGAGGTTTTTGTTGTTGTTTTGTGCTGGGGAATCATACCTTTGGGTGCTTTACCACTAAGCTACATTCTCAGTCCTTTTTAATTTTTATTTTAAGAAAATTTAAGACAATAAAGAAAATTTAAAAATTAAGAAAATAAAAAATTAATAAATAAAAATTGCTAATTTTTCAAGGGTCTCTCTAAGTGATCCATGCTGGCCTCAAACTTGTGATCCTCCTGTCTCAGCCTTTCAAGTCTTTGGAATTACAGGCCTGTGCCACCGCACCTGGCTATGCAGCAGAATTTGAGTACTCCAGTTCACACACACACACACACACACACACAGAACTTAAACAGTTTTTTTGTTGATTACACTTTATTTTTTCCTGACATCGGATCTCACTATGTTGCCCAGGCTGCCCTTGAATTTGTGGGCTCAAGTGATCCTCCTTAGTAGTTGGGACTACAGGCATGCACCACCATGCCCCACTGATTATATATTTTATTTTTCTTTATTTATTCTAATTTGTTACATATGATAGCAGAATGCATTACAATTCATATTACACATATAGAGCACAATTTCTCATATCTCTTGTTGAACACAAAGTAGAGTCACACCATTGGTGTCTTCATACATGTACTTAGGGTAATGATGTCTATCTCATTCCACCATCTTTCCTACCCCATGCCCCCTTCCTTCCTCTCCCTCCCTCCCCTTTGCCCTATTTGGAGTTCATCTATTCCTCCCATGCTCCTCCCCACCGAACCCCATTATGAATCAGCATCCTTATATCAGAGAAAAATGTCAGCATTTTGGTTTTTTTGGGATTGACTTACCTTACTTATCATTAAGTTTTTCAGATGTGTTGGACATGTAGGGTTTAAAAAAAAAAAAAACACTTTTTTTTTTTTTTTTAAGAGAGAGAGAGAATTTTTTAATATTTATTATTTTTTTAGTATTTGGCGGACACAACATCTTTGTTTGTATGTGGTGCTGAGGATCGAACCCGGGCCGCACGCATGCCAGGCGAGCGCGCTACCGCTTGAGCCACATCCCCAGCCCATAACTTTTTTTAATATTTATTTTTTAGTTGTAGTTGGACACAATACCTTTGTTTTATCTATCTATCTATCTATCTATCTATCTATCTATCTATCTATTTATTATGTGATGCTGTGGATCAAACCCAGGGCCTCACATATGCTAGGCAAGTGCTCTACCACTGAGCCACAACCCCAGGCCCACATGTAGGTCTTTTTTTTTTTTAATTGATTTTATTTTTTAAATACATGACAGCAGAATGCATTACAATTCTTATTACACATATAGGCTACAATTTTTCATATCTGTTTGTATATAATGTATATTCACACCAATTCATGTCTTCATACATGTACTTTGGATAATGATGTCCATCACATTCCACCATCATTGCTAACCCCTTGCCCCCTCTCTTCCCCTCCCACCCCTCTGCCCTATCTAATGCTCCCCCATGCTCCCGCTTCCTAACCCACTATGAGACAGTCTCATATAAGTCGGTCTCTTATATAAGAGAAAACATTCAGCATTTGTCTTTTTGGGATTGGCTAACTTCCTTAGCATTATCTTCTCCAACTCCATCCATTTAGCTGCAACTGCCATGATTTTATTCTCTTTTATTGCTGAGTAATATTCCATTGTGTATATATGCCACATTTTTTTTATCCATTTCTCTACTTAATGGCATCTAGGTTGGTGCCACAGTTTAGCTATTGTGAATTGTGCTGCTATAAACATTGATGTGTCTGTGTCCCTGTAGTATGCTGTTTTTAAGTCCTTTAGGTATAGACCGAGGAGAGGGATAGCTGGGTCAAATGGTGGTTCCATTCCTAGTTTTCCAAAGAATCTACATACTACTTTCCATATTGGCTGCACCAATTTGCAGTCCCACCAGTAATGTATGAGTGTACCTTTCCCCCCACATCCTCACCAACACTTATTGTTTCACATGTAGGGTTTAAAAAATTCTTTTTAGTTGTAGATGGACACAATACCTTTATTTTGTTTATTTATTTATTTTTATGTAGTGCTGATGATCAAACCTAGTGCCTTACATATGCTAGACAAGCGCTCTACCACTGAGCCACAACCCTAGCCCAGACATGTAGGGTTTTTGCAAGTACTGAATGTGCTGAGAGTTTTCACATACCTCTTCTCCCTGAAAACACATAACCACCCCCACTATCAACTACTGCACTACAATGGTACATTTGTTGGCATCAATGAACCTACATTGACAGATCATTGTCATCCAAAGGCCATAGCCCATATTAAGTTTCATTTTCTGACTGCTGTTACCTGTAGGCAGCTGTATATCCTGTGGGGTTTTTTGTTTGTTTGTTTGTTTGTTTTGTTTTGGGAGTGTTTTGGTACTGAGGATTGAACCCAAAGGTACTCTGCCCCTGAACTACATCCCCAGTCTTTTTTTTATCTTTTGAGGCAGGGTCTTGCTAAATTGCTGAGGGTTTCATTAAATTGCCTAGGCTGGCCTCCAACTTGTGATCATTCTGCCTCAGCTTAGCAAGTAGCTGGAGATACAGCTGTGTGCCACTGTGCCTGGCTCACGCCCCAGTTTTCCTCCTGCCTCTCTGGTTTTCTTCCAGATGTTGGTTCAGCTCAAGCCTCTATCCTCAGCCCTCTTCTCTCTCTACTTTTTGCACTTGAGCTCAACCATGATGCACTTTCCATTCTTACGCAGACAACTTGAAATTTATTTCCAACCCTGACCCGTGTACTGAATTTCAGACTGGATATATCCAATGGATATTGCAAAAATCAGCATCTCCAAAAATGAACACAGCATTGTCCTCCCAAAACCTGCTTTTTTCATATAACATATATTAGAGAATGAGTTAAGATCCTCGTTCTCTCCAAATTTACCTCCTGGTGAGGGAGATAGGAAATAAATAGTGAAAGAAATTAATCCCCCCAATACAGAAATCTAGGAGACATCTTCAGCACCTCTTCTCTGCCAAAGGCTGAGATGCTGAAGCTCAGAGCTGGGGCCAAAAGAACCATGGAGACTGAGGTCAGCCTCCACCCACCACCATAGCAGCTGGGGAACCTTCCAGACCAGCCATCAGAGGCCACCCAAGTCTTCCCTTCAGCAGGAAAGCCCGTGCTTTCTAGTGGAGAGGCCCAGGAGGAGTCTTGCCAGGTGCCAGGGCCATCACATGGGTGCTGTGGGCCTCCCAGGAGGCAGGATGGCAGCTTGCCCCCGCCGCAGGAAGTTCCTGGGGTCAGATGCGGGGACTTGGCCTGGCAGGGACTGTGAGCCGAAATCTTCCCAGCGGTTACAGGACTGGCACAGGTGTCTGCTGCCTGGTGAGGCTGCTGCCTCCTGGCCAGCAGGCATGACCGGCAGAGGGTGTGAGACTCAGATGGAGTAAGTCTCTCATGCCCATGCTGGTGTGGACGCTGACAGTGATGGTGGCCCAGGTCCTTGCAGGAACTCTGATTCCAGATGGCCGGCCGGGCACAAGAAGGCACAGCTCACACGTGGGAGCTTCCTGAGGCGTGAGACCTCAATGTGCATCCTTTCCCAGACGATGTCCAGCTCTTGATACGCTGCTAGTGCCCCTGTGCTGGGCACCGATGCCTCTGTCCACAGTGCCTCGGCCCCTGCTGGTGATAAAGCTCCGCTTATATATTAGGGACAGGAAGAGAATGATAATAGTAACTGCTTTAAATCAGAACAACTGCAAAAATACACAGTAATCAAAGTTCAGTGATTGTGGTTTCTCGGCTCTGCGTTTTCTGACTGCTGTTATCTGTAGGCAGCTGGCATGGGCCAGTGGGCTGAGGGCTGTAGGGGTTGAACATATGACCTGAAGTTTCCCAGGATGGCATCCTGTGGCCCAGGGGTCATCCCAGACATGGGCTTAGTGGACTCCTCTCTCCCTCAGGGTCTGCTGCATAGGACAGGCTGGTAGAGCCGAGTGCTCCAGGGACATGCCTGCCTTCTGCAGGACATGTCCTCCATCCTCCCTGGGCCTGCATGTCCTCCCTCAGTATGACTCCATGACTCGCCAAGGTGGCCTTAGCTAGTGTCCACCCCCAGCCCGAGGAAGGTCCTCTGGGACCTCCCCTTTCTCAGAGAGGTCACTTCAGAAAACTTGCGGTCGTGAATCAGCTCCTTCCTCTAGGATGCAAGGCTTCTACCACCTGGTATCTCCTCAAGGACCCGGAGCCTTCCCTGTGGAAGGCAATCCAGGAAGATAAGGGCCCAGTCCCTGCAGGAGGCCAGCCTAATGTTGATGAGGGACAATGGCCCACACAGACATTATTACCAATACAGAAATTTAGGAGACATCCTCAGCACCTCTTCTCCCTCACCCCCACATTTAGTTCATGAGTCCGGTTGATGCTATTTATAAACATTGTCAATTTTACATGTTTATCATCTTTACTTCTGTTGCTCTTGTCCAAGATCTCATCAAATTTTCCCAGGATAACTTTGTGTGTGTGTGTGTGGTGCTTGGGATTAAACCCAAGACCTTGTACATTCGAGGTAAGCATGTGCATGTGAGGCAAGGACTCTACCAATTGAGCTATATCCCCAGCCACCCTACCCTTTTTTTTTTTTTTTTTTTTGATACTGGGGATTAACCCCAAGGGCACATTACCACTGAGCCACATCCCAGCCACCACCACCACCCCCTTTTTATTTTTTATTTTGAGACAGGGTCTCTCCAGATTGCTTAGGATCTTGCTAAATTGCTGAGGCTGGCTCAATCTTGTGAATCTCCTGCCTCAGCCTCCCAAGTTGCTAGGATTACAGGGGTGTGTCACCACCCTAGCTCCAGGATAATGTTTAAATGTCCTCTAACAGGTACCTAAAGTAGTTTTCTCACACCTAGTTAGTCTCCTTGTAATCTTTCCTCCTCATAGTGATATTTTTCTAGAATGCTGTTATAGTTTGAATGTCCCCCCTAAAACTCATGTTGAAATTTAATTGCCACTGTAAGAGGTGGGAGAGGTCTGGAGAGTGGGATCTTTCAGAGGTGATGAGATCATGGGCCCCCACCCTCAAGAATGGAGTAAGGCCATTGTTGCAGGATTGAGTTGGTTATGGAGGGTAGGCAGTCAGCTTCCTTTCCTTCCTTTCCCCTCTGCCACATGCTCTCTTGCTGCGTGATGCTGTCCACATTGTTCTGCGCCAGGACTGAGGGGTACAGAAGTGAACAGCACAGATTAGATTCTCATTCTCCCTGAGTTTACCTCCTGGTGGGGAAGACAGAAAATAAATAGGGAAAAAAAATGAGCAAGATGATGGCAAAACAACATATGTTGTGAGGAAAATAAAATAAGGCTGGGGGGGTGGCTATTTTAGAGGGGTAGTGGAAAAAGGCCTCTTTGAGAAGGTGACTGTTAAGGTAAATCCTGAGCAGGTATGGTGGTACACACCTGTAATCCCAGCTACTTGGGAGGCTGAGACTGGAGAATCACAAATTTGAGGCCAGCTTGAGCAATTTAGATTCTATCTCAAATTAAAATTAAAGGGCTGGGGATGCAGCTCAGTGGTAAGGCGCCTCTAGGATCAATTCCTTGCACTAGGGTTGGGTTGGGGTGGGGATGTATCCTGCATGATGAAAAAGGTGCCAGTCACACAAAGACTTTACTGAAGGGGATTCCAAGCAGCCAGCACAACTCTGGAAAACAGTCATTTTATGTGTCCACCACCTCTACCATCCCATGAATCCTCAAGGACAAGTCCCAATAGAACCCAGAACTCTCTCAGCACATAATATGTAAGGAATGAGGCTCACTTATTAGAGGAACAGAAGGAAGGTCCGATTTGTTGAAATCCAATTAGCAAAGCATCCTGAGATTAGGCCTAAAGGAGAAGCAAGGGCCAGATCATGGAGAGCACTATGAACCACTGTAAGGAGTCTGTATTTTAGTAAGTGTGCATTGGATCTCTGTGTGTGCTGACATGACATGATTTATATTTTAAAAGATGTACTCTTCCCTGCCTAATGGATTGAAACTGTGAGCAGATTGAGGGCAGGTGCTATATCTGATTCCTTTTGTATGTGTATGTGTATGGACTGAGTATTATATGTGTATGTGTATGGACTGAGGCTGTCTGATTCCTTTTTAAACCACTAGCACAAAGCTCAGTACCTGAGCTCAGTATGGACTGAGGATTGTGCTGGGGAAGTACTTTACCATTGAGCTACATCCCCAGCTCATTTAAAAATTTTATTTTGAAGCTGGGTGCGGTGGCACACGCCTATTATCCCACCAGCTCAGGAGGTTGAGAGAGGAGGATCTCGAGTTCAAAACCAGCCTCACCAACATCGAGGCACTAAGCAGCCCAGTGAGACCATGTCTATAAATAAAATACGAAATAGGGCTGGAGATGTGGCTCAATGGCCGAGTGCCCCTGAGTTTAATCCCCAGTTACCACCACCCCCCCAATTATTTTGAGATAGGTTCTCCCTAAGTTGCCAAGGCTGCCCTTGAACTTCTGATCCTCCTGATCTAGCCAACAGAGTAGCTAGAATTATAGGTGTGCGCAACTGTGCTGGTTGTCTGATTGTCCCCCCACTTTTTTGTACTGGGGATTGAACCCAGGGACACTTTACCACTAAACTACATCCCCAGTCCTCCCCTCCTCCCTTTCTTGAGACAGGGTCTTGCTAAGTAGCTGAGGTTGTTTATAAACTTGAGAACCTCCTGCCTCAGCCTCCCTAGTTGCTGGGATAACAGGAAGGCACCTTGCCTGGCTGTCTGATTCCTTCTTAAACCACTAGCACAAAGCTCAGTGCCTGGTATTGAGTCAATGCTTAATTAGTGTTTGCTGGGTAAATGTCATCCTCCTGGTGAGACTGGAAAGCTGTGGGCTTAGTTGCAGGCTGGGGGACAAGGTCAGGACTCCAAAGAGACATATTGGTAAGAAGTTGTTCTGGCCCCTCCAAGACCTAAAGAGGACCCAGCGCAGGTGAGTGGGATGTGAGGGTATCAGCAGGGTCTTCAGTTAGTGAACCAGGATACAGTGGAGCAGAGCTCTCATCAGATCTGGAGGCAGTCATCTTTAAGTGCCCACCGCCTCTGCCATCCTGTGAATCCTCAAGGTCGAGGGCCTGATTGGATTCATTTTGTGTTCCCAGCAGAACCCAGAACTCTCTCCAGCACATAGTATTCCTCAATAAATGACTACTGAAATGAATCAAAGCCCAGTAGCCCAAGGTTACTGGTTGGCTGCCAGCTGCAAAAATCTTGGCAAGTCTCACCAATAGCTCAATCCCAGGGCAGCACTATTAGAGCTAGAGACTCAGCCCTGGGGATTCACAGCTGAATGTCCTAAATCCAGAAGCTTCCGGAAGCTCCACCTTCTCACAGCTCACAGCATGAATAATTCAGGACAGGACTGGCGATCAGATTTGGTAAGGGCATTAAAGTCCAAAAGGAAGAAAACCTTCAGATGTTCTCTAGTCAGAGAGGCTGGGCCTTCAGGTGTCCTGGATGACTTGGCAGCTCTCCCCATGAACCCTCCCAGGTTGCCCTGTCTTACCAAGATCCTGACCACCACTTCTGGCCCCAGTGGAGATTCAGTTTCACACCCAGGCCCCTTAGGTTCAGCTCACCTTCCCCCTTTAGTGCCCATATTCCTCTCTCCCCAGGGAAGCCAAAAATGACTCTTTAGTCTCATGCCTCTGTGCCTTGTAACCTACTCCATCAGAACTTTATTATTTTAAACTTTTATTTTTAAATCTGGGTGCAGTAGCACATGCCTGCAATCTCAGAGACTGGGGAAGCTGACCTGAAGGATAACAAGTTCAAGGCCAATCTCAGCAACTTAGTAAGAGCATGTCTCAAAATAAAAAATAAAAAGGCCTGGAGGCGGGGTGAGGTTGTAGCTCAGTGGTTGAGTGCTTGCCTTGCATGCAGGAGGCATTGGGTTTAATCCTCAGCACCACATTTAAGAAAAATAAATAAATAAAACAAAGCTAGGAGGCTCAATTGATATTTCTGATTAAAAAAAGAAAGGCCTAGAGGCTGGGGTTGTAGCTCAGTGGTGGAGCGCTTGCCCCTCACGTGTGAGGCACTGGGTTCAATTCTCAGCACCACATATAAAATAATTAATAAATAAATGAGATTGTGTCCATCTACACCTAAAAATGTTTTTAAAAGAAAAAAAAAAGGGTGGGTGGGGATGTAGTTCAGTGGTAAAGTGCTCCTGAGATCAACCCCATTATCAACAAAACATAAATTTTATGTTCAGTTGATAAATAAAAGTTATATATAATTAGCATTTACAACATGGTGTTTTTTTTTTTTTTTTTTTTTTTTTATTGTTGTTGTTGTTGTTGTTTTCAGTGAGGGGGATTTAATTCAGGGCTTTGTGCCTGCTAGGCAAGCCTTATATCTCTGATTTACATCCCCAGCCCCAACATAATGTTTGAAATATGTAGATATTATAGAATCACTAAATTGAGGTTGTTTTTTTTTTTTTTTTTTTGTGGTGCTGGGGATTAAACTCAGGGCCCTATGTGTGGGAGACAAGCACTCTACCAACTGAGCTATATTTCCAGCCCTGAGCTTATTAACATATATATTACTTCACATATTTTTTTGTGGTAAGAACACTCAAAGTCTATTCTCTTAGTGATTTTTTAAAAGACACTACATTTTAATTACACTGTAGTCACCATGTTGTACTATATTTCAGATTACCTGAAATTTTTCCTCCCAGCAGAAATTTTGTAACCTTTGACCAACATCTATCTATCTCTCCAATCTCCCTTCCCCCTCAACCCCTGGTAACCACATTATACTCACTGTTCTCATCTATAAAAGAGATCATGAGGTGTGTGCCCTTCTGTGCCTGGCTTATTTCACTTAAAATAATGTCCTCCACGTTTATCCATGTTGTTGCAAACAACAGGATTTTCTTCTTCTTCTTCTTTTTTTTTTTTAAAGCTGACTCGAAATCCATTGTCCCATAGGAACTTTAGAACCAGGCTGCAGGATGGATTCTCCTGGGCTGAGACAGCTACAGGCTTCTATGGAAACTATCTCACAAAGGAACATACACTACTGGTCCATGTACAGTTTGGGTTGCAACTGTGGACCTCTAGCCTTTTCCTAGAGGTCTCAGAGATATATCTTCTATCTAAGAAAAAGGACATTTGACTTATTAAAGGCCCTGGGTTCCTTGCCTTGGCTTCAGCTAGTGAAGAGCAATGTTATAACATGAGATTTGGCAACAGACAGGTCGGGACTCCAACACCAGCTTCAGCATCCATTTGCTTTGTGGGCTTCAGTAAGTTATTTACCCTTTTGAAGTCTCTGTTTCCTTATTTGTCAAATGAGTATAAAAACGGTATTTTCTACTGCAAAGGGTTTGGGGGAGGATTTAATGGCATAATCTACTCAAAATGCCCAGAACATTGCCTAGAACTTAGTTTAGTAAATGGTGGTGCTTTTCCTTATTTAATGTGGGAGAGTGCATGCAAATACAGAAACCTAGCGGGTGGAAAACAATTCTATCACCTCCCTACTGTCCCTACTCCTGTTCAAAGCCTCATTGCCTCCCCTTACCCGGGCTTGGTGTGTGTGTGCCAGAGATGGAACCCAGGACTCTGCAAATGCTAGGCAAATACCCTACCATTGGAAATACTCCCCTAGCTCCATAGATGAGACTACTGCAGTTGTCTCCCTGCATAACCATCTATACCAATCTTATACCTGCCTGTGGGGTTACTTTCACTCTTCTACTTTGACATCTTCCTTGGCTTCTCATAACCATAAAACTTAGGCCAAATTTCTCAGCTTGAAGTTCAAGAGCTTCTGTAAATTGCTCCAACACATTCCCTCCACACCCAACTGTTACAGTGAAAAAAGAACAAAGGGATATGGAACAGGATTCTAGTCCTGGGATCATCTACTTTCTCCCTAAATGATATTCTTTTTTTTTTTTTTTAAGAGAGAGAGAGAGAGAATTTTTTAATATTTATTTTTTAGTTCTCGGTGGACACAACATCTTTGTTTGTATGTGGTGCTGAGGATCGAACCTGGGCCGCACGCATGCCAGGCGAGCGTGCTACGGCTTGAGCCACATCCCCAGCCCCTAAATGATATTCTTTTTCTTTCTTTCCTTTTTTGGTATTGGGGATTGAATCCAGGGATGCTTTACCACTGAACTACATCCCCAGTTCTTTTTATTTAAAAAAAATTTTTTTTAAAACAATTTTTTAGGTGTAGATGGAGACAATATCTCTATTTTATTTATTGATTTTTATGTGGTGCTGAGGATGGATCCCAGTGTCTCTGTATGCGAGGCAAGTGCTCTACCACTGAGCCACAACCTCAGCCCTTCTTCTTCTTCTTCTTCTTCTTCTTCTTCTTCTTTTTTTTTTTTTTTTTTTTTTTAGTTTTAGGTGGACACAATATCTTTATTTTATTTTTATGTGGTAGCATGTCAGGCGAGCATGCTACCACTTGAGCTACATCCTGAGCCCCCCAAGTCCCTCTTTTTTACTTTTTAAAAATGCTTTTAGTTGTAGATGGGCAAAACACCTTTATTTTATTTATTTAATTTTATGTGGTGCTGAGGATCAAGCCCAGTGCCTCATATGTGGTAGGCAAGCACTTTACTACTGACCTAAAGCCCCAGCCCTTATTTTTTATTTTGAGACAGGGTCCTTTCTAAGTCACTTAGGGTCTTGCTAAGTTGCTGAGGCTGGCCTCGAACTTGTGATCCTCCTGCTTTGGTCTCTCCGGTTGCTGGGATTACAGTTGTGTGCTACCATACCCAGCTACCTTAAATGATTTTGAGTAAATCATCTAATCTTATTACTGCATTTACAAATTAAAGATCATAATGCTATCTCTTGGGATTCATTATGATTTATGTCTCTTTCTTGCTGGACTGTAAGCACAGTGAAACCAATGGGTATCAGATGCATTTTGTTCTTCATTATATCTTCAGTATCCAGCATAGGGCTTGGTATATGATAGACGTTCAGTACATACTTGTTGAATGAATGAAGGAAGGAAGGAATAGGATTGTGAAGATTAGATTTGGCATCATTCAGGTAAAGCACCTTGCAGTTACCAGGAGTTTCTGTGCAGGTCATTAGCAAATGACTTTAGACAAATTCTCTCCCTCTCTGGATACATTCCCTCATCTGTATCACAAGAGGATGGAAGGCACTCCTGGCTTTTATTTTCTGAATCACTAAATTGTGCCTGAAGAAGGGACTCCATAAATGCTTTGTCAGTGGATGAAGTTTCTTCCAAGGTTCTGCCTATTGGCTCTGTCTAATCAAGGATGAGTTTCTACCAACCCCCCTGCTCCCCCCCGCCCCCGGGGTCCTGGTTCTTCTCTGTCCTTTACTTCTTGGTAGGGGACCTCAGGGGAAAGAACCTCATTCAGGTCCCTCCTGCTTTCAGTTCCCGCGAAGAGCCTTCTTCTTGAGGGGTACCAGAAGTGGGAACAGAATGTGGGTTGATGGGAAGTGGGCTTTTTGGGCAGGCAGGGGTTATTCCAAAACCCAGGCGGGGCAGAGAGGCCGCCAGCAGCCTGGAAGAGCGATTCTGGGACTGGCTGTGAAGAGCTCTAACGGGGCGGGCCGGGCCAGCCCGCCCAGGGTCAGCAAGCGGCCGCCGGGCCGGGGCGGAGAGGTCGCCAGAGCAGAGGGCGGGGAATGTGGGGGTGTGAATTGGCCCCGGGGACACTGGCGGCCGCCGGGGAGGAGTTGTGAAGGGAGGGACGGAGAGGGCTTGGGGCAGCGAGAGGACGCAGGGTCAGTATAAAAGGGGCGCGGGACGGCAGACAGGCCGGGACGCACCGCGAGCGCGGAAGCGCCGGGGGTGGGGTGCAGGGCGGGGAGCGCGCATCGGGGGCCGGGGGGCGGCGTCGGCGCTGGGGGTGGGGGAGCGGGTTGGGCGGCTGCGCCGGCTCGGCTTCAGCCGCTGCCGCTAGGGCGCGGGGGGCGGGGGGCTCGGCGCCGCGAGCTCGGCCATTGTGGGAGCCGCTCCCCTCGGCTCCGCCGCGCTCCCCTCCACGGCTCTCAGCCCCGCGCGCCCTACCGCCGCCGTCGCCTTTGCTGCTGCCGCTGGCCACTCTTCCTCCTCCTCCCGCTCTCAGGGTAAGGCGCGGGCGCGGGGCTGGATCCAGGCTCCCTGCCTGACTGCACCGGGTGCGCGGCGGCGGCTGGGGCGCGGCGATTGATAGCACCGGGCGGCCGCGCCCCAGCCCCGGGTAGCGGGCAGGAGGGTTGACAGGCGCGGGCACAGCGCAGGTCCCGGCCTCTCACCTGCAGCCCCCGCTGCCAGCGCCCCAGAGCTTCGAGAGCGTGCACAGCTGGGGTTTCCTCCCGGCCGCCGCTGCCCGGGCCAAACGGAGGCGTGTTTCCTGGAATATGGGGCATCAAGCACCAGGACAGCGAGAGGGACCTGCGGGAGACAGCAGGGCCGTGCCGAGAGGTCGCCTCCTGGCTCCAAGGCTCGGCTACTGTCACCTGAACCTTGTCGGTCCTTGGTCACGCGTACCCGCTCTTTGTCAACCACGCGCGGCGGGCACGCGGACCCACCCGCGCCGCCACCGGCTTGCGGGGGCTTCCCTCCTCCATCGTGGGGAAGGGGTGGGGGTGAGGTGGGAAGGGCCACAGAGGGCGAGCGCCAGGTCAGGTGCCTGTGGCGGCCCGGGCTTGCGGCCTGCAGGGTGGGTTGGGAGTGTGGGCGCGAGCTCCTGTGAACCGGGGATTGATGGAGTGACCTGGGTGACCCAAAGGTGGGGCGGGAGGTCACCAGGTATGTGTGAGGTGTCGGTGACCGACCGGGCTAGATCTGTGGAGGGACAGTTTCTCCCAGAGGAGGCCTTGAGTGAGTGGGCCTTTGTAGTAAAATGGGCGTCTAGGAGAGGAATGGGCGGCTCTGGAATGAAGCAGGTGGTCTGAGAGGAGGGGCGTTTTCCTGCCTTGGCTGAGGGTCGCATGAGGTTGAGGCTGTCACTTTGGCACCTGACCTGGCTATGAGAGCTGGGGGTGGGCACCAGAAGGTAATGCTGGGGGTGGGGCGGCAAATGCTAGGATAAATGGCAAAGCTGTGCCAGGACCTGGGTCTTTTCCTCTTCACCTTCTGTGTCTGGATCCCCTCTTGATGTTCCATGAGACAAGGGCCCACATGCTGTTTGCACAGTGGGTGCCCTGGCAGGGCAGTTCTGTGAATCTGAGGATGCTCGGAGGCTTCCTGCACCATTTGATGTTTCTTTTGTTATCTCTTTGAGTTCTATGCTTATGATGGGGGATCTGCCAATGACCCAGGAGGTTGTATCTGCCCTTTCCTGCCTCCTGGCTGAGATTTCCAGAATCCAGGAGCTTTGCCAGAGACCTTTGGGGTTCAGCCATTTAGGCCACCTCCTTGTCTTCACATAGCCCTGTGTGCAAGTATTCCCCATTATGGGAACAGCTCCTCTCACCCCTGGACTGTAGAGCCAAAATGAGAGTTGGTTACCTGGGCTGGATTTAGGACCTATAGGAAGACTCATAGCTGAAGGCATGCACCTTCTCTGCTCTGAGGGAGCCTTCGGGGTAGTGGACCATGTATAGCAGATGGTTCTGGGAAGTGAGCTTGGCCTGGATGAGGGAAGGCTGCCCAGTCTGGCTGGTAGATCCCAGCTGGCCACAGAATGATTTGTTCCCACTCAACTCCCTCCACTGGCTAAACTGACCAGGAAAACTGATTTTCTGTACCAACCCCCTACTCCCATGCTGTGCAACTTATTCCCGCACCAGCCTTTAAAAGGAGCCAATGAATATTTAATCTAATGCCTGCTGTGTGCTATACATGGCACCAGCCAGTTTTCCATGTGCATTTCACCATATTCTTAAAACCTCCTCTAATTTGGCATATCACCCCCTTTTGCAGATGATGAAACAGAGTCTCCGAGAGGTGGAGTGACTTGCCCCTGATCACACAAATTGTAAGTGAATGAACCAAAATTTATACCCGGGTCTGTCTTGTTTTGGGTTTAGAATTTTGTCTAATATATCTACTGGATAAATCCTGGAATTTCTGCCTGTTCTATCTCATGCTTTGTTTCATGTCTGCCACTGAGATCATGCTCTGGCTTTTTGAAAATACTTCCCATCTGTTGCCCCATTTCATCCTTACAGCATTCCTGGGAGGTAAATAGAAGGAGAATGTAATAATAGATGCTATGCTGTTAATAGATGCTGTTTGTTGAGTACTTACTGGCACCAGGTACTACTAAGCACTTTATATGTAGAACCTTATTAAGTCCTTGTAAATGACCCTGAAAGGTTAGGTGCTAGTGTCATCCCCACTTTAGAGATGAGGATACTGAGGCTGAAGAGATTAAATGGTTTCTCCAGGATCACACAGTTAGTAAATGGTGCAATAGAATTTGAACCCACATCTTGCATCTGTAGGATCTTAATTCTCCAAATGTGCCAAATAATAGTAGTAGTGGTGGTAGTAGTAGTAATAGTGGTTACTAGTAAGAGGAGCTAATAGCTGGGTATGGTGGCACATGGCACATGCCTGTAATCCCAGCAGCTTGGGAGGTTGAGGCAGGAGGATCACAAGTCCAAAGCCAGCCTCAGCAATTTAGTGAGGCCCTAAGCAACTTAGGGAGACCCTGTCTCACATTGAAAAAAAAAAAAAAAGGCTTGGGATGTGACTTAGTAGTTAAGCAGTCCTGGGTTCAATCCCTGATACCAGGAAAAAAAAACAAAACAAAACAGAGGAACTATTAATATTCACAAGTGTTTTAGGATATTTGGTGTGTGTGTTTTAAGATTTTTGTTTGTTTTGGTGATGCTGCAGTGAACATGGTTAAGAACCCAGGGCCGTAAACATGCTAAGCAAGCATCCTCCTAACACTGAGCTACATCCCTGGCCAAGTGTTTTAAGATTTATAGGCTTTTTAGCCAGGCATGGTGGCTCATGCTTGTAATACCAGCTATTCAGGAGGCTGAGGCAGGAGGATTGCAAGTTCAAGGACAGCCAGGGCAACTTAGGGAGGCCCTGTCTCAAAATGAATAGACACTCTTGGATTCAATTCCCAATACTACCACCAAAAAAAAAAGACTTATAGGTGTCTTTACATATGTTACATACTATATGATTTTGCCCAAATTCTGAATTAGTTTTGCTGTGTATCATTATCATCTCATTTTTCAGATGAGGTCCTGATAGATCAAGAGGTCAAGTCAGTGACAGAACCAGGACCAGAACCTCTGCTTCCTGATTCCCAATTTGTTCTTTAGGTGACCCCCCTTCACTCTGCTCATATTCATCCCTCTCTCCTCCAGATCTTGTCTCCTTGGACTCCAAGGTCCTCCTGCTGCAGCCCACTTCTGAGCCATGTCTTCCTCCGATGAAGAAACGCTCAGTGAGCGGTCCTGTCGCAGCGAACGGTCATGTCGGAGTGAAAGGTCTTACCGGAGTGAGCGGTCAGGGAGCCTCTCTCCCTGTCCCCCAGGGGATACTTTGCCCTGGAACCTGCCATTGCATGAGCAGAAAAAGCGGAAAAGCCAGGATTCGGTTCTGGACCCTGCAGAGCGTGCTGTGGTCAGAGTTGCTGGTAAGAGAGGTCCCCCAGCAAACAGGATGCTGTGGGTGTGAGGGAAGAATGTGCCAGTTTGCCCTGGCTGGGTGGGGAATGGAGGGGAATCTAATTTGTTGTTATTACTGTTGATGAAATAACATTAAAGAAAAACTTGAAAGAGGAAACTCTGCTTGCCCCTAGGCTAACATAGGATCTGTTCTCATTTCTGAATCTTTTTCCTTATCTTTGCCCCATTTGATCATATTTTCTATTTAGATGCCATTCTAAATCTGATTCTTCAGTTACTCTTAGATAAAAAAAAAATTTCTATGCTACATCTCAGACTTATTTTTAAAGGCTGTGTAATATTTCATGGTTTTATAAATTCTACTCCTTTCTCTCTTTTCTGTCATAGTAGACAGTGCTGCAGTGAACATGGTTAAGAATAATAACTTTTGACTTCTGTTGTATTATTTCCTTACAATGAAATCCTCAGAGAGGTCGGTTTCACTCATATCACCTTTCACCTTCTCACACCATAACTTGGTGTGAGGGCTGGGCCTGCCTGGTACTGTGTGGGAAGGTGCCCAGTTCTCCTTTGCCAACAAGCAGCAGTGGTATGAGTGTAGGCTCTGGAGTCAAAGAGGCAAGACACTGGACTGTGACCCTGCTGCTGCCCAGCTGTGTGATTGTGGCAACTCCCTTATCCTCTCTGAACCTCAGTTTCCTTAAGAATGCCCCTGTGAAGGGATGCCTTGAGGGTTACAGAGATAATGTGTGTAAAGTCATTAGCAGGGTTTTCCACTCAATAAAGGAGCTGCTTCCACTGAAGGCATCCAGAGCTGCTTCCCTGGAGTGTGCTCACCATCTAAGCAGGCATTGGTGTCACAGCGCAGATGAGCAGCGCCTGCAGCTAATTCAGTGACATCACCTGTTTTCCATCCATTGCCAAAGCCTGTCCTGCTGCCTCATTTGTGTCTCTCGAATTATGTGCCCCTTTATCATCTCTCACCTGGACCTTCTAACCAACCACCTAATAGTTCTTATTCTCTCAGTCTTGTCCCTGCTTCCTCCACATGATGAACAGTTTTTTATTCTAAAATGCACACCTGATCCTATTACTCAGGTGCTTTCAAACCACCTTTAGCTCCACATTGCCTGTGAAATAAAGGCTTCAGCACAAAGGTACATCAAAACCAGGCCCTGTTCTATCTCTTCGGCTTCACCTGCTGCCACCTCTACCCAAGCACCCTGCATGTTGTACTGTAACTTGCCCTCCAGAGGGATGCCGCTTGCAGGATCAAACCTTCATGCTTTAATTTTCTTCTCTGTAAGACACTGATAACCCCTCCTCCTCTTTTAAGTGCCGCCTCCTCTGTCCCTAATGCCCCTAGTGGTATCCAAAGCTCCCTCCTCCGCTCGCATATTCATGCTTTTCTTTCCTCCATGTTCCCTTCAACAGTGTAGCAGTTACCCCACAGGGAGCCCACCACTCCCTCAGGACTGGGAGCCGATTCCGAGCTGTGGCTTGTTTATGTGTTGACCCCAGTGACTTGCACAGGGCCTTGTACACGTTAGAGATCAACCAGTATTGAATGACTGAAGGAAAACCAGGAGTATTTAGAAGCTAATAGGTGTCAGATTGTGAGCCAGGAACAAGCAGTGGGCTGTAATGGGAGGTTAGACCCAGAGAGGGGTATGTGGGCTCAAGCCATCACAAGAAGCTTTTAGCAGGAGTGAGATCCTGTGGAGGAGACAGCAGTGGGGCCAGGAAGGCAGACTGCAGTTTTAACTCCTTTTGAAAAGGTGAGCAATAGAGAGCCCTTGGAGGAAGTTCTTCTCAAGCCCTTTGTGCCTTAGGCACCAGCCAGTAATAAAGTTCCAGAGCTGTCCCTAGGATGCAGGAAGGGACAGCCTTGAAGGGCCATGACTCAGGGGCCTCTGACTCACGAACCTCTCATTCTCCTGAAGACAGAGTGGATGCTTATGCTCTCTTCCTTATGCTCTCTTTCCCATCCTCCTTCACTCCTATATACTTCTAGGTTGCTGTGTGGTGATTTCCTCTTTCAATCTTCTCTTGGGAGGCCCTGCTGTTTAAGAATCTGGAGTCTAGACTGTTTAAGAATCTGAGTGGGATAGACTCAAGGGGGCTTAATGCCCAGGCAAAGCCCCTGGGGACCCTGCTGGGTCACCTGGATGGAGGGATGGGAGTGTGCAGGTTCTGTTCCTGGCACAGAGGCTGATCTTGGCATCCTGACACCACCGAATGACTGTCTTGAGGAGGGGGCTGGGCCAGTGAGGCTGAAAATGGGAGATTGCCGTGTTTAAAAATAACTTGTGTGCTGCAGTTGGGCGTGTTTCTTTTGCAGGAGAGGCAGCAGTTAAGGCGGGACTGCTACTTTAGGGTCTGGCTGAAATCTCCATGTGATTTTAGAATGTTGAGGGGGCTGCACTGGGGTAATGAGGAAGGCAGCCTTGGCTCTGCGGGGACTCCTTCATGTGAGGTGCAGGAGGGTCATGCCTGAGAGACCCTGGATGCTCTGAAGCTCTGTAGCGGAGATTTCCTTCTGGGAGGAAGTGAAGTCAAGCTTCACTGGAAGCCAGCTGTGGCCTGAACCGCTTTCCCCTCCCCCTGGATCCGGATTATGAAACTGGGTGGGGGGGTGTGGATCAGTCTCACCGAGGACTAACTCCCCTTTCCCTGGGCCCATTTTGTCCTAAGCTGGTTTCAGAGCTTTATCCTTGCTTGAGAAACATGTGGGGGCACCCTGCTGGTCACATGTATCAGAGTCCAGAGGCCACTCAGGACGGAAAAACCTGCTGGTCTCAGTCTCAAAGTCAAGACAGATTCTAGGGGCTTCACACATGCTGCAGCCCCATTCATCCTTCTGTCTTCTGTCCTCATTCTTTCTGTCCATTTTTTTCCTCCTTTACCAGCCCTGTTCTCAACGCTCTAAGCTCAGCCACACTGAAATGTGACAAGAGTCATTCATGAGAGTGCCTTCTTTCTATTCATCAGCTTTATAGTTTACACAGATATTTCATAATAGCAGTATGTGCTGGGCAGGACACATGGCCTTAAGGGACTTTTCTATAGTCACACAGGACTGGCAGACACAGATCTCCTATCTCCATGCACATTGCTATTTCCATTGTTTAGGCAACCAGCCCAATCTGACTCTTTTGCAGGTGACAATCTCAATAGCTAACTTGGTCTCCAGAATCACCTGAGAGAACTTTTGGTCACTTCTGGGAAAGGCCTTAAGATCCCTACCTAAGGGTGGGGTTGTGGCTCAGCGGTAGAGCACTTGCCTATCACATGTGAGGCACTGAGTTTGAACCTCAGCACCACATAAAAAATAAATAAATAAAATAAAGATGTTGTGTCCATCTACAACTAAAAACAATTAAAAAGAAATAAATCGATGGAGGAAACTTTGCCTCATCCCCTCTGGCTCTGTCTAGTGAACAGCAGACGTAATACCCTTACTCACTGGAGGAGAGGGGGCATCAAGAAAGAGGGAGCTGGGAGGTTATTTTAGCAAGGAGCACAACCCCAAAGGGTAGAAATGGGAAGTGGAAAAAAAGGCTGTATTCCTTGAGGCCTGTGGGGAGTGGATGATACATACACAGGGTACAAGAGAGGTAGTGTACAGTTTTACATCTGCACAACTCTAGGGGGCACTGTTCACATTTGTTGCATTATAGATTTGTATTTATATGATTAGTCTCTTGCAGATGGCAGTAAAGTGTCTCTCTTTGGCTAGGGCAGGGTTGGGTGCAAGAGGACTTCATCATCTACCCATTAGTCAGGTATTAGCCCACATCTAACATCACATATTCAGGACCCTTCCTGTTCTTGTCATTGATATTCAAAAACAGCTGAAGATGTGATTCTTTCTTCATGGAACTTAGCCTGGTTGAGAGGACAAGAAGGAAAAAATTTATTACATCCCTGTGTGTATTGTATACATGGGGTTGCAAGCATCCTTGGGATTCATTTCTGGAAACCCCTCAGCAGGTGCTGCTGAATTAATCATTCCCATGGTCTGCTCCATTGTGGCCTCCTCCAGGAAGTCTTCCCTGATCTCTTCGGTCAGACAGCAGTGGTGTATCTTTCTATCCCTTGTTTGGCCTTATGTTATTTGTTGTTTCTAGGTTTGTTTTCCCATCTGGAACTCACTGTAGTCAAGAATCCCATCTTGCCTTTCTGCCTGTGGCAGGCAGCCCTAGAGCTCAGTGCTGGTTAGAGAGGTGAGCCTGCTCCTCTTCTGTGTGTATTCATCTCTCCTCTAGGATAGGAGCTCTAAGAAGACATCCCATGACTTCTCTCTGCTTCCTTATTTACTTTATTCATTCATTCATTCAATAAAACGAAATAGATTGAGATAGCCAGGTGCAGTGGAACATACCTGTAATCTCAAAGACTCGGGAGGCTGAGACAGGAGGATTGCAAGTTGGAAACTATCCTGGGCAACTTGCAATTCTAGCTAGACTCTCAACAATTTAGAGAGACCTTGTCTCAAAATATAAAAGTAAAATAAAATAAAAAGACTGGGGATGTAGCTCAGTGGTAAATCGCCTCTGAGTTCAATCACCAGTACCAAAAAAAAAAAAAAAAAAAAAAATAGAGCCCCAGCCTTGTGCCAGGCACTGTGGAGATAACTGGCTGTAGAGTCAGAAAACTTAGGTAAATGATCCCACTACTCGAAGCCTTGGTTTCCTTATCTGTAGAAGGGAAGTGATGATACCTGCTTCCAGTGGTCACTGAATGAGGATCAGAATGTGCTGGACAAACACCTTCACAGACCTCTTATTGCATTTGGTGGGGTCATTCCTTGTAACTTCCCTGGCAACCAGACAGGGCAGTGGAGGCTTCAGGAGGCCAGCAGTTTCCCAGGCCAGCAGGGTCTTTGAGCCTCTTAGTTCTGTCCCTTCCTTGTTTGCTCTAGGGCTTTGTCAGAAAGCAAATGGAAGGTGGTTTATCTGGCCCTGAGTGAAAAGAAAGGAATTCAGGAATGGAAGATGGGGCCCCAGAAAACAATTCCACTGGGGCCCTTACTCCTGGGCAGGCAACTTTCCTTGCCCCAGGCTATTCCAAGATTTGAATCCAAATCAGCTCCTCCTCCTTCCCAGCTTCTCTCCTTCTTGGCAGTGTTCAGAGTCTCTGGCCCTGGAGCTCAGTTTCAGGAGCAGGAGAGATGAACAGGAGAGTCCCCTGAAATTGGGGCAGAGTGAATTGTAGCTACACACCACCAGCTCAGCTCTACTCTTTGAAAGTAAATCTGGGTCACATTAGCTGCAGGGATGGAAAATGACCACGTGGGCAGAATTCTGTGCAGGCGGTGGAACAGACAGCCAATCTGTCCTTTCTTTGAGGCTCAGGGTCCCTGTGGGATCCCAGCTGGTAAGGGAGGTGGCTGCTGCATTGCAAGGTGCAGTGCTGTCTTTATGATGTCAGCCTCCCATCCTGCTTTTCTAATGACTTCTAGGTGATACAGAGAAAGATTTGGAATGGCACTCTGGCTGTGACTGTGTTCTGGAGGGTAGGAATATAAGGGAAGGACTGGTTACCTTGGGGACTGTGGAAGGCCATCATTTCTCAGTCCCATGAGTTCAGAGATTAGATGCCACCAGAGGATCTGACATTGCAGCAGGATCTAGGCTGCATTTGTCCTCACTTCAGCAGCCCCCCTGTCCTCCGGGGAAAGGTCTCTGAACAAACCTGAGTGTGAACATTAATAATCATCACCAGCTGCTATACTGAGCCTGGTCAGCATCTCCTTTCCTGGTTGCTGTGGCTAGGACCTGCCATGATTTGGCCCTGTGACAATTGCCACCTGTCAGAAGCTGGCCAATTTCCTGGCTCTGCCTTGGCTCTTCTGTAGGGACAGAAGCCGGTGTGCCTGGCTGGAATCTCTGCCGGGACTGAGGATGCTGCTATGAGAAGGTCTGGAGCCCCTGTAATTTGAAGAGTTGTTATGGACTGATGTTTTGTGCTGTGCTGGGCCCCATCCCTACCCTAAAAGATACTAAGCTTTTGCCTTTTTATTTTTTTCTTTTCTTTCTTGGTACTGGGAATTGAACCTAGTGGCACTTTACCACTGAGCTATATCCCCAGGCATTTTTATATTTTAAGACAGGGTCTTACTAAATGACTTAGGACTTCAGTAAGTTGCTGAGGCTGGCCTCAAACTTTCAATCATCTTGCCTCAGCCTTAGTCATGTGCCACTGTGCCTGGCTAGGATTTTCCTTTGAGGTCAAGGGGAGAATTCTGCTTCTGTGGGCATGACCTTCCCACCTCTCCCTCATTTAGTTGTTCATTTCCACAACAGCTTACTCTTCTATTCATTCATAAATGAAATGTCTTCTGGAGTCCATTGGAGTCCCCATTTTATCACTCACTTGCCAGTTCCCTGGAAAGTTATTAATCTCATAAGCCTCACTTTCTCATTATTACAGTGGGGGAGCAAGAGGGCTACCTCAGAGTCTTGCAGAGTGGATTGGATGATATTGCCCAGCCCTGTGACTGCTACGCAGTTAGTCCTTCATACATTTAGCTAGTTTCTCATTAATATAATTCATTCACTCATACACTGCTTCTTTGATCTACAAAGTGCTTGATTTATCCTCTTTCTCATTCATTGATCATGCACTTGCTCATTTAACAAACATCCCTAGGGTTACCTTGTTCTAGGCTCAGACTGGGCTTCAGAGCCCAGCTCCTGTCTATGAAGGCAATTAGATGCAGCTTGAGCCAAAGAGACTTTTGATGAATTTTGAGAGGGAAGGTCCTCCTTCTGCTTCTCCCTCTCCCAGGCCTAGAGTAATGACAGCATTTGATCTGGGTTAGGAAAAAAAAAAAAGGATCTTGCTAGGATAACCTGAAGAGAGAAGGCACATCCCTGTTACTTGTTTCTATTCCTACTCTACTTTCTTTGGCCTCAGTAAGAAGGAAGGAAGCAAAATGAAAAGAGAACAGCTGGTGGCAGTTAGGAATTAAAGGATCCAGAGGGTGGGCTGGGGAATGAACTCTGGACTTAATTCAGGAGCTCCTGAGAGCGGTGCCAGCTGGGCTCTCCTAGTAAATAATAGCTGGGAAGATTACTATGTAGAGTCATGATGTGCGCCAGGCATTTTACAGACATCATTTAATTTTCACAAAACCCTGGAAAGCTGTTGCTATTCTCAACAGATGAAAAAAAAGTTAAGGAACTTTTCTGAGGTCATCAGTAGGCAAATAGAGGAGCTGGATTCAGCATTACTCGGTGTGCACGGTGCCCTTTAGACCCCCTCATGCACAAGACACCCTTTGGAGTTTCTCAGGGCGGTGCTTGAGGTTGGCCTAACTCCAAAGCCCCAGCGCTTTGGGGACCATTTCAAACCTAAAGTAGAATAGTATTACGAGCACCCATCACCCAGCAATAAGAATCATCAATCATGGGCAATCTTATTTTATTCAGGTTCCCCACTCCTACCTCCCCAGTTATGTAAAAGAAAGTTTGGGTAAC
Source organism: Callospermophilus lateralis (assembly GCF_048772815.1). Classification (NCBI taxonomy): domain Eukaryota; kingdom Metazoa; phylum Chordata; class Mammalia; order Rodentia; family Sciuridae; genus Callospermophilus; species Callospermophilus lateralis. Next base: position 115,490,734 of record NC_135311.1, on the reverse strand, counting down.
CACATACTTTTCCCTGCCTTACTTTTAAAATTTTTTTAGTTGTTAATGGACCTTTATTTTGTTCATTTATTTATATGTGGTGCTGAGACTCGAACCCCAGTGCCTCACACATCCTAGGCAAGGGCTCTACCACTGAGCCATAACCCCAGCCCTCCCTGCCTTACTTTTTACCTATTATATTGTATCACCTTTCCCCCAGTTGTAAATATGTCAGTGTATCTGCTTCAGAATCCATGTCTGAAGTGGAGCCAGTGCCATTTGACCCACTGCCCAGAGGTTTCATTAGGGATTCTGACTTTAGTGCGGGCCCTAGGAGCCACGAGTCCTTCCTGGTGTTGTCCTACCACCCTCTGGTCCTTCCAGCTGTTTATGCTATATTCCCAGAACACACAGAGTGAGGCTACAGATACTAGTTCTGTCAATGGAAGCTGATTTCTCAGGATGGTGTCTTTGTTGCTTAAAATACCTCAAGCCCATGGACCTTGGGTTTGAATCAGGACCCTGCTAGCTGATTGAGGAAAGTATTTAAAAAATGAATTTTGAGGATTCAGTCTCAAGAGTCTGAAGTTGAGATGCAATAGGATGGCAGTTTTCATGGAGGGAAGAAATTCTGTTCTTGTGAGAGGAGCCTGTGCCCCAGGCCTGCCCTGATGCCAAAGTGTTGTTCCATGTGATTCTGATCTCACCTGAGAGCAATGGCCACCTCTCTGTAGAGCCTCTTGGGGCTTTGTGCTCAGTTCCAGGCTGCCTGTCACTGCCCCGTCAGAGGCAACTATCCTGAGATGGTGTTGGGAGGAGAGAGATTCCAGTGGAGGAAGCTTCATAGATTAAATTGCCACACTTCCCAATTTAGGGAACCTCCCTAATTCCTCTAAGAGTATACCACATCCCTGTTTGGTAGGAACCTCAGAGGCCCTTCACAGGATGAAACACTCTCCTGCCCCAGAGCAGAAAGAGAGATTGGGGTGGTTGAGTAGGACTCACATTATGGTTGTCCTGATTCCTTGGAGAGGGAAACTACAAGTTTTATTCACATAAGGCTGGGAGATGCCAGAGGGGCCAGTACCTTTTCTAACTATTATTGTTAAATTCTGAATGTCACGCTTTGTGCTTAGCATGTTACATGTTGTATTGGATCCAATCAAAGATTTTAGCAGAGTGCTACAGTAGAGGAGATGGACACCCTCAGAGTTCAGTAGCCTGTTCAAGGTCTCTCAGCTAATAAGGGACTAAATTGGGAATGACTCTAACTCCTCCTAGAGTGACCCACAACCTCTTCCACTAAAAGGCACAGCAGTGTAATAGTAGCTAACATCTACACAGTGTCTTTAACCCATTATCTCCACTGTGCCTTGGGAAGTCCAAATGGGTGAGGCATTCCACACCACTTTGGGACAGCTGTGTATTGGGGGTCACCCTTTGCTCATTTTCCTCAGTAAGGACTGGAGATTCTTTGGCATTGGTCCTGACAAATTGGGGGAAACAGCCTAGAGAGAGGCTGAGGTGGAAAGACTTAGCCAGTTGCTATGGTTACCCAGATGGCTGGGTAACCATTTTGTGGGTTGCTATGGTAACGGGCTGCCGGTGGCAAGGATCTTGTCTTCCTGGGTGGCTGGCACCAACCAGGCTTCTTAAATAAGAGATGTTGTACTTTCTGAACAGAAGAGGGCAGCATGAGAGCAGACAAAGGCTTCCTACCCCATAGTGGATTTGAGTATTTAAGGCAAAGCTAAGAGTTTCCAGGAGCTGGGCAGAAAGGGAATTTGGACTGGGACTGACCGAAGGCGGTGCCCAAGAGGCTGGTGGAACCAAGCCTGGATGCAGGATGTCTGAGACTAGAACTAGGCAATCCTTTTCAAAGAGCAGTCCAAAGGATAAAGCTGGGCCAGTCCTCACAGTGGGAAATATAAAAGGCACTGGAGACGGCCTACCCTTCAAGAAAGGATGGAGAGAACACACACCACCCTACTAGCAAATGTATTTATAAAGCATCAATTAACACATGTAAAATAGTGTAACATGAGCCAGTTTGAAAAAGTAGGGCTCCAGTAAGTCTTTGAGAGGCTGGGGAGGAGCATTAGTGGAAGAAATGATCTGTACTCTTCTTTTTTCTCTCAGCACATGAAGTACCCTTGATCACTGAGAAGACATTGAAATTGATTCTCAGTCATCTTGAATCAGGTCCTGCCTCCAATCCCAACCTCCATATATGTTTAGTGAAGCATCCATTTCTCCAGCAAATATAGATTTTTAGTTTTTTAAAATTTATTTGCTTTTTTTTCAGTGCTGGGGGAGCAACTTATTGATCATCTACTAGGTGATGATCATCTACTAGGTGAAGTACTGTGTTAGACCCTATGAGGAAGAAATCAATGTCTCTGTCCTCAAAGAATTGATGAACTGGGAGGTTAAGGAGGCTGCCATGTGGATACCTATAACATATGTGGCTAAAGCTTCAGAAAGAGGGGGAAAGAAAATGCTGTTGGGATTTTGATAAAAACCTCTTCTCCTTGGGTTGATTAAAAATAACTTTCACTTTGTTTGAGATGAACTTTCAAAGTAGGACTGCAATACCTTGGAGTTGGAGTGGTGGTAGGAAGAGAAGAAGTGTCTGAGTTTGATTACAAGGGAAGATGCTGCCCATGTGGGTGTCATGGGGGAGGATGAATCTGAAATCAAAAGTAGACATCAAAATGTGGAGGACTTTAAATGCTAGGCTTAGATAAGGGATGCTGTGAGAGAGAAACTTTTTTCTCTCTTGTGGCACTGGGGATTGAACCAGGGCCTTGTGAATGCTAGGCAACTTTACCACTGAGCTGTACTTCCCATTCATACTTCCCAGTCTGTTTTATTTTGAGACAGGGCCTCACCAAGTTGCCCATGCTGGCCTTGAGCTTGCCATCCTTCTGCCTCAGCCTCCAGAGTTGCTGGGATTACAGGCGAGCACCACTGTGCCCAACCAATTTGTGTGTGTATATATATGTGTGTGTGTGTGTGTGTGTGTGTGTGTGTGTATGTATGTAAACAACCCCCAGGTCCTCACATGCCTATGTTAGGGATTGAACTCAGGACTCCATATGCTACACTCTGCCACTGAGTTCCAATTCCAGCCCATACCATCTTCTGAAATGCCCAAGCCTAGTCAAAAGCCACAGACAGCTGAATATTTTTGGATCCTGTGGTTCATTCATTTATGTATTTAATAAAAATTTAAAGAATATTCATGATGTCCCATATATGCTAGGTTATTTGCTACATGCTAAGGATTTTGAGGTGAACAAGATAGACAAGAGTCCCAGGCCTCAGGGAGCTGGCACTTAATAAAGGATTAAAGACACTGAACCCATAATTTCAAATGTGCTAAATATTACAAAAAGGGAATGCAAAGGTGCAGGAGGAGCTGTTAACCTGGGGGATCCCGAAGGCTTCTCCACCAGATTTCTGGCAGAGGCATGAGTTAGAAGTCAGCCAGGCTACCAGGCATGATGAAGCACACCTACAGTTTCAGCACCTCGGAAGGTTTTTGAAGCAAGAGGATCACAAGTAAGTTTGACACCAGCTTTAGTGAGAGACTGTCTCAAAATAAACAACAATAACAACAAAGGGCTGTGGATGTAGTTTAGAAAGAGTCCCTGGTTTCAATCCCATGTACTGCAAAAAAAAAAAAAAAAAAGTCAACTAGGCCAAAAGAACAATGATGAAGGGGTACAGCCAGGGAGAGGAGCAGGTGGGAAGGCCCTGAGGTGAGAGAGCACAAATGAGGAGCTGAAAGAAGTTAAGTGGTAGGACTTAAGAGAGAAGTGCATTTGATAGGAAGGGGAGGACTTAAAGGAAAAAAGGACTTTATTTCCTTGTATTACCCTTCTCTCCCAGTAGATGCCCTCCTGAGTACAGACATCCTGCTTCCTCTATTGCACCCTCCTCAGAAATTCAACAGCCAGCTCACTCACCAGAAGCAAAGGAAAATCACAGGCCAAAAGGAGAAAGCCTCAGAGCTTTCCTGATTGTGTGCTCTGGCTATAAATTTAGACTCTTGCTTGAAAAAAACCAAAAACCTCCCTTTTGTAGGCTTCCTCTTCCCATCCCCCGCCCCAGCAGTCGCTTTGTTCCTCCAGCCTTGTAAAATTTTCTCTGTATAAAACAGGAACATCAGCCAAACATGTGGACTTCCCCCTTTCCATTCATTAGAAGAATGGGTTACTTCAAACTCTCTTAGGAGTATTTAAATGCAAATTTTGTCAAGAAAGCAACTTTTTTTTTTTTGTATTGGGGATTGAACCTAGGGTGCTTTACTACTAAGCTAGATCCCCTTTCTTATATTTATTTATTTATTTTGGGGCAGGGTCTTGCTGTATGATGAGGCTGGCCTTGAATTTTCTATCCTCCTTCTTTAGCATCTCAAGTCACTGGGATTTCCACCATGCCTGGCTAAGAAAGCAACTTGAGTCTAAATGAAGCGCTTCAGCCACACAACCCAAACTAGAACTTTCTACTGTGTTATTTATTTAATGGTAGGGGATTGAACCCAGGGCCTCATGCATGCTAGGCAGACATTCTACCACTGAGCCCCCATCCCCAGTTCTTTATATTTTGAGATTTGGTCTCCCTAAATTGCTTAGGCTGGCCTCAAGTTTGTAATTCTCCTATTTCAGCCTCCCAAATTGCTGGGATTACAGGTATGAATCACCACACCCAGTTTCTTAATTGGAATTTCATCCCCCTTGCCTCTACCCACGACCCCTCAGGCCTTCAGCACAGCCTGATTCTCAGAGTAGACTCTCCATTCTTGACTCTGTTATTTCCTCATGTTTGGTAGGCATCAGTCACAGTTCTTGTAGCAGCCCCTGGAGGGGATGGAGAAGCTTTTCTATTTGCTGCAGTGAAAATGAGGAGGCAGATGTCTGTAGGGGGTGATGATGGAGGCGTGTATATGTATATTTGTGTCTGGGCCTTCTTAGTCCTACTGGTATAAAGTAATATAGGAAATGCAGTGACTCAGCACTGATACAGTCAAGATCCCCAGAGTTAGCATTTCTATATCCTCTATTTATGAAAAAGTGCTGTCCCATTAATTACCAACTCCTTCATTGTGAATTTTCCACTAAAAGTCTTTATTTATCTAAAAATAACATACCTCAAACTTATTCCCTTTCTTTTAGTAGACTGAGCTCATTAGCAGCTGACACCAAACTGTGAACTAGCTTGCCTTTTTTTTTTTTTAAGCACCCAAAATTAAATTGGAAGGAAATGAGCATTTGTCTAAGGTGCAGTCCTGTCCTCCTTCAGGCCCTTCCCTGTATGATCTCCACTCCCAGAACTTGATGGAGAAAGATATTATTAATGACTTGTTCATCCAATATCTGATCATGATGTGATGTGGAAACCTATTTGTGAAAAGCATCATTTCTTTTTCTTTTTCTTAATGTGCTGAGCACTGATTGACCAAATATTTGGCATTCCTCCAAAGTTCAAAGATACTATCCCTGCCCTGGAGGTAAGAAGCTCCTCTTTCAAAATCTTGAGAATGAGAACTGAGATGGAAGTCCAAGTCCCAATTTTGGCTGCTCAGTGCTGCATGAATTTTCTCACTTGCTCATGTGCTCTTGTGATGTTAACCAAGTTTTTAATTTTTTTTTGTACTGGGGGTTGAACCCAGGGGAGCTTTACCACTGAACTACATCCCCAGTCCTTTTTATATTCATTTTGAGACAGGGTCTTGCTAAATTGCAGAGGGGCTTGCAAAGTTGCGGAGAACTTGCAATCTTCCTGCCTCAGGAGATAGGTGTGTGCTCCCCACCTGGCCCAGCCTAGCTTCTTACTGCAACCACCTCTTCATCTCTGCAAAAAATCAAGTTAACACTGGAAACATTATCACTGAATGGGCCAGAGTTCCTCATTCATTGCTTGCTCTTGGCCCCAGCACACTCCAGGAATATTGGGATTGAATGATGCACAATTGAGTGGAGGAACGGATGATATTGGGACCTCTTTCCTCAAAATGATCCAAAATAAATCCCTACCCATATTTATCAGTTTCCTTTCTTTACCCTTTTCCTTCCTCTGATGGGAGAATAATTGGTTTCCTTCTTTCTGCCCTGACCAGTTATGCCCCCAAATCCTTTCTTTGTCTCAGGTTCCCACACTTCTCCCTTTTGATCTAAGTCTCTGTTCGGAAGACTGTCACAGTTTAGTAATCCTGTTGGGTCTACCCTCCCACCCCCCGGATTTATGTCCTCCTGTCTCCTCTTATTCACCCCGTGGTGCAGTCAGAATCCTGCCTCCATTCCTCCTTGAGTTGTCATTTCTCAGGCTCTCCCCCTTGGCCTGGCTTACTTCATGATGTGGGTCTGCCCCCCTCACTTCCAGTTCAGTTTCTTCTGCTTCTGGACAACCCTTTGTTCCTGGGATTCTTTGTGGGCGCAGTGTTCCCTTTGGCCTCACACTGCGGGCCTGTCTGGATCTTGCCCTTGTCCTGGTTCCGGCCGTGTCTGGCCCTGGGATCTGAGGCATCTTGGTCTTTTGCTCTCTGCTGTCCCTCTAGGGTTTCTCTAGATCCTCCAGGAGCCGCACAGGCCCAGTTCGACTTCTCCCCAGCCAGGGGGCTCCCTCCTTTGTCCCGGCTCCGGGGTAGGCCACGCTGACGGGGGCCGCCCGCCCACCCTGCCGAGTCGGCCCGGGGGTCTCCGGGCAGCCGCGGCCCTCCCAGCCTTTCATCCTGACGCGCGGGGCCTCCTACCCAGCCTAACTCGCGCCGGGGCCGGCCTCCCGCTCAATTCGGCTCCAGTTCCCGGTCCCGGCCGGGCGGTGGTCGGCAGCCACCGGGGGGACCCGAGTGGGCAGCCCGGGCCCAGCCGGCCACAGCCCGGAGCCGGAGGACGCCCCGGGCCGCGGAGGCGGCGGGGAGAGGGGCGGGGAACCGGTCCGGCCTGGCGCTCCTGACAGGAGGAGCCGCCGTCGCCGCCGCCGCGCCGGGGCGGGCTGAGGGAGGAGCGGAGCCGAGGGGTGGGGAGGCGGAAACGCAAGCCGGGACCGGCGGAGCGCGAACGGGCCGGGTGCGAGCAGGCTGAGGAGCAGAGCGCGACTGCCGGGCCGGGTGAGGCGGACCGAGAGCCGAGAGCCGAGAGCCGAGAGCTAGGGCGCCGCCGCTGCCCGCGAGCCGCACAAAGGCCGAGGCTGGGGCCGCCACCGCTGCCGCCGCCTCAGCGCGTGGGCCTGGAACCGGCGCCCCCCGGGGCCGGGGGAGAGCGCGGCGCGGGCGGCCATGGCCGGCTACGTGCCGGGTCAGCAGCCGGCCAACCGCAGCCAGGAGAAGGAGTTCGTGCAGGCGTACGAGGATGTGCTGGAGCGCTACAAAGGTAGGGCCGGGGGCTGGCCTGAGTCCGAGGCCGGGGGCCGGCGCAGCGTGGCCTTCGGAGCCCGTGCACTGGGCGGGCTGCAGGTGGGGCGGCCGGGCGGGGTCGCGGCCACCGCGCCGGGCTTGTCCCTCAGCGGCAGTGTCTCGGGGCCAGTTAATTTACTAAGTCTAGATAAGCCTTGGGAACCCTCTCGTAGGGCAGCCAGTTACAGTATTTGCCTCATTATCTGGCCCCAGCTGGAAGGAGACGAGACAAGGAGCTGGCTCGGGAGACCGACTGCTGTGGGCAGCCGCTGGGGAGGAGGAGGAGTCGGGCGCGGGAGAAAACCACCCGTTCTGCTCTCGGTGCGATCATCCCCTCGCACAGGCTCGGACCTCTGCCCGCCCGCCCGGGACCCTCGCCCGCTTTTGTCTGCGAGTCCCCGAGGAGACGTGCGGAGCACCCCGGGGTCCGGGGGTCGGTGGGCAGCCGTGCCAGTGAGTGTGCAGTTTTTGGTGAAGAGGCCACTTCCACCCCCCCGTCGGGGTCTGGGCCTGATCCAGGCGAGGGTCTATTTCTTCTTTTCCTCAAAAATAAAGATTGGTCTCGGAGCTCGGATTTCATCCCCCTGAGGCTGTCTTGCGAAGCAGTTCTGCAAGTTAATGCCTAACCTGAACCACGGGTGTGTGCGCAGAAAGTTTTGACAGGCCAGAGGGGCTGTGGACTGCATTTCCCCAACTGCTGTAGGTGCCCTAAGTGGAAGCCAGGGATGCGTGTCCTCGGGAGGCCCCTGCTTTGATCTTTAACATCCAGTTCTGGGATTTTGCTTTGGGAGGCAGAGCTTTCCACAGAGGTGGAGGTTTTCCCAGAAACTACATAGACAGCACTTTCCTCTTATTTTATTTAGCTGGAACCCTTGTGACTAGCCTTTCCTTTCTTTTCATCTGAAGGAGAGGAAACTTCAGCCCTTATGACTGAGTCCAGCATACTTGTTTACAACACTTACCCACTGAAGGGAAACTAATGAAGAAGCTGTAAAACCTCTCTCTCTCTCTTTTCCTTTTCTTTCTCTGTTTTCTCCTCCTCCTCCTCCTCCTCCTCCTCCTCCTCCTCCTCCTCCTTCCTCTTCTTCTTCTTCTGGCATTAGAGCTCTGCTTGGGAATGCAGCAGGGGGAAAAAAAAACAATTAGATGAAATGCTAAAATGGCCTTGGTAGGGCTTCTACTTGTTCCCTTCTGCATCAGCTCCTGTAAACTGTCCAGCTTTTCCTGCCTGCAGCAAGTTTTCTGTCAACCCCCTGTGGTCTTTCTTTTAAGAAATGTGGATCATTTCAGTGCACAAAGAGGCTAGATTGTGCTGCAGAACTTCATTGAAAAAATGTGGCTCAGTGAATGGTTTCATTAAGTTTCCTTTGCAGGCTTTTGAGCAATGCTGCACTCTTCAGAGGGAGGATACACTGGGACAGTCTTAGGCCGTGCTAGCTTTAAGCCAGCAGAATTAAACCAAAACTAGGTGAATTAACCTCAGTATCTCACTGGATTGGATTGCCAATGGCTGGGAACTGAAAGGAAGTTGGACCCCTGGCCAATGAAGCAGGGGAAGAAGGGGGGAATAGGGCTTGTTCCAGGAGAGGTATCTGGGCAGTCCTTTTAGCTGTCTCACTCAGTTTGGCTTTCCTTTGAAGGACTTTGATCAGGTGTATAGGAATTTGACTCTTTCCAGACACAGACCTCTTTCTTGAGAGGAGGAATAAGTAAAAAATGGTTGACTAAAGTAACTTGAGGAGCTGTGTGAGGGGGTTAGTGCAGTCTGCTTTATGGTAGGTGCAGAACAATCTTTTCTCCTACTGTATCATTCTCCCTGGGAAGTCAGAATGGCTTAGCATCCAGGGCTTTGTTACTTTGCTGTATGGAATTCCTGCATTTTACAGACTTAGAAATCCTCTTACTCCCTTAATAGGAGGACTGTTTGCCAAAGCAGAGGAGTGTGTTAGAATGATAGAGTGGCCAGGGGAGGTAGTTTGTAAGGATAATGCCAAAAATTAGTTTTGAAGAGAGATGGGGAAATATACTGATTATGATGGGGTTCTAGACTCTCCAAATTATTTGGCTTTCACTCTCTCTTTCTTTCTCTCTCTCTGCTGGTACTAATTTGTAGTACCTCATTCTACAGATTAAAGTAGGATTTTCACATACAGAAGGAGTGCTAAAAGTTTCAGTTGCAGAAACCCCCCTGGAAGGGGCAAAGATAAGAAGGGAAATAATGTATTTGTGGTGTTCTGAAGTAAGCAGAGCTGTGTGTATTGCTGCTGTATTAGGAATAGTTGTCAGGCATGGATTTTCCAGAACTATGCTTGGCAACTGTTTCCTTGTGTGTTGGTAGTGAGCATGGTCTTGGTAGGATTAGATGATTCAGCATGGGCATAAATGTTCTCCTTCATTTCCTAAATATCCCAAAGTCTCTTTAAAATAACTGGTCAGTATATGGGGGGCTTTACGTAACAATTCTGCATCCTAATGTTTCAGAATGGGCAGCAATCAAGAGAAATAGGGAACATCCCCCAATAAACAGATATTACATCTCTATTGGCGGTAATACAGTGTTAGGCACTGGAGGTGGCAGAATTATGAATGAGATCTGGTTCCTTTTCTTGGTTATTCACATCTAGCAGGGGAACACATATGCAAACAAGTAATTATAATACTGTGATAAGTGCTAGAACAGAAGTTTGTATAAAGCACCATGGAAACAAGAGGAGGGAAGAGTGACTATCCTCTGTGGGGTTCAATGAGAGAAGTTTTTTTTTTAAATGGTCCTAGGGATTGAACCTAGGGCTCCCTGCTCTAGGCCAGCCCTCTAATGATGAGTTACACCCCCCACCCCCATTGGGAGGTTTGACAAAGGAGGTGACAATTGAGAAAGCTTTTAGGGATGAATAGAATTTAGCCAGATGAAAGAGGGAAGGGTACTGAGAGAACAGAGGGCATAAATAGCACATGCAAAGGCATGAGTGAGTGGAGAGTTTAAAGGATGTAAGTAGTTGGATGGGACCAAAGCTAGAGTTTTGGTGGGAACATATGATAATGTAAAGAACCCAGGATCCAGCTTGTAAGGATTCTTTTATGGCTTTACTCCATGGGCAGTGGGGGAGTCGTTGAAGGTTGAGAAAAAGCAGCTAGTATGCCAGTTTTATTAATTCATAATAAGGGAATACCTGTCCAGTGATTGGGATACTTATGTTGCTGTCTGGGGTACCCTCTTCCTGTTCCAAAGTGCTCATGAGGCTTAGTTCCCAAACGGTTGCTTGGTAAATATGGAAATAAAAGAGAGGTGAGGGGTTGGGGTTGCAGCTCAGTGGCAGAGTGCTTGCCTAGCTCTTGTGAGGCACTGGGTTTGACCCTCAGCACTACATTAAAAAAAAAAAAAAAAAAAAAAAGAATAAGTAAAATAAAGATATTGTGTCCATCTACAACTAAAAACATATTTTAAAAAAGAGAGGTGAATTATTTTAAGAAACTTCATCCAGATGATATGGCTAGCCACAAAGTTTTCCTTTCTATGAATTGAGGTTCTTATGAATACCAGAGGAGACAAGGAAGAAAGGGAGCAGTGCAAGGATCCAATTTCTCTCCTAGGAGGGAGACACTCTACTGAAGAAGCAAGCCACATAGGGCATAGTTTTAGGTTTTAAAGAAGAGTTTTAAAAGCAAACACAATCTGGGTTCATGGTGGTGGGTTAAGCAAAAGGGGAAATACATACATTGGTTCAGACAGACTTAGATTTTCTGTTTGCACAAAGCCTAAAAGACTAGAATCTTCATGTGCCATGCTGGGCTGGGAATAAAAGAGAACATTCACATTTCAACAGTGGTAACATCGACTCTCTGGTACTTACAAACTTCAGAGTTCTTGCTAGGTGCCATGGGTTAAATGAAGCTATTTAGGACTGATCTTTGTTATCTTATCATATCATATCATATCATATCATATCATATCATATCACAGAAAATAGCTTAAAAACTTACTGCACAGAGTTAGGAGTGAAGGACCTACATATTAATAATGCAGAAGGCAGTTTGATATACTAAGAAGACTTTACATTTTTTCATTCTTGGGCTCCAATCCTAGTTCTGCCACTTCTGTGTGATGTTGGAATGGTTGCTTAACTTCTCTGATCTTTGGGTTTTTTACCTATTGAAAAATGATTAATACTGACTTCTTGGCATTTATGAGACTATAAATGAGCTATTGGCATGTATTAATGTTTTAAAAACTTTAACGTATATAGTACTTTAGTTTACAAAGCATTTCATATTCATTATCTTATTTGAGCTTTATAATATCCTATGTGAATAGTTTTATAAAGATGGATAAATTTAGGAATAGATATAAAATTATTGTTCACAAATATGTCCCCAGACTTTCACATTGAATCACAGAGGGAAGTTTTTTTTTCAATATATATTTATTTTTTAATTGTAGTTGGACACAATACCTTTATTTTATTTATTTTTATGTGGTGCTGAGGATCAAACTCAGGGCCTGGCATGTGCTAGGTAAGCACTCTACTGCTGAGCCATAACTCCAGCCCCCTCACAGAGGGAAGTTTTAAAAATCAGAGCACTGACTTGGGGTAAGTGAAATAATTGTGAAAAATGTTAGAAAATGTAATTTTTATTATTATTATTATTATTATTATTTTTAGCCTCTGGCCGAGGTAAAGTATAGTCAGTCACACATGGGAAATGGCCTATATTTCCAGATAACTGAACTGCAGAGAATTTTTTTCCCCCATTATTGTGGGGGAAGTCTTATATATAAGTTTCTGAAAAAAAGAAAAAAAATTTTTTTTTTCCCCCAGTACTGAGGATTGAACTCTGGGCCTCCTGCATGTTAGGCATGTGTTTTACTACTAAGCTAATACTAATATCAGCCCTTCTCTGATATTTTTATACAATAGTAATGTAGTGCAAAGTGATAAGATTTTGCTAACATAGTGGTTAGAAAATATAGGCTGAGGATTTGGAATTGTTAACTTAAGTGGTGCTCTGAAGAAGCCTCTTGATTAAATGTAGACTCAGTTTTTAAGTTCTGTTTTAGAAACCAAGTCTAGAGTTGGAGTGGATTGCTTCTAGACAGAACAATAGAGTAATTGCTACTTCTGGGTATGGACACTATTAATTCAGAAAGTGAGTCAAGTCCATCTGCTGGGAAGTCACAAGCTTTGGCCACATCATGCTGTTGAAATAATAAAATGTGTGCATGTACTGACAGTGCTTATGAGAGCTCTTGCCTTGTCTTGGGCTTGCTTGGCAAGTGATGTAATACAAGCCAGGGAAATGCATCAGCTGAAGCCTATTATCCCAATATTTTTCAGTGCCAATTCCAGGTTTTAGAGATCTTTGTAGAAGGAACACTTCAGAGTGCACATGTGGGATCAGAGACATCCAAGATCAAAAGTCCTGGCCTTTTCAGTTTCTGATAATTATATATAGAGTTATTTTGTGACCAGGTTGTACAGTGTATAAAATCTCCTGCTTTTGCTCTTGTTTTTTTTTTTCCTTTTTTCCTCCTGGTGTAGGAGATTGAATCCAGGGGGCTCCTGCTTTTCAGACAAGTGCTGTGTTCCCAGCCCTGTCTCTTATGGTTTTGATTGGAATTGAAGTCTCTGTTGTCTTTCTTCCACTGGGGGCACTTACTGATTTTTGTGACTTGGGAGAGCCATTTCAGGTCCATTGAGTTGGCTTGTAGTATGTAAGAATGTTTATTCTAACTTGTTGTTGTTGTTAACTTCTAATAAAATAATTATTTTAACTTCTAATAAAATATTATTTTCCCTTCCAGAGCTTCTCAGTTTCTAGAATAGATTACAATGAACCTCTGATTCTTGTCTCTAGCTCTCAGGGCTTTCCACAATTGACCTGCCTTGCACACCCACTATTATCTCATGCCACAGTTTCCACCCAACTCAGCTTTCTGCTCCACTGGGCTGGTCTCAGCGGTCCTTTGCCCAGATCCTCATACCTGCCTCTGTGCTTTTGTTCATGTTCACTGTTCCTGGAAAGTTCTCTTCCTTTCTGATTATTCAAATCTTTTTTTTTTTTTTTTTTTGGTATTAGAGATTGAACCCAGGGGTGCTGAGCTACATCCCCAGCCCATTTTATTTTTTTTTCTGTAGTTGTAGATGGACAGAATGTCTTTATTTTATTTATTTTTAAGTGGTGCTGAGGATTGAACCCAGTGCCTCATGCATGCTAGGCAAGCACTCTGCCTCTGAGCTAAAGCCCCAGTCCCTGTTTGTTTTATTTTTAAGTTGCTGAGACTGGCCTCGAACTTGCCTCAAATTTTCCTGCCTCAGCCTTTTGAGTCTCTGGGATTACAGGCGTGTATCACTATACCCAGCTAGATAGGGACTTTTAATGCTTCTTGTGTATGTGGTTGATTGGCAGGGAATATCTCTTGAGGGTTGATTATATTAGTACTTTCAGGTTTTATTTTTAAATAGTTTTCTTTCTTTGTGGTACTGGATATTGAATCCAGGGGTACTTTATCCTTGAGCTACATCCCTAGCAACTTTCTTTTTTTTTGAGACAGGAACTTAACTAAGTTGCCTTACCTTGGTGAATTGCTGAGGCTGGCATTGAACTTGTAGTCCTCTTAACTCAGCCTCCCTAGTAGCTGGGAGTATAAGTGCACACCGCTGTTCCTGGCTATAATTTTCTTTTCATATTACATAAGTAATATGCTTAATATGGAAAACTAACAATCACAGGAAACTACATATAGAGTTTTAGATAATCTGCTTTCCTTAGTTTTGTGTGTATGTGGAGTGAGGTAGGGTAGAAAGGCAGGCTGACCAACAGATACCTGTGGTCTGCCTGGAGAGAATGGAGTGCTCAGGGACAGGCCTCTTTTGCCTATCCTTGGATTTGGTACCCTTACTTGTTCTGGCTCTGTAAAATTGTGTTACTGTGAAATCTGCTCACATTTATTTTTCTTTCTCTGTTCAATATCACTTTCTTCTGCATTACTCTTTGTCAGTCATCAGGGATGTTCCAATTATCAAGGATAATTTGGATAGTAGCCCAAGATAATTGGTCAGTCATCATCTTTCTTTTGGGCAAGGGCTGTGCTAGCTATATTGCTAGATTTCCTCTTACTGTAGCAGATTTCTATAGTGATTTTTGTTAAGAGAGGTAAACCCAATTCCTTTTGTGTTGATGAAAAGAATGAGCTTGCTTGAAATGTTTTTGGGGTTTACATGATTTTTTTTTTTTCATTTTGTATCAGGGATTGAACCCAGGGACGCTTAACCACTAAGCCACATCCCCAGCCTTTTTTTACATTTTATTTAGAAATGGGATCTCCCTAAGTTGCTGAGACTGGCTTTGAACTCTCAATCCTCCTGCCTCAGTCTCCCCCAGCTGCTGGGATTATAGGCCGTGTGCCACATTGCCGACTTAAGGTCCTGTTTTTAGCTTTTACTTCTCATTTAAATTAGTAAATGCTGAGTGCCCCAGGACATTTATTCTACTCATTCCCTGGAGAGCCTTCAGGCAATAAATATCTGGCAAGAATTGCATAAGAAATTCCCTAAATCCCCACTGAAAATTTTTAGTTATGTCTTGATTTGCTAATCTTCCAAGGTGTCATGGGTTTGTTTGGAGGATCTTTTTTTCATTTAATTAATAAACATCTATTGAATTTCTTCTTTGAACCAGGGAGCAAGTGAAGTGTTGAGGAAACAAAAATAATTGTCCTTGCACCTCAGTGATCTTAGAGTTTAATGGGGGCAATGTTGCTAAACTGGCAATTGCCATGTGTTGCAGGGCATGTTACATAGAAGCACTGGTGCTGTGATAGTGAAGAGGAATACTCAGGATGGCCAGGGTGAGAAAGGACCAGGGAAGATATCCAGAAGGAGATGAAGCCTGAGCTGTTAACCTAAAGGATTTGAGATTGGCAAAAAATTGGGGTCAAAGGCATTCTGGCAACATGAACAGAGATAAGGGAGTTTGAGGGGAAGGAATATGTGTATTAGGAAAGTTGGTGTGTAGGACATGAGGGAAGGAGAAAGGAGAAGGGCAGAGCTAATATATAGAGTGGCTTCACATGTCATACTGTGTGGAATTTGAACTTTTTCCTAAATGCTTTTGGGGGCCATCAAAAGCTTTTAAGCAAGGAACACTGATTAGATTTACATTTTAGGAATACTTCTTCTTTGGCAGCAGTGTAAGGAGAGATTGTGTAATGCCAGATTGGTGGGACCCCAGTAGACCTCCAGGAGCCGAATCCAATGCAGTCACACAAGAGTCTTTATTGCAAGCCTGGACTCACATCCGTTTCCCATGCAGTGGTCCCAAGGAGTGAGTCCTGGCCTTTAGTCAGTGAGGATTTATAGGTTTTGCGGGGATACTCTGTACTTCACAACATCACACAGCAAATCATTTCATACTGCGGGAAAATCAAACAACAACTCTTAACATTGATTAGCACATTCACTGGCGGGAACAAGTTGGGTAAGGGTGATTGGTTAGTTTAAGTGGTGTATACATTTGAACTGATTGGTTTAGGCCGCCAGGGGTTGCAAGAGTGTATATGCTAAACTGCAGGGTGGCTTAATCATGTTATCAATCACCAAAACTACTGGGAGTGTCTCCTGGCATTTTACATATTTTCCCTGTCTCATGCTGATTGGTGGTTGCTATGGATCCTCACCTAGGGTACTGAGTCAGGGACATCTGGCCCCACAGATCTCTCCTGTTAAACAACTTTGCAGGGTGGATATGTGACTAGTAGCATTCTTTGGGTTTTTCCAAGGACAAGGGTCACGCCCCTTCCCTCTGGACAGGCCTTGAGATAGAAGCTGGTTTCTCAAAAATGTAGTCACATCAGTTTCTCAATTGGAGTGGGGGCAAGAGTTATGATAGACCAGCTAGGAGGTAGTCATAAGAATTAAGGCAGGAAGTAATTAGATTAAACTCACACTGTGAAAGTAGTAGTGTAGCAAAGTGGGAAAGTCAAGAATGTTAGGGGGAAGGTCCACGTGTTTTAATGACTAACTGAATGTGGCGCATGAGGGGGGGAGGAACCTGGGATGACTTGCAGGTTTCTAGCTTGAATAGCTGTGAGTGGGTGAGTGGTGTCATTAACTAAAATGGGGAATGTAGAGGAGGAAGGTTATTTGGGGGGAAAGTGGCAGCAGTAATGCAAAAGATTCTGAGTTCAGCTAAGGTTGCGTGGAGGCTGAGGCTTCTGAGGGATGCTGGGCAGAGTCCCATAGTAGGCAGCTGGTGGTGTAGAATGGGAGCACAGGAGCGCTATGGATGAGGCAGGCATCGGTTTATTGAATCAGAGCCATATGGGTGGAGAAGGAGATTACTTAGGGAGTAGTTGTACAATGAGAAATTGGAGAAAAATACTCTTGGGGAATCCCAAGAGGAGGGTAATTTCAGGAGCAGAGGAAGAGGATCCCCAGAAGGAAATTGTCCACAGAAAGAAAGTGGCCAGAGAAGTAGGAACAGGAGAGAAGTGAGTTACTAGGAGGAGGGTGTGGTTTGGAGTTTGTGTCTCAGTGTCGATTATACAGAGGTCAAGGCAGACATGAACTATAGATGTCTAACATAAAGGTCACTTTTACTGAAATATTTTCAGTGGAATTATGAAAGTGAGTGGGAAGTACAGAAGGGGAGTCTGTGAGGTTTGAAAACTGGACTTTGAAGGAACAGTGAGGAGGAAGGACTTAGAGAGGCAGATGTGGGGAGGGGGGAGTTTTGTTTGTTGTCACATAGAGAGTTAAGCTTGTTTAAGTGCTGTTTGCAAAGAGCCAGTACAGAAGGAGAGATAACAGCCAAAGAAGGGAGAGAATATTCTACACAGCATAGGATTCAGAGTTAGAAGATATGTCTTTGAGAAAGATCAGAGTGAAAAATGCTGGAATGCCTTTTTGGTTGGTTAGAGTATAGAAACTATAAGGAATTTCCTCCGTTGCTCTTATTCTGTGAAGTAGAGGCTGAGGTTATCTGCTGAGGGGAGGGAGGAGAAAAAGGCTTATATGTGTAGGGTGTCCCTATATGTTCATGTTCTTTCTCTCTAGCTTAAGAAGCTTCACAACCAGGGTCAAGTTACTAAGGGATATAGGTGGATCCAGGATCAGTTTTCACTTAGATTTAGTGGGAGAATAAGGGGCCTTGTAGTTTGTCTAAAAACTGTAGCATCTGCTTGATTATTGATTATTTGTATTATTCTGTCTTTGGCTTGTATTTGGTAACCCCAGCAAAATGGTATGTTCTTCAGGGCAGAAACCATATATGCAGATTTAACATTCCTTATAGTTAGCAAAGGATTGAACACAGGGCTTCATATATGCCAGGCAAGCATGGAGCTACATCCTCAGCCCTTTTTATTTATTTTGAGAAAGGGTTTCATTAAATTTCCCAGGCTGGGGCTGGGGATGTGGCTCAAGCGGTAGCGCGCTCGCCTGGCATGCGTGCGGCCGGGTTCGATCCTCAGCACCACATATAAACAAAGATATTGTGTCCGCTGAAAAACTAAAAAATAAATATTAAAGTTCACCCCCCCCAAAAAAAAAATTTCCCAGGCTGTCCTTGAACTTGCAAACCTCCTGTCTCAGTCTGCAGAGTAGCTGGGATTACAGGTGTGCCTCACCAGACATTAATTCTTAATGTATTTTTTATTTTTACTTTTGTGGATGGGGCTTTTTGTGTGTGTGTGTGTGTGCTGCTGGGGATGGAACCCAGGGCCCCACACTTGTACTCTACCACTGAGCCATAACTCCAGCCCCTGACAGGAGTATCATGACTCTTGACATAGAGGGGCTCTTCTCATCTGTGGTCTTTAATCCTTATCTCACTATTTGACATGGGAATGCAGAATTCATTGGTTTGAGAGTGAACTTCAAGCACAGGATCTGCTTACAGGTTAGCTTCACAACTGTCCCAGGTTAGTTGAATTTAGAAACATTTGTGGGCTTTGCTTTCCATGAAAATTACTAGATTAGTATACTCCATTCTATTTGGGCTGAGCTTGTGAAGATCTGGGTTCTTTGCAAGACTAGACAGAGAGGCTATTGTGGAAGACACAGCCTCCTTCTTGTTTAGTTTGGCAGGAAGGCAGTGAATGTGATGGATTTGTTCTTATGACTCAGAGCCCTTTCTGCCTTACCTTAACAGGTTTAATATAATCACTACCTTTCAGATGGTGATAGTGTCCTTCAGAGTTTATCTGACCTTTATATCTAAAAAAGAGTATTAGTTACCCTTTGTCCTCTACTTGCTCTTTTTTTTTCCACCTTTAGTCCAGTGTAGAGGCTATTTCCCAATATATTAGATCTAGTTCAAAATTGAATCATGTCTTACACTTTTTGGCATATCCCATATGCTTGGGTTGTTAATTGGCATGTTCTCCTTAGTATGGCTTGTTTTCTGCTCCTTAGTTTGTAAATTTGGACTGTGTATCAGATAAACTTGACATGAGTCACACCAGGGAGTGGAAGGTATGTCTCCAGTAATTTGGGGAATCTTTGATCTTGTTTCACTCTCTGATTTGGCTTGTCCTGTGCATTTTCTCTTTCTGTCCTGTAAGAGGTATATGTGTACTTGGATGTTCCTTGCCTCTGGTTTCACATATTGCAGTAGATGATCTACTCTAAGGCTGCCACTTGCATTTATAGATTCCCTCTAGAATGATTGTTATCTCCATTAGCAAAGATGCCTGTGTTAAGAGCCTCTTTGAATATAGTTTAGTATATAACACTGAATAAGAAGAGTTTAAAAACCTCTGTCTACCTCTAGGGTTTAGAGTATATAGTAAACATACAAATGACAAAAGACAACAAGGAATGTATAAATAGTTGAACAAATAATGGATGGTTACTCCTCATTTAACTACCATTTTCACAATATACTTTAAAAAAAGAGACTGAGTCAAGGCTGGAAGGGGACTGACAGAGACAAGATTACCTGTTCCAGCTAGGAGGGCAAGAGCTGCCACCCATGGCTCTTTTGTACCAGGTAATTTCTCTCCAACATTCTTTCTGGTCTTGTAGGACCTTTTCACAATGTTATCTTCCCATAAGATAGGGACAGGATCCCACTGGGACCCTCATTCTGCAGTGACCTGTGTCTGAAGAGGTGGATTCTGGTTTCTAGTCAGGAGAGCACCTAGAAGGTACAATTATCTTTTTAACATGAGGACATCCATCCCAGACCTACTGCAAACACCACGTTGCAGAAATGAAGGCTACCTCTGCTGAGCAAGAAGCTGGCCTGGCCTGGCCTGGCCTGCGCCACCTCTACCAGGCAAGGGTATAGAACCTGTTCCAGTCTTTACTGGTTAGTTTCTCAAATAGAAAACAGGGACCAGGCAAATTTAGTTCAGTTGCTTTGAGATCCTCATATCTCTCAGAGGGTAGGTTCATTGTTTGTATTGAGGTTGTTTTTATATAATATTAGTATTATTGCCTTTATTAGGAAGAATCAGGAACTGAAGAAGGAACTGAGAAATATAACAAGCACCACATTTACAAAGTGGTTCAACTCATTTATTAGGAAGAATCAGGAACAATCAGGGGATGGAATTTCCTTTCACCTTTTCTGTGAGGAGACAGAGAGGGGTATTGGATTCCCATTTCTCAGGCCTCCTTTCTCTGATGATCCTGTGGGAGTTTCCTAGGAAGGGGTGAGGCAGTGAAGGGAAGGGTCAGGGCTTTGCCAGGAACATGCCCTTGTAAAAGGATAAGAGGGCCAGGTGCAGTGGTGCATGCCTGTAATCCCAGCTTCTCGGGAGGCTGAGACAGGAGGATCAGGAGTTCAAAAGCAGCCTCAGCAAAAGCGAAGTACTAAGCAACTCAGTGAAACACTGTCTCTAAATAAAATATAGATGTGGCTCAGTAGTTGAGTGTCCTGAGTTCAATCCCAGTTACCACCCCGCCCTCCCCCCCAAAAAAAAAAAAAAAAAGGATAAGAGGCCCTATCTGGTAGAGCTGAGGTGGAGGTGCTGTTAGTGAGAGAAGATAGCTGGGGGGCGAACTAAAGGAATTAATAAAAGCACTTCTGATTGCCTTTGCTTACATGTTAAGAGCAGAACTGAAACCTCAGGATTCTTTTTTTCTTCCTCCTTTTCTTGATTACGTTTCACTTCCTGACTTGTAAAGATGTATAATACGCTCAACAAATAGACTTGTGATGATATAGAAAGTTAAATAAATAAAAGTTCCAGAGATTGGAAAGCTAGGTGGTGATTTGATTATGATCTTTAAATATAACAAGTGTTTTTCTTGCAATTTATTGTAAACCAAAACCATTATAGAATTTCCTATATTTTTAGTGCTTAACTTTTTGTGTATATTTGTCTGCATATAATCTAATTGTGATCTCTTTGAGGGTATGGATTGTGTCAAATGAGATACATATGATAAACTTTATAAATTGAACCACTTTGTAAATGGTGGTGCTTGTTATATTTCTCAGTATTTCTGGCAACTTCTAGCACCTTTCACAATGGGTTTTTCCATGCCAAAATGAACATCATTGCCCCTCTCTCCCTGTTCATGTCCCCATCTCAATGAATATCCTCCCCATCTACTCATTTGTTCAAGCCAGAAACTTGGACTTCATGTGGATCTTTTTTGTCCTTCAGCTTACCCAGACAGCTAATCTTGATGAATGCCTATTGATTCCATCTCCTATATTTCTCTCCAGCTCCACTGTTAATACATAAATCTAAGGTCTTATTTTTTTAAGTATTTTTTAGTTGTAGTTGGACACAATACCTTTATTTTATTTGTTTATATTTATGTGGTGCTGAGAATCGAACCCAGTGCCTCGTACATGCTAGGCAAGTACTCTACCGCTGAGCCACAACACTAACTCCAATCTAAGGTCTTATTCTTTCTTACGTGGACTGCTATGCAATTGCTATTAGCTGGTTTGATTTCACTCTTTCCTATCAGTCTTTCTTCCTTATTCCTATCAGAAAATACTTTCAAGAATACAAAACTAATCATGTTTGTTCCTTGCTTAAAAAATCCCTCAGTGGGATCATTATATTAAATAAGCCAAACTCAGAAAGTCAAGGGTCATATGTTTTCTTTCATATATGGAAGCTAAAGAGGAAAAAGGAAAAGAAAGCTGAAGGAGATCTCAGGAAAATTAAAGGAGATCAGTAGAGGAAAGGGACCAGGGAAGGGGCGGAGGAGAGGGGGAAGAGGAAATACTGGGGAATGATCTTGGCCAAATTATATTGTTATCATGTGTGTGTATGGATATGTAACAACTCTACCATTATGTCTAATTATAATGCACCAATAAAAATACGGAAAAATTATCCCTCAATGGCTCTCATTGCCTATATAATAGAACCCAAGCATGCAACAAAAATACCTGTGGTGGTCTAATTGCAGCCTGATTTTATAACTTGATTTTCCTTGCATCTTTCTCTTTATTAGGATGAAGCTATATTCAGCTTCCTTAGCATGCCAATCTAAGCATGCCACAATGTCTTTGTGGGTTTTTGGCTCATGGTTTTCCCTCTGTCTAGAATTCCTCTTTTACCTGTTAATCTCATCTGCTAACAAGTTTCAGTTTACCCAATTAAACACAATCCATACAACATTGCTGTTAAGAAGGTTTTCCTGACCCTCTGTTCCCATGTGGTTAATCTCTTTGCTTCCTGCTGCCTGTAGGTTGTATATTCTTTTGATGGGCATATCACAGAGTATCGTGATTATCTCCTTTCCACGTTGAATTCTCTGTTCCCTACTGTTGCTTAGCATGGGGTCTAGCACATAGATTCAGGAGAAACGTTTGATTCATGAATGCTGTGCACATAGCAGTATGTGTATGTGTTCACTGCCTGAAATCATGTCTGAAAAAAGAATATAGTACAATTCTTTTCCTCAATATGTAGGACCAGAAGTGTTTCAAAGTTTTTCAGATTTGGGAGTATTCATACATATAATGAGATATCTTCGGAATGAGACCGAAGTCTAAACTCCAAATTTATTTATGTTTCATATGTAACTTGTACACATAGCCTGAAGTAATTTTACAAAATATTTTAATTTTTTAAAAAAAATTGTTTACTCATTTATTTTGGTGCTGGGAATTGAACCTAGGCTATTGTGCATTTAGAGCACACGATCTTCCACTGTGGTATACCCCCAACACTATACAGTATTTTTAGTGCGCCTGCATTTTGACTATAACCTGTCATAAGGTTAAGTGTGGAATTATCATTTGTGGCCTCACGTGGATATTTCAGAGTTTTAAATTTGGGGACAATTTGAATTAAGGACCTGTGTTAGATAATAGTAGGAGAAATTCCAGTGAGCCTGAGATAATAACAGGATGGTATATTATTTTTGCTCTAAGAATTTCAAGATGAAGCAGGTGCAGTGACTTGTAATCCCATCTCCTCAGGAGGGTGAGGCAAAGTCTGAGGCTAGCCTAGGTAACTTGGCAAGACCCTCAGCAATTAAAAAGACCCTGTCTCAAAATAAGAAATAAAGCTGGACATGGTGGCGCACGCCTGTAATCCCAGCAACTCAGGAGGCTGAGACAGGAGGATCACGAGTTCAAAGCCAGCCTCAGCAATGGTAAAGCACTAAGCAACTCAGTGAGACCCTGTCTCTAAATAATATATGAAAAAGAGCTGGGGATGTGGCTCAGTGGTCTAGTACCCCTGAGTTCAATCCCTGGTACAACAGTCACTAGTATGGCAATATGTAAAAATGTGGATGTGTAACCGATGTGATTGTGCAATCTGTATATGGGGTAAAAATGGGAGTTCATAATCCACTTGAATCAAATGTATGAAATATGATATGTCAAGAGCTTTGTAATGTTTTGAACAACCAATAAAAAAAATAAAAATAAAATTTGAAGGGCTGGGGATGTAGCTCAGTGATAGAGCTCCCCTGGTTTCAATTCAATCCCCAGTACTTAAAAAAAAAAAAAAAAAGAATTTCAGGAATAATATCCTCTTGTAAATGGCATAGTTCTTCATTTGCCAAAGACTGGAAACTGAACCAGATGTTCTTCTGCAGTTCCTTTAAAAATCTCTGTGTCTCTAATCTGAATATATGGCTAGGTTTTTATCTATCAGGATTCAGCAAGAGATGCTTGTATGTGTTGTGTGTACAAAATATATAGTGCATCATTTTCAGAGTTTACGATAGAAGTATTGCTATCATATGGAGAATTGTAATGTATATGATAAAGTTTCCTATACCATCTTTCAGTTTCTATCTAGAATTTTAGAACAATGTAAGCTGCTCACTAGCATTTCTTAAACTCATTTTCCCCTTTGGAATATTATAATTCTACTTCACCTTACTCCTGGAATTCTGTTATTATCTAACATTTTCTGATTCTTCCTTCCTACTAGAATTCAGACTCCTTAAAAGTGAAGATATTTTGTTTTGTGTATTAATTCTTGTATCCCTAGCACCTAGAAGAGGGTCTGATATGTAATAGCTACTCACTAAGCATGTATGCGTGTCTGTCTGACTTTATGTATTTATGTATTCATTCATTCAGTACTGGCGATTGAACCCAGGGCCTTGTGCATGCTTGGCAGTACTCAACCACTGAACTACATCTCCAGCACCTTTTTTTTTTGGTACTAGGGATTGAACACAGCAATGCTTAACCACTGAGGCACATCCCCAGCCCTTTTTATATTTTAGAGACAGGGTCTCAGTGAGTTGCTTAGGGCCTTGCTAATCGCTGAGGCTGACTTTGAACTCATGATCCTCCTGCCTCAGCCTTCCCAGAGCTACTAGGATTACAGGCCTGTGCCACTGTGTCCAGCTCTCAGCCCTTTTTAAAAATTTTATTGTGAAACAGTTTGACTAAATTGCCTGGACTGGTCTTCAACTTGTGGTCTTTATTTTTTAAAAAATTTTATTTATTTTTCTTTTTAGTTGTGGTTGGACACAATACCTTTATTTTATTTTATGTAGTGCTGAGGATTGAACCCAGACCCACACACATGCTAGGCGAGTGCCCTACCACTGAGCCACAACCCCAGCCCCTAAATTTGTGGTCTTTTTGCCCATCCTCTCAAGTATCTGGAATTATAGGTGTTCAATAAGTATTTATTGAATGAATGAACTGAAAATGTTCAGTTCAGATCTTTTGTTCCTGATAAGAACAAGAGGCATGAAAAGGCACAGGAACTGTTGCTTAAGGTCATATAACTATTAGTGCTAAATTCACATCTTCTCACTATGTAAGTGATATTTTAAAAAGAAAGAAAACATGCTTAATCACAGCTCCTTTATGTGATTAGTATTAACGTGTTTTATGGACTTGACTATATATCCCTGAAAGCAGGGATGAGTAAAAGGAAAGGAAGGAGGAATCTAATCTATATTGAATCCTTACTAAAGGCCAGGTACTTTACTGCATATAATCATCATAAATGATATTCTTTGACAGTTCAGTAACATTAGTAGATTCATGAGGAAACTGAGGTTTAAGGAACTTAAATAACTTCCTTGAGGATCTCAGAGCTGGTAAGTTTCTGAACAAGGTTTTGAATCTTGTCTGATTAACTCCATTTGACAATAGGCCCTCTTACCTTAATGCATTGTATAATTTTTGGATTTGTGGTCTGAGTTGCTTTAAATTTTGCAAGTCAGACAACTCTTGAAAATGGTCTGATTCGAACCACTCAAGTAGAGTTGCAGAGGTTGTTTACCTGAAGGTAACCCCATAGAGCATTGGGGCTATGGTAATAGGAGTCTGTAGGGCCCTTGAGACAAAAAATAATCCTGTGCTGTACATACTTTACTCAGTCATGGCACAAATGATCCAAATTTCAGACTTTCCAGAACAGCCAGAGAAGGGCAATCATTTCACACTCAGGTGCTTATAGCTCCTTGGGGTGTGTATGGTAGATCCCTTAAGCACCAAGAGCACAACAAAAACAGTGTCTGAGTTGTAGGGCAGGTAGAGTGGAAAAGGACTGAGCCCAGTTGAAACTAGCTATCTCCAGTAAGTAGCAGATCTAGCAGATCATAATTACCTGTGTTGCTTAGATACCAGATCTGAGAGTGGGGGTGGGGACAGGTCATACCCATCATCTTTGGAGAAATGATGGGTGTCAGTAACCCATCCAGAAGCATTAGCTTGCCATTGAGAGTCACAGTGGTGATGTAGCCTTTGAGTTGGTTCCCCCCAAATCATCCAAGCATAAGATTAAAATTTTTTCCGCCTAGGAAAGTCTCTTTAGATACCAGTCATTCCTTTTGAGCTCCATGTTAGCTTCCTCAGTAGATTTGCAGCCTACTTTAGGAAGGAGGATGGTGAGTGAGCTGAGGGGCCAGCAGAAGAGGAGAGGGAAAGAAGGTGGCAGAGAAACAAAGATAATTAGGAGGTTTCTTTGTCTTTTGGGAGTTCTGGTCCTTTTCATTAGCTGATTGCTGGGATCAGGAATGGAGGTAGAGACCCAGGAGTAGGAGAAGTTGCAATCAGAAGCAAAATAATTTGGTCCTTGGTGGTGGTCCAAAGACCAGCAGCATCTGTTAAAAATGCAGACTCTTAAGCTTCATCTCAGACCTGCTGAATTAGTCTGCATTTTAGCAAGATTCCCAGGTAATGCTGTGGACATTAAAGTTTGAGAAGCATCAAGTTTGTGATTAAGCAGTTAACTACAAAGGGCTTGGGAATCTGACAGATTTGGTATTGAAACCTGGTTTGGCTATTTACTAGGTTTGTGACCTTGGGTACATTTTAAAATCCTTTTGATATTCAGTCTCTCACCTATAGAACAGGGGAACTCTGTATCTCATAGGTGTCTTTCATTTTTTTTTTTTTTTTTTTTTTTTAGTTATTTTTGGTGTTATTAGGGATTGAACCCAGGGCCTACACATGCAAGACAAGGGCTGTAACACTGAGCTACATCCCTAACCCACACATAGGGTTACTGAGGAGAGTTAGTGAAATATTGCTGAATTTAGCAAGTGATGGTGTCTTTGATTTAATGGAATTCAGTATTGTCTGTAATAAAACAAACAGTCTGAGATAAATAAATACTCAGTAAATGTTACTACTAATAGATTAAATTAGGCAAACTTGCAGAAATAGCTTCTCTTCCTCTTTTCTCTCATTTTTTTTCTGAATGAATGTATTTTTGAAGTTTTATAAGCTCTCATAAGTGTGTCTATTCTCTGCTGTTTTGCTTAGCAGCAGCAGCAGCAGCATCATCATCATCATCATCATCATCATCATCATTATTGTTATTTAAGGTGCTGGACATTGAACTCCAGGCCTTGCATATGGTAGATAAGTACTCTACCATGGAACTATACCCCAACCTTTTTATTTTTATTTATATATATAATTTTAATTTGAAACAAGGTCTCACTAAGTTCCTGAGGCTGGCCTCAAACTTGTGATCCTCCTGCCTTAGCCTCCCTGATAGCTGGAATTACAGATGTGTGACCCCATGCCCAGCTGAATTAGCATTATTTAATGGTAGCTGCAGTTATAGCAGCAGTCAATACATACAGCACTTATGAATGTGCCAGGCAGTATTTAACTACTGTATGCATTTAATAATTCATTCAGTCTTTAGAGCAACCATGTGAAATAAGTATCATTATCTCCATTTTCAGACAAGGATACAGAGAGGTTAAATGAGTTGTCTATAATCATGCAGCCAATAAATGGCAGAGCCAGGATTTGAACCAAGGCAGTCTGTTTCTCACATCTGTGCTCTTCATTTTCATGTGTTGCTGTTGTTCTCAGATTTATATGGTATGATTGAAATCAGGACCCTGGTTGGATATCACATTCTGTTACTAATTTATTTGTGACCTTGGTCGGGTAACTTTCCTTCTTTGGGCCTGTTTTCTTACTGTAATAATGGAAGGATTAGATGAGACTTATAAGATTTTTTCAGGTATTAATTTAGCACATAGTGATTGCAATCAAATGTTTGGAAGAAAATTCTATCAAGGGAATTGGTTCAAAATTTCTTGTTCAGGCAGGTTGAGATAGTTAAGAACAAGAGGTTTGAATCCTGGCTCAGCCACTTTCTGGCTATAATATCACCTTGGGCAACTTACTTAGCTTTTCTAAACATTGATTTCCTCATTAGTAGTGGGGATAATAGTTCATACCTTGCAGGGAGGTTATGAGATTTGAATAAGATAATGTGCATTAGCATCTATGTATGTGAAACACATAATGGATATATACTCTGTATATATGAGTTCTGCTTCCTTCCTTCCATTTATGGAATTGTCAGGGAAGCAGAATCAAAAGGATTTGGAATCTTTCTTGGTCTTACTATCTTTCCGTAATGATGTTCTTACTGTTGGGAGATGAGAATTAGTAGGGAAATGTACGTCCTGTTGTCCTTCCAGATAATGAGGCCCTGTTTTTAAAAAACTCACCTTTTAAATTAAAATTCCTTTTAAAATACGTAGTTTAGCTGGGCGTGGTGGTGCATGCCTGTAATCCTAGCAGGTTGGGAGGCTTGAGGCAAGAGAATCACAGGTTTGAAGCCAGCCTCAGTAATTTAGTGAGGCTGAAAGCAACCCAGCAAGGTCCTGTCTCAAAATCAAAAAAAAAGGGTTGGGGATGTGGCTTGGCTCAGTGGTTGAGTACCCTTGGGTTCAATTTCTTGTACAAACAAACAAACAAACAAACAAATCAATCAATCGATCAATCCCCAAAGTTGATAATAGGATAAATGGCAGCCCCCCCACTTTTTAAAATTTCTTTAAAGATTTAAGATTTTAAAAAATTTCTGGAGCCATAACAAAGTACCACAAACTGGGTGGCTTAAATAGAAGTTTATTGTTTTACAGTTCTGGAAGCCAGAATTCTGAAATCAAATTGTTGGCAGAGCTGGTTCCTTCTGAGGGCTATGAGGGAAAATCTGTTCCATGCCTCTTTTCTAGATCCTGGTAGCTGCACGTGTACCTTGGCTTATATATAATGTTTTTTCTGTGTCATCATATCAGCTATAAGGATCTGTGTCTAAATAGCCCTCCCCCCTTAAAAAAATAAAAATACCAGTCCTGTTGGATTAGGGCTCACTCTAATGACCTTGTCTTAACTTGATTATTTGTTAAGACCCTAATTCTGAATAGTCACAAGCTGGGCCTGGTGGTATATGTGTCTATAGTTCCAGCTACTCTGGAGATTGAAGGCAAAAAGATCACATGAGCCTAGGTGACATAGCAAGACCCTGACTCAAAAACACATGACAGGGGCTGGGTTTATGGCTTGGTGGAAGAATTCTTGCCTAGCTCATGTGAGGCACTGGTTTGATCCTCAGCACTACATCAAAATAAATCTAAGTAAAATAAAGGTATTGTGTCCATCTGCAACTAACCCCCTCCACCACCACACACACACATGGGGGTCATTCAGTTACTAGTCATTCAGTTACTAGACTTCAACATGGTGGGGGGATACAATTTAACTTGTAACAGAAGATTTATCTATTTTGTGCCTATAATCCCAGCAGCTTGGGAGGCTGAGACAGGAGGATCATGAGTTCAAAGTCAGCCTCAGCAAAAGCGGGGTGCTAAGCAATCCAGTGAGACTGTCTCTAAATAAAATACAAAATAGGGCTGGGGATGTGGCTCAGTGGTTGAATGTCCTTGAGTTCAATCCTTGGTACTCCCTCTGCAAAAAAAGATTTATCTATTTTCTGACCTAGAGAGAGGTTCATATATGAAGTTAACTTTTGCTGGTTTTAAAAAATGTACTAAAATAATTTTGGTAGGGACACAGATAACATCCAGATCCAGGTTTACCCCTTGTCTTGTTTATTCTGCACTTTGGTTTTGGCTGCATTTAGGAAAAGGCTTATATGGACTTGGTGTTTAGATGGGGGAATACTCCCTTTTCTGGGTAGAATGGATTGATAATAATAGTAGTTCCCATTAGTCGAGTTTTTACTATGTGCCAGGATGGATTCTGTTAAGCAGTTTGTATACTTGCTCCCCTTTAGTTCTTTTCTTTTTCTTTTTTTTTTTTTTTAAAGAGAGAGAGAGAGAGAGAGAGAGAGAGAGAGAGAGAGAGAATTTCAATATTTATTTTTCAGTTTCCGACAGACACAACATCTTTGTATGTGGTGCTAAGGATCGAACCTGGGCCGCACGCATGCCAGGCGAGCGCACTACCTCTTGAGCCACATCCCCAGCCCTCCCCTTTAGTTCTTATAACAACCCTAAGAGTAGGCTTTATTATTATTATTATTTCATGGAGGAGGAAAGTGAAACTCAACTTCCCAAGGTCACACCCAATTAAATATAGAGAGGTCATTCAGATCTAGCTTTCTTGGACTTCAGAACTCAAGGCTTTTTATTTTTTTTTGTAGTATTAAGAATTCAGCCTGGGGGCACTCTGCCACTGAACTACATTACCAGCACTTTTTATTTTTTTTTATTTTGAGACAGGTTCTTGTTAAGTTGTTGTGACTGTCATGGAACTTGTGATCCTCCTGCCTTAGCCCCCAGAATTGCCTGAGTCCAGCTAGAACTCCAACTCTTAACCACAACACTATACTTTTCCTTCACTTCCTTGACTAGAACTGTCTGGCCTGAGTCTTCCTTTTCTCTAAAAACTCCTGCAGATTCTGAAGGGGTCAGGAAAGTGACATTTACTCCCTAGCTTGTGAGCTCATATTGTGTGTCTGTGGGAAAGGGAGTGTGATTGTTTGGTACTTTTTACCTTAGGGTTTAAGTCTTGCCATAAGTCTTGCCACAGGCCCGGTCAGAAGGGGGGGGCATTGTGAGTTACTTTAAAAAAGAATGTCCTAGAGCTTACGAGGAGAAAATGCTGATCTGCTGTTTCTCTCTACTATCATTATAGAATTATACATGTTCATTATAATAAATTTAAGCAGAAATTACAAGGAAAAAAAGTAAAAGCTATCTTTTCTAGTCCCTTTTTCCATATGTCCCATTGGTTAAGGTCACCACTAAGTGTTAATATTCTTCCAACATTTCCCATTTCCAGGCTTACTTAGAAACTGCCTCAAGTGTATCCTTTACTCTTTTCATGTTGATCATGTCTCCTCTCACCGTAGGAATCTCTCCTCCAATTTTATTTATTTATTCATTTTCGAGATTTGGGGTGGGCTTTCACTTTGTTGCCCAGGTTGCCCTTGAACCTCTCTTCCTCCTGTCTCAGCCTTCTGAATTATTGGAATTACAGATGGATGCCACACTACTTGACCTTATTTATTTTTGTTGATGTACATGTGGCTTACTTTGAGTCTCCATTTGAGACTTAGGATTTGTGTCTTCCTGTAAGATCCTTCCTCTACCTCCTGGTAAAATCCTACCTATCTTTGAAACTCAGTTCAAGTCCTCCCTTACCTAGTCATCCTTTGCAAACCATATTAACCTGTTATCATTCATTCTGTTTCTGTGCTCATGCCATCAATCTCTATCTCTCATTTGTTAGTTGACCATGAAATGTTGTGTGTCACCACTTGTATTTTATTTTTTTGTGATTTGACTTCTCATGTATTTTTCCAGTTAGATGAAGCCGCTGGGGCTCATGGATTATGATCTACTCTTCTTTCTTTTCTTTTCTTTTTTTTGGTACCAGGGATTGAACTCAGTGGTATTTGACCTCAAAAACAAATCTCCAGTTCTATTTTGTATTTTATTTAGAGACAGGGTCTTTCTGAGTTGCTTAACACCTCGCAGTTGCTGAGGCTGGCTTTGATCCTTCTGAGTCAGCCTCCCAAACCACTGTGATTTGCCCCTCAGAGATCTGTTCTTCTTTCTATTCCCCATTTTGCCTAGCACAATGCCCTACATTTAGCAGATATTCACCAAAAGTTGATGTGATTGGGTTTTGTTAGTACTTCACACCCTTTTAAAAAAGATCAGGTGCTCAGAACTGGAAGCCTGAGGGAACTCTCAGCTGGCTGACATCATCTTGGCTGCCTGTCAGGATGGGTGTGTGGCTGAGAGGAGTGTCCCCAGATGAAATACCTGTGCAGCAGGTTATGGTTCCTCCTTTACTGGATGGGATTCAGATTCCACATTGGGAAGAGAGATAGTAAGTGTAGGAGGAGGTCTGAAAAGGGGATGGATGGGAGGATGCTACGTTGTTAGACTTGGGGATTTGGCTTTATGAAAGCCATAAATAAAAGGATGGTGTAATGCAGAGAGGCACTCTATAGAGCCAGTAGGCTGTTTTGATAAACTGGCTTCACTGGTGTAAACCAGTTATTAATTGCCATTTATTCTTATTATTTTTTTGCAATAAAACTGTACCACCCAGCTGCTTACTTTCTCATTAGAGTGAGTCTGGAGAAAAAGGCTTGGGGTTGAATTAGGAAATCTAAGAGAGAAACAGGATAGTCAAAGTGGGGCAAAGATGGGGAATATTCCTTTTCCTCATTTGTCTTACCAACCGTAGACCTTTTTGGGGTTCATAGGACCTCCTTGTGTTCATCCATATGGAGTGTTAATGGAGTGGTATGAAATCTATTGTTTTTAGTCTTACTTCCTACAGCTTTTGTTCCATCTTCCTCCCCTTCATCACTGACACCTACCATGGACATTAAATTGGTCATCATTTCCATCTCTGAGACCCAGAAGTGCGTGGACCACTCTGTCTTTAGTTACCCAGGCCTGAATCTAATTCATCTTTCCACACCCCTCCTTCTCCAAATGGTAGGAAGACAGAGGAAAGGAAATGGGGTGTGATGGTTTTAACTCTTCTATGATATAGAGAGCAGAATGTTTTGATTGTTTGATTTAGGGTCTTGAGGCCTCCTTAAAATATGAGGGTCCATTCTTTTTTTTTTAATTTTTTTTTAGTTATTGGTGGACACAATATCTTTGTTTGTATGTGGTGCTGAGGATCGAACCCCGGGCCGCACGCATGCCAGGCGAGCGCGCTACCGCTTGAGCCACATCTCTAGCCCCAAGGGGGTCCATTCTTTATTTGATAGAAAGCCTTTACTCCAGTCTTCATTCTTTTGCCCTGAGTAATGTGGACCTAGAGGAGATCTTGTGTTATGAGGTTGTTACCTGCCCCTGAAAGGGAAAAGATCACCTTGGTTGTGTTTTTTTCCCCCATTATCAGAACATGAAGCATAATGGTGCTTTCAGAGTATAAATATAGTCAAAGCCCTAAGATATTTCAAATTGATTGGGTTTTGATTTTTAAAAATACCCTTTTAAAAGTGGGCTAAATGCCTTCCTACTTTTTGTGGGATGATTTAGATGCCAGCTGATATGGAGAGAGTAACAAAGCTAAATGACCTTTTGTAGATCTTTAAAAATTGTGATGGTCTGGCAGGATGGCCAACGCCTATAATTCCAGTGGCTAGGGAGGCGGAGACAGGAGGATTGTGAGTTTAAAGCCACCCTCAGCAATGGCGAGGTGCTAAGCAACTCATTAAGACCCTGTCTCTAAATGAAATACAAAATAGGGTTGGGGATGTGGCTTGGTGGTTGGGTGCCCCTGAGTTCAATCCTCAGTTCCAAAAAACAAAAAACAAAAACTCCAAATAAAACATTGTGTTGTTGCTGAGACTCTCTTGGCAGGGAGTTTTAGTCCATGAGAACAATGTGGGGTTTTTTTTTTTTTGTTTTTTTTTTAATTTTAGTTGTAGATGGACACAATACCTTTATTTTTATGTGGTATCGGGAATCTATTCCAGTGCCTCATGCATCCTAGGTAAGCACTGTACTACTGAGCCACAAGCCCCATAATGTGGGTTTTGATGTCTACTCTTTTCTTTCCCTTCAGATAAATCCTCCTACATGTCTCATTCTCTGGATCTGGGAGGGACTGGCAATGGGGAGAGTTAGTACACTCATTTCATTGTTCACATCATTTTCTGGGTGTGGTTTTGTAGAACTTCCTGTGAAAGCTGACTCAAGAGTTCTCTTCCATTGTAGAGCTCTTCTTGTTCTTACATGTCATACCAATTTACAGCCTTGGAATTTTGGTCAGCATCATTTGGAGGTGTTAACTTGGGAACGAGGAGGGTAAAAATACTTTCAGAGGTTTCTTGAGAGTAAGGTTTCTTTCACAGGGTAAACCAAGTATTCCTAGATGCTGTGGGATACTAGAACCAAAGATGTCTAAACATATATACTTTTGATGTTACCCATTTCCCTGAATAATAGTTATTTGCTTTTCTTTTTTTTTCTTTAATTTTTAGTTGTAGATGGACATAATATCTTTATTTATTTTTATGTGGTGCTAAGGATCAAACCCAGTGTCTCACACATAATGAGGCAGGTGCTCTATCACTGAGCTACAGCCCCAGCTCCAGTTATTTGCTTTTCTGTCCTCCATAAGACCCTGAGCACCTTGAAAGCTGGGATAGTGTCTCATTCCTTTGTGTCCCTAATGTTTAGCACAATCCCAGCTCAAAGTGTTCATTAAATGTATGTCTAGTGAAATAGTGGAGGGACCCTTTAAATGCATTGACTACAGAAACATGGCATGTGTACATACTGAGTTAGAAGACAGTGGAGATTGTTGGGAGAAAGATATAAATAGAGCAGTTTTTGCGGGTAGGGCATAGAGAATTTTTGTGGCCTAAGAAGTTTTTGAGAAACAATTGTTTTGTAGTTCCTTTCTGTGGGACAGCATTTAGAAGTTGTGAGTATTAGTTCCATCTCACTAGCTAATGACCTTGGACAAGGCTTCTAGTCATTATGACCTTCTTTGTAGCAGGGCTGAAAGATAACCTATTTCTCTCAAATGAAGGGACAGCCCTCAGCAAAAGGGGGTTGGGGAAAGAAAGTATTAAGCCCCTGATAGCCATGCACTACTGAAATATCCAGCTGTTAGAATGAGGATTTCTGTTGGCAAACAAAAAGTCTTGTCTTCTCTAGTCTGTGCTCCATATCCAATCACAACCTCAGATTGGGTGGCTGCAAACTTTAAATTTTGGAGTTACCTGCAACTGTGGGCAGATGTCCCCTTTGGGTATTGTGCAAATTGTACTTTGGATCTCTTTCTCTTTTTTTTTTTCCCCTGTCCATCAATATAATGTAGGAAGTTTGTGGGATATGCTTTTGGTTGGCATGAGGTGCTTTCATTTCCCCATTAAACTAGTAAATATCCAACACTCCTTAATAAAATGGCTCTCCTCAGAAATACTTACCTACGGTGCAACTGAAGCCCAGAGACAACCAGAGATTTTATGTCCCACTGCAAGAGAAAGGAGCAGAGTTGTTTTCCTGAGCTCCACTTGGATCCTGATCAGCTGATTTCCTGTCTCTATAGGGATGTGATTCTCCCCTCCCCACTTCCTTCGGAAGAATTGGATATTTTTTCATTTCCTGTTTGATGGCATATTTTCTGAAAACCAGGAGACACTTGGTGACTATAAATCAGGGTATGGGGGTGGGAAGGAAGGAGGCTGCTTTTGTTTTCAGCAGAATGGTTTTCTTTTGAGGAATTCAAAGCATATCCATGAATCAAACTTCCTTGTTTCCCTGGGATAGTCAAAGAAATTTTAGGAAATTGAACCCAGGGGTACTTTACCACTGAGCTACATCCCCAGTCCTTTTCCTTTTCTTGCTATCTTCCTGCCTTACACTTCCAAGTCGCTAGGATTACAGGTATGTGCCACCCACCTGGAGTCATAGACCTAAGAGGATTGTTTTTGAATCCCATTCTTGGTCAGTGCCTACTTTACCTGTGATTCTTTCTCCCATTTAGGATAGAAAAGCTCCGTCCCTCAGTGATCTACATGCTATTGATTCCACTCTTGTTACATTCTCTGGGCAACTCTTTTTGTACGTAAATCCACAGGGAGAGCAACTGTTAGTATCTGGTGGAAGTGACACCACCCTTGGAATGAAACCCAGCAGGATGCCTCCCTGAACCCTGACTGAGGGACACAGGCTGGGTTTGGAATCTGACTGTCCAGATTTCCTGTGTCTCCTCACCAGCCAGCCTTGCGGCTTCCTCTCTGGGAGGGGAGGGTGAAAGTGCTGTTAACTAGCAGCGCCACCTGTGGACCTGCACAGCTACTTCTGTTCCTAAGAGCTGTTCATCCAGTTTGGCCTGTTCCTGCTCTATCTGGATGGAAAGCAAAGGACTAGAAAGAGAGAATGGGGAATATGTCATTGTGATATTTGTTTCAAGTGGAGCTTTGCTTAGTGTTGAGGGACCTGAGGTCTGGTTTTGCAATATACTAACTCTTAGATTTTTTTTTTTTAAATTCTTATATTTTCTTTCTTTCTTTCTTTTTTTTTTAGAGAGAGAATTTTTTTTTTGTCTAATAATGTTTTTTTTTAATTTTTAATTTTTTTCATCTTTCATACATTTGATTCATGTGAGTTATGCTTTTCCATTTTTACCCCAAATACAAATTGCAGAATCACATCAGTTACACATTCACAATGTTTACATAATGCCATATTAGTGACTGTTGTATTCTGCTGTCTTTCCTATCCCCTACTATCCCCCCTCCTCTCCCCTCCCATCTTCCCTCTTTACCTCATCTGTTGTTGTTCCGTTCTCTCCCTCCCCCCCCTTTCCCCTCACAACCTCATATATGTGATTTTGTATAACGATGTGGGTTTGAGAATTTTTTTTAATATTTATTTTTTTTTAGTTTTCAGCGGACACAACATCTTTGTTTGTATGTGGTGCTGAGGATCGAACCCAGGCCGCACGCATGCCAGGCGAGCATGCTACCACTTGAGCCACATCCCCAGCCCTCTTATATTTTCTTACATTACTTTTCTTTTTAAATTAACTCTTAAATTTTTACCCCTAGATTATAAAGAAATTCTTAAATTTTTTTTACTTATAGGGAGTTGCTTGGGAGGTTAACAGAATTTTCATTTTGGGGTTTAGTGGGTACTACAAACAGCTTTTACTAGTTTGATAGGGCTTGGTATGAGTGTGTAATTGATGTGTTTAAAGTTTCTTAAGATAATAGGGAGGTGAGATGATGCTCTCCTGTAATCCCAGCAACTGTGGAGGCTGACAAATTCAAGGCCAGTCTGGGCAACTTAGGGAGACCCTTCTTCAAATTAAAAAAAAAAAAAAAAGGCTGAGATTATAGCTTGGTAGTAGAGGGCTTGCCTAGCAAGTGTGAGGTACTGGGTTCAATCCCCAGTACCATATACCCACATAAAAGTTCTTGGATACTGTTAGAGGAAGAACAACCCTTTTTGTTTGGTACTGGGGTTTAAACCCAGGGGTGTTTACCGAGCTACATCACCATCTCTTATTATTTTTTATTTTGAGACAGGGTCTTGCTTAGTTGCTTAGGGCTTTACTCAGTTGCTATAGCTGTCCTTGGATTTGGGATCCTCCTGCCTCAGCCTCCCAAATTGCTGGGATTACAAGCATGTGCCACCATGCCTGGCTGAGAACAACTTTTTATAAGTGGAATCAGGGAATATGTCCATAACTTTGAACAGTAGATTCTTTCTTTTATCTTTGTTGCTACCATGTGCCTTTCTCCTTGCTCCAGGGGTTTTCTTGTTATGTCTATTGTGTAGTATCAGATAAATTTCCACTCTAGGGTAGAAATAAGCCAGTGAAAAGGAATCTTGTCTTTGGAATTCTGTTTCTGGTACTTTCTGGCTCTTGTGTCCTTGGATGGCCACTTAACCTCTTAACTGGGTGTGCTTTTCCTAATTTCACATTTGTAAAATATTTGTGATAAAGACCATTTTGCAGAGTTTCATAAAGGTTAAATGAATTTACACACACACACACACACACACATGTTGCTTGACACATAGTAGGTATGTAGTGTACTTTTTTATTAGTAGGAGTCATTAATAGCAACATATTGTTTTCTTGAGACAGGTTCTTGCTTTGTTGCCCAGGCTGGTCTCCAACTTTAGATCCTCTTGCCTCAGCCTTCTCAGTAGCTCAGACTATAGGCAAGTACTACTACCATGCCTGGTACAATATGATTTTTTAAAAAAATTGTGGCAAAATATACATAGCATAAAATTTCAGGTATTTTAAGTATTCATCAGATACATTTATATTGTGCAATCATTACCCACATCCATTTTCAGAACTTTTTCATCATCCCAAGCTGAAATTCCATATCTACTAAACAGTCACTTCCCTCCTGCTCCTCATCCCCTGGCAACCACCATTTAACTTTCTTTTTGTATGAATTTAGCTCCTTCTAGTTCTTTACTGCATTCATCTGTTGATGGATTTGTGTTGCTAATGATTCTTTTTAATGTTAATGTAGAATTAATTTTTATAAGCTTAGCCATTTGCAGAGCTGGGAGGGAGAGGTTGAAGTGGAACAATGCTATTGTTGGTGTGCTGACTTTATTTCTCAAGGCTTTGGTTGCATGATCTATTTTGATAGAAGTCTGAGAAATGACTGACTCACTGAACCCCTTACAGAGTCCATACCTGGTAGAACTCTAGGGGAAAAGAATCTTGCTTCCTAGCCTAATTTTTTACAAGGATAGATGGCTTTTGCTTGCTGTAACTTACTAGTCTTACTTCCTATCCTCTTTCCTTAACTCTTATGAATGAGACTCTTTCTGTGATGACAAAACTAGATTCTTGACTTACTTTGCACTGGTCAGGGGCTGAGAGAGTATTCCTGTATAGCTGTGAAGTGATACACACAATGAACAGCAATGTGGCTGCCAGGGTAGTGTATATAGGAGATAACATAGGTGTGTGTGTATGTGCACATACACACACACACACACACACACACACACACATGTATATAATATAGGTGACTGTATACAGACATATGTGTATATATACATCAGTAGTAATTGACACAATATAGAGCTACATGTTCTCCTGGGTGTACTTCAACCCAGCCCATCATTGGAATGTATACACTGGTAACAGGGTTTCCCAGGATTATGGAAGAGTTCTCCAAGGGAAATGAAGTGTAAAGAATCTTAACATTGTGATTATTAAGTTTTGTTTTTTTTTTTTTTTTGGAGAAAGCAACCTTGAAGAAATTAATTAAGGATTATACAATCGTGGTTAAACAACAACTGTTATTTTTAAAAATTTATTTATGTATTTTTCTTCTAATTTGTTTTATAAGACAGCAGAATGCATTACAATTCTTATTATACATGGAAAAAAAAAGAATCTTAACAGAAGAGTTATAACATCTTAGACAGATTCTTACACTGTCTACTTTTATACAACAGTGACTTTTCTGCCTCTCACCAGGCCAAAATTAGACCTGGAAAGTTTCATGAGCCCAGACATCCTGTACTTATGCTGGACACAGGGTAGAGAGTAAGAAGGAGAAGCAGTCCCTCAAATGCCTGGATCACTGTCTGTGGTTTATCGGAGAAAGGGATGGTTTATGCTAATGCATCCCCAGTTCTCTCTATATGCTTGAAAGGACTGCAGTGTCTTAGGGTTTTTTTGACCTAGTTGTGTCAATAATGCAGCCATACATCCCCTCAGTATTCCTCACCCTCAAATCAGCTAACCTCATATTCCTTGCTTCAGTACCTCAGTGTCTTTTTTTTTTTTTTAAAGAGGGAGAGAGAGAGAGAGAGAGAGAGAGAGAGAATTTTTAATATTTATTTTTTTAGTATTTGGCAGACACAACATCTTTGTTTGTATGTGGTGCTGAGGATCAAACCCGGGCCGCACGCATGCCAGGCGAGCGCCCTACCGCTTGAGCCACATCCCCAGCCCTCAGTGTCTTGATACTAGTATATTTAACTGATATTCAGGATGATTTTATGCTGTCAATGTAGTATGAGCAAATTAAATTATTTCATATTAAAATAATAAAGATCGCACTTAGTATTCATAAGTTAAGATTGTATAGGCATAGATGCCTAAATCATTATGTTTATACTTTGTGAAGGCCACTATAGGAGGGTAACTAAAAAATGAATTAAAAAAAAAAAGAATTTAGAGGAACAGACTGAATATGAACGACAGTAGGGGGCACTTGTATGACAGTGTTTAGTTTGAAATTTGGACTTTAACTTCTACTTGTTTCTTGGGGAGTTTATGTTTTTTCCTTATGCAACTTTCTTTATGCAAAACTGACAATTATATTTCTTATAAATACATCTGATGTGGTCAACTTTCTTGACTAAAAATAAACTTTCTTCATAGTATATTATATTTATTTTTTTCCTTTTAGATGCTTTTTCACAAGTAAGAATTGCTAGAATAAAGAAGTACATTATTTCATTCAACTACAGCTATGTCAACATATAAGGCTTTAAAACTGTCTGAATTGGAGGGCTGGAGATATAGCTCTGTTGGAAGAGTGCTTGCCTTGTATGCACAAGGCCCTGAGTTCAAGCCCCAGCACCCCCCCCCCCAAAAAAAAAAAAAAAAAAAACCTGTCTGAGCTGGGCATAGTGGTACTCATGTGTAATCCCAGTCACTCAGGAGGCTAAGGCAAGAGGATTGCAAGTAGCCAGCTTTAGCAAGTTAGCAAGGCCCTGAACAATTTAGTGAGACCCTCTCAAAATAAAAAAAAATAAAAAGGGCTGGGGATGTGGCTTAGTGGTTAAACACTAGGTTCAGTCAGTACCTTCCCATCCCTGCCAAAAAGTAATAATGATAACAATGGACAATTAACATTCACACAACCTTTTACAAAGTGTTTTCACATATATCAGCTCTTTTGAACCTCACAGTTTATTATTCCTGTTTTACAGCTGAGGAAACTAAGGCTCAGAAAGGTTGTTTGCCTAAAGTCACCCATAGCTGGGCCTGAACCTAAATCTTGTGACCTCAAACCCCATGTTCTTTCCACTAAATGGTGTTATCTTATGATTCTTATCACTTGCTACTGTGTGCTATTTAGTTACTTGTGTAAATGTCATATCTAGTTCACTACTTTACACTGTGCTTAAATGCCTTATTCTTTGTATCCTTCATATCTCATAGCACAGGATATTACATATAACAAGGCATCAATAAACACTTGTTGAGAGGCTGATGATGAGTTGGGAAGACATTGATGAATGCATGTGCTCAGCACAGTGCTTGACACATACATGCCTAATATTTGTTATATTTAATTGTAAAACGAATCAAAGCATAGTTAATAAGAACTTATATAACAGGCTAGATACAGTAGTGTACTCCTATAATCCCAGTGACCAGCAAGGCTGCGGTAGGAGGAGCACAAGTTCAAG
Organism: Callospermophilus lateralis; assembly: GCF_048772815.1. Classification (NCBI taxonomy): domain Eukaryota; kingdom Metazoa; phylum Chordata; class Mammalia; order Rodentia; family Sciuridae; genus Callospermophilus; species Callospermophilus lateralis. The sequence goes on along the minus strand of NC_135311.1, from coordinate 115,450,273 downwards.
GCCAACCTGGGCAACTTTGTGAGAGACCCTGTCTCAAAGTAAAAAATAAAAAGGGCTGGGGATTAGCTCAATAGTACAGCATCTCTTGAGTTTAATCCTCAGTAAGGAAAAAAAAAAAAAAGTTTATATGGCATTTACTAAGTGCCAGACACTATTACAAATGCTTTATATAATATTAAGTACTTGAACCCAGGCTTCACACTAGGCCAGTGTTCTACCTTTGAGCTATACACCCTCTTTTTTTTTTTTTTTTTTTTTTTTGTGGACGATTGAATTTAGGGACAGTCGGCCACTGAGCTACATCCCCACCCTATTTTGTATTTTATTTAGAGACAGGGTCTTCACTAGGTTGTTTAGCTCCTTGCTTTTGCTGAGTCTGGCTTTGAACTTCCGATCTTCCTGTCTCAAGCTTGTGAGCCACTGGGATCACAGGTGTGTGACCCCGTTCCGGGCTTGAGCTATACCCTTTTAATGTTATTTTGAGACAGGGTCTCACTAAGTTGCCCAGACTGGCTTGAACTTGGAATTCTCCTGCCTCAGCCTCCCAAGTAGCTGGGATTAAAGGTGTGTGTCACTATGCCCAGCTTGATATTAATTTAATTCTTACAACCTATCTCCATTTTTCACTATATGAAATATTCTCTCTCTCTCTCTCTCTCTCTCTCTCTCTCTCTCTCTCTCTCTCTGTACAGGGGATTGAACCCGGGTGCTTTACCATTAAGCCACATCCCCAGGCCTTTTATTTTAATTTGAGGCAGGGTTTCGCTAAGTTGCTGAATCTGGCCTTGAACTTGCAATCCTCCTGCCTGAGCTTCCCGAGTTGCTTAGATCCAAGTGTGTGCCATTGTGCCCAGGTATTTTCCATTTGATGAAACTGAGGAACAGAAAGACATAATGACTTGCTCAAAGACACATAGCTGGTAGGCAGCAGAGCTAGGTTTCACACTAACAGGTAGTCTGGCTGTATAGTCTATATATACTCTATTATGCTATAATCGGTGTTCAGGATATTTTTGCACTGATAAGTTTTTTCTGCACTCCTCTCTGTCTTGGGTGTGGCTTAAATATGGAAAAGCCAAAGCACTATAGCTTGAGAATACATTCCTTTGGTTCTTAAACTTGATTCTGCATCAGAATCACCTGAAGGACTTGTTGAGATAGCTAGCTGGATCCCACCCCAGTTCTGCTCAGCCAGTACTGAGTCTGGGGTGGGGCTTAAGAATTTATGTTTATAACAAGTTCCCAGGAGATGCTGATGTTGCTGGTCTAGGGAAAACTGGTGTAGGGAATTGGGGTTAAGAGCATGGACTATGGCTGATAGGATTTCAATCTCAGCTTTGCCATTTATTAACAGAATTTAGGCAAGTTCTTGAAAATATCTGTGCTTCAATTTTCATGTAAAATATTTTAATGATAGCACCTACATCAGGATTATTATGGAGATTGAAAGAATAATGTGTATAAAAGTGCTTAAAATGATTCTTGAAGCATTCAGTCTTAGCTATAATAATGGTGTTAAGAAATGTTGCTTCCTTTATAGATTTTAGAATCTAGTTATTAAACTAAACCTAATAAAAATGATACAAAATCAGATATTATATGATATGATCCTGGCTTGAAAGTGTCATAGATTCAGAAAGGTGAAGTGTGTCTGTGTTGGGCAAGGGGAGCCAGTGGGGAACCAAAAGGAGGAGAGGTGCATGGACTTAAGAAAATGCCAGGTCCTACAGTCAGAGTTCAGAGAGGCTGGGTCTGTTAGTGGTTTTGGTTTCACTACAAGAGGACTTGAGGAGGGAAGAGGGAGATGCCTGCAGACTGTCTGCATGAGAGATAACTCACTCCTTTCCCCTTTCTATTTCTTAGAGCTGGTATTTGGTCCCGAGGTGAAGTTCCTGGGAGCACTTGCTTCTGTGGGGAACAATGGCTAAGGAAGTGGTTTTCTGCTAACTTCTGAGGCTGGCTGTGCAACCTTTATCACCACAGCTGCCACACATACTTTTGATTCTTGCTGAGAAAGGCAGTTGTTAGGTTTGGAAGTCTTCAGATTCCAGAGCCTGCTGGACAGCTGACTCTCTGGTAGCCATTTCCCATACTGCCAGCCCTCTGTCACCTCATCTCTCTGGGCTCCTTCTTTGTGATTTTGAAAGTGATATCTTGTATTTAGTAAGCTAGCCAGTAGAAGGGTAAAGGTTGATTGGGGGGGAATCTTTTCTACCTTAAAATTCTGGGTGGCAAATGAGATGATGCCTAGTGAACAAGATGTATCCTGTCCCCCAAATTTAACCCCTTACTTATGCTCAAATGACAGCTTACAGTGCTAAGAATGTACCTAGCTCATGGGTGAGAGGCAGTGTTTATTTTTGGGTGTCCTGAGGAAGATATTTGGGAGAAGGAGCAGGGAGACATTCAGCAGCTCCATTTATGGTCGAACAATGCTTGGTATTCTACAGAAGGCACCATATGAACTGTGGGGAAGAGTTCTAGCATTCTGATTATTCACCTCTTGCTCCCTTCATTCAGGAATGATTAGGGGCACCTCATTAGCCATCAGAGTGGAACAAGTATTTCCTAGACTCAAATGAGTCTCAGACCCTCATCCTGGGCGTTTTCTGTTCTCCCAGGCTGTTGAATCACCACCTAGGAATGGCAATAGCCAGGTTTCTGCTTGGAGCACCTGGAGCGCTCTTGGCATACTGTATTGTTGACTGGTCTTGGTCTCCTAGACACGACTTGGGCCTCTTCAGGCTGTTGAAGCTATGATAGGCTGGGTCTTAGCTCTCCCTCCTGGCTTGTTCCACAATGCACTGACTGACCTACTTTTCAGGGACAATTAAGTGTTTGTGAGCAAAGGAAGGCGGTGACCCAAGTGAAGGTGAACCAGAGCTGCATTAAACAAACATTTGGAGTTACTTTTTCCATCTGACACAGCAGAGTCCATCTCAGTCCAAATGGAATGGCAGACTGGGCTGGAGTGGGGGCCAAATTCTAGATGCTTATCCAGATGGCCAACCAACTCTTGAATTCCTATTCTTTTTCTTCATGTACTTTAATGTCAAAGTTATCTTTCACAATTATTATCCCCTGGGACTTTTAGATGAAGGAGAAGTTTATAAGGAAGTTGGGGCTTTTAGAGTGAATTGTCAGGAAAGCCACAATCTGTTTTAGTGGAAGTGTTCTGATTAATTTGTATCCTTTCTGAGAAGGTTGAAATCTCTTTTTTTTCTTTTTGTACCAGGCTGGAACAATAGACTAGATGGGATCCCAGATCTTTAGAGAAAAGTAAATAGCTTGTTTAGGTTTTCCTGTCTTTATAAGGCAAAGGATAAAGATTTAACCTACTTACTTCTCTTTCTTCCTCCCTTCCTCCCATCCCCCTTTCTCTCCCTCTCTTCTTCTCTTCCTGGATTGAACACCAGGGCCTTGTACATGCTGGGTAAGCTCTCTACCACTGAGCCATATTTTAGCCTGCAACCTTTCAATTTGCAGTGAAAGGAAATGAATTTTCTTTCTTATCTTGATCCTGGATGTCCCTTACTTTATCAGGCTCCAATTTCTGCTTCCCTATTCAATATAATTATTATGTTCCAGTTCTTCTTGTTGCTGTACTTTACCACTGTAGGAAGGATCCAAGGCCCTGAGAAGGACTGTGATTCTTGCCCTATAGTGACTGGCTCCAAGACCCTGAAGGTCCTAAACTAGCAGTTGAGCAGTTTCTTTTCTTTTCTTTTCTTTTTTTTGGTACTGGGATTGAACCCAGAGGTGCTTAACCATGAGTCACATCCCCAGCCCTTCTATTTTATATTTTGAGACAGGTCTCACTAAGTTGCTTAGGACTTTGCCAAATTGCTGAGGCTGGCTTTGAACTTGTGATCCTCCTGCCTCAGCCTCCTGAGCACTGGGATTATAAGGGTACACCGCCATGCCCGATCAATTTCTTAAATTTATTTTCAGAAACCCCATCCATACTTGTAAGTACTCCAGTAAATCTCTCAGTCAATAAAAAGAAAAGTTATTGATCTTATGCCCTGAGTGCTATCAAATTTCACAGTTAAGGAAGGAAGAAGTTTAGGAGGGGAACCCTAACCTGGCACTCTCTCATTGGAGTTTTCTTATACTAACCTGTGGGGTGTCAGACCCATTTATTTTATTTTATTTTTTTTTCTGTTTATTTATTTATTTATTTTTTTCCTGTGGGACTACAGCCCCGCCTGTCATGTTTTCTTTTTTCTTTTTTTTTTTTTATTGGTTGTTCAAAACATTACAAAGCTCTTGACATATTTCATACATTAGATTCAAGTGGGTTATGAACTCCCATTTTTACCCCAAATACAGATTGCAGAATCACATAGGTTACACATCCACATTTTTACATAATGCCATATTAGTAACTGTTGTATTCTGCTACCTTTCCTATCCTCTACTATCCCCCCTCCCCTCCCATCCCATCTTCTCTCTCTACCCCATCTACTGTAATTCATTTCTCTCCTTGTTTATTTTCCCATTCCCCTCACAACCTCTTATATATAATTTTGTATAACAATGAGGGTCTCCTTCCATTTCCATGCAATTTCCCTTTTCTCTCCCTTTCCCTCCCACCTCATGTCTCTGTTTAATGTTAATCTTTTCCTCCTGCTCTTCCTCCCTGCTCTGTTCTTAGTTGCTCTCATTATATCAAAGAAGACATTTGGCATTTGTTTTTTAGGGATTGGCTAGCTTCACTTAGCATAATCTGCTCTAGTGCCATCCATTTCCCTGCAAATTCCATGATTTTGTCATTTTTTAGTGCTGCGTAATACTCCATGGTGTATAAATGCCATTTTTTTTTATCCATTCATCTATTGAAGGGCATTTGGGTTGGTTCCACAGTCTAGATATTGTGAATTGTGCTGCTATGAACATCGATGTGGCAGTATCCCTGTAGTACGCTCTTTTAAGGTCTTCAGGGAATAGTCCGAGGTGTCAGACCCATTTAAAGAACCAGTTTATGTATCAGAACATGGCCTAGAAGTGAGCATGGCATCATTTTTGATCTTTTAGATAGCTACATGTTTTGAGGGAAGTGTATTTTAGGTGACCTGAAATTGCTCTATTCTTCTTGAAAATCCCAGAATGTGGTCACAGTCTCTTTTCTTCCATTTATATTTCTTTTTGCCTGTGAAACCTGGTCTCTGCTATTTTCCAGTCTACTAGCCCATTTCTGCTGGACAACCCTTGCATAAATATTCTCAGATCCCTTTTCTTCTTTCTCACTATCCTCCCCTTTCTCCAGGGATGGACCCATGTTCATTTTCTCCACTGAGCTACTGAGTGCTACTGTATAGCTCTGTGCTGACTGACTCCTTTGCAGATTCAGAAGCATCAGCCACAACTTGGTTCTCACTACCCTGAAATCTATTTATTCTTTTCTGGTTGACTCCCCTGCCTTTTCTCTGCAGCAGCTTTTCCAGACTTCCACCACACTCCTCAAACACACTACTCCACCCTACCTTGTAAATTCACAACATGTCATTTAGCTTTTACTTTCCACACCTTTACTACTCAGTTTATCTGCAATCTTCACCAGTTCTCACCTCATTCCCTCCCATTTCAGAGGCTGGTCTCTGAGAAGAGTACACATATTTTGTATTCTTAGTCTTTTCTCCCTAGCAACTCTGTAATTTTACTCTGCAGAAGTTGTACCATGTGGTTGAGTTTTTATACTTCATTGAGGTTTTTTTCCTTGCCTTTAGTAGGTTTCGTGTTAGAATGATTTAATGAAAGCTGTGCTTTAATTTTTTTTTGTAGTTGTAGATGGATAGCATGCCTTTATTTGTTTCATTTTTATGCAGTGCTAAGGATCAAACCCAGTGCCTCACATATGTTAGGTAAGTGCTTTTGCCACTGATCTACAGCCCCAGCCCCAAAGGCTGTGCATTAGGAAAATCAATTTGGCAGCATGTATAGCATGGATTGGAGGAGAGGGAGAGAAAGAAGTTTTTTTCAAGGCTCTTTTTGCAATTGAAATTAGAGGTAGTGAGGATTAGACAGGAGAGGGTGATTATGAGAGGCATTGGAAAAGCAATAGTCCTTGCTAGTGGGTTGGGAAGAGAATGTTGTCATTCTGCAAGTGGGAAAGTTAAACGAGGATTGGTTTTGAAAAGAGAAATATGAATTCACTTTCAGTAACTTGATTCTGGCTGCCATGACATGCCCAGGTGGAATGTCAGCAGGCCAATTGGCACTGCAGAGCAGCACTTAGAAGAATCGGGGTTCAGTCATCTCAGCTTGATATTGAGAGCCTCTCTGACTGCTTTCCAGCCCCCTTTCCAGCTACTTCACTCACTCCATCTACCATTCAAAATCTTACGCATTGTTAGTAGCCTGCCCCAAAATCCTCTAGGAAACCTTTTCTGACCATTCCACTGAGGGCTACTTTCTGGTTTCCTAAATGCTAATTAATAGTCATTTTTTTCCCTGTACCTTAGCATTCTTTTTGTGTGTATTCTTTTCTTCTACAAGATTGGAAGTTACCAGAATTTGCAGGGAGTTATATTGTAAACTCTTTTATCTCCCACATTGTCAGCTCTGTATTTTGCATGTAAGTGTCTAAAAATATTTGGTGATTTACAGAGTAAATGGAACCTGCTTTAAAGTTGGGTGGTCATCATGCTACCTAATACATAATAAAGTATAAATATTATTTTATGTGCTTTCTTCCTGTTTATTTTTCTCAAATAATCAGATTATAATGGGAGGGGAAGTGGAAAACTAGAGATGTTAAGTGAGAATCACCTTTTATAGACCTGTTCTTTGTTGCCCTCAATAGGTGTGTTTTTTGGTTTTTTTTTTTTTTTTGGAAACAGGGTCTTACTAAGTTGCTAAGGGTGTTGCTAAGTTGTTGAGACTGGACTGAATCTTTTTTTTTTTTTAAAGAGAGAGTAAGAGAGGGAGAGAGAGAGAGAATTTTTAATATTTATTTATTTTTTTAGTTTTCGGCGGACACAACATCTTTGTTTGTATGTGGTGCTGAGGATCGAACCCGGGCTGCACGCATGCCAGGCAAGCACGCTACCGCTTGAGCCACATCCCCAGCCCTGGACTGAATCTTTCAATCCTCTTGCCTCAGTCTTCCAAGTCACTGGGATTACAGGCATATACCACCATGCCTGTTTAACCTCAAGTTTTTTTGTTTTGTTTTTAAATACTGGTGATTGAACCCAGGGGTATTTTACCACTGAGCTATATCCCCAGCCCTTTTTCTTTTCTTTTCTTTTCTTTTTAATTTTGAGACAGGGTCTTGCTAAGTTGCTTAGGGCCTGGTTAAATTTCTGAGGCTGGTCTTGAACTTGCGATCCTTCTGCTTCAGCCTCCTTAATTGCTGGAATTACAGCCACTACACCTGGCTACCCTCAGAAGTCTTTAGAATGGAATATACTTGCCCTTTAGCTTCCAACCTCCTCTTCTCTGCTGACATTGCTGTTGTCAAGATCACTAATCACTTCCTAATTGCCAGATCCAATGGTAATTTTTCAGCTCTGGTCTTACTTGACCTTTCTGGGTACTTGACACTATGAAACTCTCCATCTTCTTTAAAAGTTTCTCCTTCTTTAACCTTTATGACTTCATCCTCTCCCTGTCTTCTTCCTTCCTCATTTACTGGTTTATCTTCCTTTACTGACCTTTAGATAAAGGTGCTTTCTATAATTTTGTCTTTGGCCATCTACATTGTTGTTGATGATCTTGTTTATACTCACTGCCTCAACTGCTGTGGTGACTGGGGGCCAGGCTTCTTTCCTGAGCTCCAGACATTTAACCTGAAACTGGAGGACTTCTCTTGAATCTTGTGGGTGTCTTTTATTCAAAATGTTGCATGCTGAATCTCCCGTTTTCATTCTGGCAAATCTGCTTTTCTCTCTCTCATTCCTTGCTTTATTTAAAGAACTAGCTGGGGTATGGCTTAATGGGAGATCATTTGCCTGGCATGTTCAAGGATCTGGGTTTGATCCCCAGCACTGCAAAAAAAAAAAAAAAAAAAAAAAAAACCCAAAATAAAACAAAACCCCCAAACTTTATTTAAGGCACTACCTTCTACCAGCCACACAAATGAGATATTTGGGAATCATTTGAAAATCTTCCCTGTTTCCATTCACCCTATTCAGCTCCAACTCAAAACAGTGATTAAATGTGGTATAATTTCATTTCAGATATCAAATCCCTCCCTTTCTTCTGATCTCTATACTACTCTCTTAGTTCAGATTCTATTGTTTCTCAATAGATCACTGCAATAGTGTCTTGATTGGTCACTGCAATATGTCTTGATTGGTTCCCTTTCTCCTTTCTTGCTCCTTTTCGCTAGTGCTTTTTCTTAAATTAGAATCTGATATTAAAAATATTCCAAGCTTAAACTTTTACAACTTTTTAAAAATTTAATTAATTTATTTATTTTTATGTGGTGCTGAGGATCAAACCCAGTGCCTCACACTTGCTAGGCAAGTGCTCTTCTACTGAGCTACAACCCTTAAACAATTAATTTTTGATTAGTTCGTATATTCACGTAGTTGAATATTAAAAAGGTACATTAAGATATATAGTGAAAAATCTTATGCCACCCAGCCACTCTTTCCCATTTTATGGAGACAATAGTATAAACATTTTCCAGTGTTTTCTTCCAGAGGTATGTTTATTTATTCATTTAAGAAATTAATTCAAATATTTACTGAGCATCTATTGTGTGCCAGGTTCTGGGGATAATGAACAAAACCCACCCAAATCCTTGCCTTTATGGGTAGATTCTTCCCTCCTTAAAAACAAACAAGCAACAACAACAAAACCATAAATGAGAAGATAGCATATACTCTGTTCTGTACTTGTTTTACTTATTATGTCTTGAAGATTAATCCGTATTAGCATATAAAGACTTTTTTCCCCTGTTGCTTATCATTCTGTTTTATGGATATACTGTCCTATATTTAGCCGTTTCCCTAATGGTGGGGAATTAAGGTATTACCATTGTTTTGCTGTTATAAAATGCTATAGTGGAAAGCCTTGTACATTTGTCATTTTCCATGTGCATATCTTCAGGGAAAAATTTTAGATGTAGAATTGTTGGGTCAAAGTGTATGCACATTTGTAAATGTGATAAATAATTTGGTCCATTGCTTTAATTTTTAAAAATTTTGTTATGAATATTTTAAGCATACAGACAAGTACAGATGATACCATTGCAAATAAAAATGTGCTCCCTACTTATTAAACAGATGTTGACATCCTCACTGAGATTCTGTTTGTTAGGTACCTTTAGCACTTCCTTACCATTCTGATAGTCTCCCACAGACTTCTCAGAACTCATACTTTGCCATCCTAGAGTCACTGCCATGTCTCCTATCCAGGACATTGTTTTTAAATATAACTTCATTGTTAGCAAAGGATAGCTTCAAAGGAAAATACCATTGTAGTATTTTTAGTGTCTGGAATCTGACCTCTCAAAAATGTTTATTTTGCCTCTTTCCTGTGCTCAAAAGCACAAAAGAATGCTACTGGAAGTTGATGGCTTGTGTTTTTGGACACTTGTTTGATTTTTTTCTGGCAGAGGAGCCCAAGTGAATTAAACCAGCATGCACTTTTCTTCTCCTTGGTCAGAATAACCAAATGTGTTCACCTAAGCAGATGTCTGTGTTTAGCTGATTGGAGTTACAACTGCGTCCTCTGAGTTCTGTTAGAGTTGATGACAGAAACTGTTCTTGGAGGATCTGAGAAACTGTTGACCTGTGTCACACCTGGATACTTGGGACTATCCCAGTATGCTTTTGTTGAAATAAATTTTCTTTCCTCTCATCTCTATACTGGAAGTCTATAACCCTATTCCAGTGATGTGTGATTCTCACTTCTGGTCTTTTCCTTGGGTCTTCAGAATACCTGGCAGTGAGACTTTTAGGTTATTTTGTGATTGGGTAAACTAAGAGGGAAAGCTTAATAAGTCGCAGGAGGCACTGGAATCTGAGGTCATGTAGATACAGGCTCACCAGATTATGTATTTTTGCCTTCATTCTCAATTGTTGTGTTTCTTATCTCATTTGGTCTTTAGTTTTATATAACCAGTGTAGCGAGGAAAGAACTCAGGATGCATCCATTTCTTCATGGACCATATGGCCAAAAAGAAAAGGACCAAGGAGAGTGAGCTGATATGGGGGTCTATAGCATAAGACACAGGTTCCCTTTAAACTCATTGTCAGGCCCTGTAGTGTAGGTCTAATCCACACCCGGCCTGGGGTGGGCACATAGTGGGTGGAATTTTTGGTCACATCTGTACTTAGTTCCCTTTAAAGCCTCCTTTGGTCTTGCCATTTCAGTCCTTTGTTTAAGCATTAGACCTGACTTCTTTTGTCTTCTGTTCCTCAGCCTTGCAGAGGCAGCTTTGGCCCTGGGACAGCCTTTTCTTCAAATGGAAAACTCATTTTCTCTCCTGCCAACCAGAAGTACAAGGTGTAATTCAACCCTTTTCTCCCTCAGACACTGCTGCCAGGGGGAGACAATGAAGAAAGTGATCTTTGTCGCTCCCTGAATAGGACCCTGAACCTGGTAGTCATTTTGTTACTGGCCTCTTAAGTCACTGAAGACATTTTTGCCCTCCTCTAAGGCCAACAGCTGCTTTGGGGTAATAGTGACAACGGCTATCAGGGTATCAATTCTTCCTTGAAGAAAACTAATGCATTTTTATGAAGGGAATTGCTTTTTGTGTCCCTGAGCCTTATGCCTGAAGAGCAACAGTTAGAAGTCAGCTATGCCTTTAGGTTGATGACCCCATGACCCTCATCTCCTCTGAATCTGAGGACATTTGCATTTTTTTCCCCTCCCTGGTGTCTCTCAAGAGTCTCTCAGTTCTGTATCTCCAGCACCTAAGTTAATGCCTGTTACCTGGTAAGCATGTGACAAGCATATGTTCAATAAATGATTGAATGAATTCCTTAATTTAATTGTTCAGACTAGTTTCACTTACCTGATAAGTGTTTTGTGGGAAGTGGACTTTTGCTTTTAGGAGGATTGCTTCAAGGGAATTATGAGGGTACTGGTTTCTAAAGAGTTTTTCTTTTGAACTGGGGGAGCTTCAAGTTAGGACTTGATCAGTCTCTCTTCATCAGCCTAGGTCTTTCTTCTCAATTGTCAGTGTACTAGCACACTTGCTTTCTTATTTCAGGGGTAGTATCTTAAACCTGACTCAGGCCTTCTTTTCACCTGATCTCTATTCCTTAGGCTACTTTTTAACAGTCATCCTGTCACTGTAGAGTCAGAAGCCCTCAGACTCATGCCACATGCAGCTTAGTCTGGATTTGCTGATCTGGCTGCATTCAGTCAAGTTTCACTCAGCTCCTAGGTGCCTGTACTCTGTAAGGGCTGTTGGAGACAGTGGGCCTTTTTTCCCCTTTGTCAGCAGCTGGCCAAAGAGTGCCTATAAACTGCCAGATCTAAAGCCATTTACTTTTGTCTCTCTGTGTCTGAAACTTAGGGCAGAATCTCTCTTCTCTCAAAGTTACCTCTTGATTCACCTTTGTGAAGCTTATTGGAAGATAAAAAGTAAACAACCACAAAGAGCATATAGAGGACTGGGGTTGTAGCTCCGTGGTAGAGTGCTTGCCTAGCATGTGTGAGGCACTGGTTCAATCCTCAGCACCATAAATAAATAAATAAATAAATAAACAAATAAATAAAATAAAGGTCCACTGATAACTAAAAAAAAAAAAAAAAAAAAAGAAGCATATAGACAATGGTGCTTTAAAATGCTGTTTCTGGGAAAGTTCCTGTGTCTAAGAAAGCAACTGGAGTCCAGACTATCACACTTCCCTCTCCAAGAAGCTCATTTTGGAACCATCACTTATTTCATAATTCCAAACATCCTTGTTTTCTGTTTAATTTTTATCTGATAAAATGTTATTAAAAAATTTTAATGGCGAAATACATAGGAAATGACAAACTACCATGTGTTATCTTTTAAATGCACTTAGTTCAAGTGGCTATTTTAAGTCAGTTGTTCCTGCTGTTAGAGTGCTATTAGTCTGCTTTCCTCCTTGAGATGGGCGGGCTCTCTGATTAGAACTCTCAGAGGGAACCAGCTCTTCTCTGGCTGATTGATCATTCCTTTTTACGTTATTGTTTTCAACATTTATATTCAGATTACACTTGTTAATTGATACCAGTTCATGACACAGAAGAAGTCTTTTTACCTGAGTTCATTGACTCCTTTCCATTATTAAACAGAAGTTTATATGTCCAAGAACTAGAATTTTATAAGAATTTGGGGCTCTTGTTCATATAGCATTAGTAGCAAAGTCAAGTCATAAGCTATCTAGGTATTGACTCTACAACCATAGTTCTTTCCACTGTACTCTATTATTTGTCTCTTCCTAGAGAAATAAGTAGAATAACTCAAGGAAAACAGACACATGATCTGAACTGTTGTTTAATGTTTGCCTGAGTTCTTAACCTTGTTTCATAGATGAAGAATTCAGATTCCATGAGGATCATGTAGCTGTTGGACTAGGTGATTTTAAAGATACTGTGATTCTAACAATAGTACATTGTAGAATCTGTATTTATTGCTTATTGTATCCTACTGTCTAACTTGAAGCATTAAACTGAATTTTAGCTTGTCTGTTTTGCCTGCTAAAGTGTTCTTTGAGAAAACGAGCCATGTATTTATGTACCCCCCCAAACTACTAATACTCAAATCTATACAAAGTGGCTGACTACCTGTTGGCTAACTCGTAGCATTGGATGGCGCAAAACTTGGGTTGATATATTTTTTCCAGATCATTCAAATTCTTTTTTTCCATATTTTTTATTGGAACATTATAGTTGTACATAAGGGCTGGTTACTTTTATTATTTAGCAGCAGTTAAAATTACTTAACCTGATTCTTCCCAATGAGCGTATTCTCTTTTCTCTTTGTTTTCACGATGCTACTTAGTTTCTTCACCTGCATCCAACCTGTATGATTGGAAGTTTTGCAGAATTTTTTATTTGGCACATTGCAAATTCTACTGTTGGTCACTGATTGGCAGCCTGTGAGTCAGGTTATCTAAAACACTTTAGGTCTTAGTGGGTAGTGGATTGGGATGGGTGTGTCTCTTTTATGAGTAGTTATTCTAGTGGGGTCTGACTCCATTAATTGCTCCTTGGTTTCTAGGATGTCAAGGCTTTTATGGTACAATGGGCAGGAGTACCAAGCTCAGATTTGGGAAACAGATTATTTCCATGCTGTCTTATTGGCCTCATTTGTGACTTTTGAACAGACTATTTAGCCTCCATCTGTTTTATTTTGTATAAATGGAAAGCTGCAATTGTTTTTGTAAAAATATTTTCAAAGATGAATATCATCATGCAGGTAAGTTGTCTTGAGTTCCTTATAACAAACATGCTATAGAAATTTGAGGGTTTCCCTCTTTTAATTATAGTATGTGTACCTTATCCTAAGAGCCTGTGACTATTGGGTTCATCATCTTTTTGAGACTAATGGAGTAGCAGGAAATTTGCAAAAGTTATTGATACATTAAGGAACTCAAAAACGAATGGGCTGAATGCAATAGTGCCCTGAGCTGGATGTGTGGTGACATTTGGGCTGTATTTTCACCCTTATTATCTCTGGAGAAGGTCGGCCTCCCAGATTATTATTCTTTTAGCATTTAAGAAGTGGGTGTAACAGTTTTTGCTGCTTTCCTCTCCTTGTGTTGGATAGGGTTGATAGGAGTCTCTTTTGTGCTGTGGCTGTATTCTAGTCTGTAAACATGACTCTGTAAGTAGAGTACAGAGTTGGTTGTTTGTTTTGTGAAACCTGTCCCTTTGCCTTGTGATATTTGCACAAGAGCTCCTGTTGTGGTGACATTCTTGTGGTGAGTGTGGTCCTTTAAAAACATAGTTCTCAAATATTAAACGAATATTTAATGCTAATTAAATAAAACGAATATTTAACCCTAACTGGTGCCCTGAAAAGCATTTAAGCCTCTCCCTAGAATTTAAGCAAGAGGAGCAGTAATCCCTGTGGAGCCTGGACTACAGTCTAGAGAGAAGGTGGCAGATGAAGTGGCAGATGATAGGCAGGGACTGTTGTTGTCTCCTGGCTCATTTGCACAAAGGAGGGGCTGATGTCTCCTAGGGAGACATTTCCGCCCTCTGCAACAAACGAGGGTGCACAAAAGGGCTGTAATGTAAAGAGGCTTCTCTAGTGACGACATGTGCACGCATGGTCAAAGTCCAGTTCTCCGGGGCTAGTGGAAGAGGGAGTAGAGATCAGTTGGTTTGCACACTCCCACTTCTCAGCTGTCACTGCACCATGGTGCCTACTTCCAGCCACTGAACCAACAACGCTGGGCCAGGGCATGAATGCTTACAAGTACCAGAAGTTCCTGGAGGGACTCAACAACCTTAGAGGTACTATAAAGCTTCAGGCTGTCCTTTTGTTTTTGCTAATCATGTGGGTCTTTACTTTCCATTAATAACTTATGAACTTACAGGGTCCTCTTACTCTGAGCTAGTCATATTCATTATGTGTTTAAGGCAGTTATGCAGAAGGAACAGAATTCATCAATGTAATCCTGGGTGAGTAGGTGAGAATCCCCTCAGGTATTTCTCTTGCTTGAATGGGCATATGAGAAATGTCTCCTGTTCTCTTGAGCTCAGCAGGGATCAGGGCACTCCCTGTTTTCTTTGAGGCAGTCCAGCAGTGTGGGTGGAGGGCTCTTGCCTTGGGTGCTGTAGACTCAGGAAGGTGTAGCTAGGTTTCTTGGGCCAGGTTTTCTAGTTGCCTGTGTCTACAGTGAGTCAGAATCCCATCTGAAGAAACAGGGAGCAGGAAGGGAAGTGGAGGAAGGAATGCAGGTTGATGGACTATAGATGCCTTTGTAAAGTGAAAATTAATGATTTTGAAACTTTTTGTTAAAATAATATAAAAAGCTCTGAAATTTGAATAGTGTTTTCTTTGCATCATTGACAAACTCCTTACCATAAACGAGAAGAATACAATCAGATGTGATGATGTAAGGATTCTTTTTGGCTATTAAGGAGGAAAAATGAGTAAAATATTTTACTTCCCTTCTCTAATTAATAGATAGATTATTTCCCTGTGCAGAGGAGGATGCTCAAACATCTCTCTTTCAATCAGCAGTCAGGATTCTGGACCCAGAGCGATCATTGCCTGTGGAGAGGGTGCGAGAATGTCATGAGAGGAAAAGGCTTTTGGGGGGATAAGAGGAGTGACAGACAGAATGTAGGCAGATAGCTAGGCTTTTTTCCTGCCAGGATATGTGGATATTTTACCTTCTTTGATTAGCTGTTGAAGAACTCCTTTTAGAAAACATGTATGTGAAAAGCTTTGTAGGCTATAAAGGGATATTCAGGTTGAGTGTCCCTACTCTGTAAATCTAGAATCTGAAATGCTCTGAAATCAAACTGTTTTGAGTATCATGTTATCCTTCAAGTTTTAAGATTTACAGAGCATTTTTGATTTTGAATTTTGGATTAGGATCCAGTGTTCAACTCACAAAATCTATGCAAATATTCAAAATCCAAAAAAATCCAAAATCTGAAACACATCTGCTGCTAGGCATTTCAGATCAGGCATGTTAAGCCTATACAACTACAAAGTATTGCTATTTGATCTCTAGCTTCTCTTCCCCTTTCTCTCCCCACACCCTGTGTAACCTTCCCAAAACAAACGAACAAACAAATAAACAAACCAACAAACAAAAAACTTCTGATAGCTGGAGTCAATCCCCTCTAAGTTCTGGGCTCTGCAAGCTCATCATGTATCAGTCAGGTCTTTGCAAGAATGAGCCAAATTAACTATTGTTGTCACTTCCCTGTCAAAGGAAGTTTGAAGAGGGCAGAAATAGTCTAGATTCTTCATCCAGTCTCATGGGGGAAGAGAAGGGAAGAAGGAGGCACAGATATCAGTGCTGCTTCTTAGCTGCTCTTCCAGTTTTTGGATCTTGTTAGGGACTATCTGAAGAAAGGTGCTAGAATATTCTATACAAAAGCCCCCCATTTTACCGTATTTTTGGTGTTGGAGGGATACTTCTATTTTCTGGGGCACAATGCCTCCTTTGTTTATAAAATTTGTAGCAGGATTATCAAACTTAATTAACCTGCATATTTCTTCAGTAAAAGAGGCTCCAAGTAGGAATCCCAGGCCTCTCCTGGAATACTGAGGCTCTTGGTGTGACTTTACAATCTCTTATCCTTAGTTTCATTCTTTTCATAGAAAACTCACTAAGATTTTCTGAAGATGGGTCAGTAGTGGAGTGGGTGGAAACTATGAGATTTACTTGTCCATCCTTTAATTGGAGAATGTAGCTTTTTTGTTGTTTGTTTCAGTTTTGTTATTTTCAAGGGTTTAGTTGAACAGGTAACCTTACTAGGAATGGCCATGGCCTGTGCTGATCAAATATAGCAGGGATCCTGGTACATTGCTGAGGCTTTTAGGAGATCACACCATTCATAATTCATTCTGTTGTGAGTTCTTTAGGAACAAAGTGCAGGTATGACTATATAGAAGGAGGAATCCTTTTTCATTTCCTAAATGAGAGAGTTTTTTTGGTCCTGTTTCCTTTAACCCTCCTGACTTTCTCAGTGGTGTTAATGGAACAGATGGTTCTTGGCTTGATCCTCTTGGGGTATAAAGGTTTGAAATTGTACCTAGAAAATCTTTTGGAAGTGGTCATGTTGAAACCAGTTTGGCAATCATGTGTTTCTAGCCCACTATCAGTTGATTTTTTTCTCCCTCCTCTTTTGCCCTATTTATCCTAGGAATGAATAACATTTCTAGGAATCAATGAGCAGAGGATAAGAAATACCTATCATGGGAGAGTGACCTGTGTGGGGCTAATTCAAAGAGGAGAAAAGACCCCAGCAGCAGCAGCTCCCCACTCTAGACCCTGGGCCTCTCTACCATGTCCTTCTAGTTCTACACCTTTAAGATGAACTCAAAGGCATTCATTGCTGTGGACATTAAATAGGGATGGACATGGACACACACACACACACTTCAGTGTCTGAAGTGAGGTCAAGATTCACCAAGTGGGGCTGGGGATGTGGCTCAAGTGGTAGCCTGCTCTCCTGGCATGCGCAGGGCACTGGGTTCGATCCTCAGCACCACATAAAAATAAAATAAAGATATTGTATCCACCGAAAACTAAAAAATAAATATTAAAAAATTCTCTCTCAAAAAAAAAAAGATTCACCAAGTGTTAATTCTTTTTTCTTTTTCTTTTTGTAGTTGTAGATGGACAGCATAACTTTATTTATTTTTAATTGGTGCTGAGGATCGAACCCAGTGTCTCACATGTGCTAGGCAAGCACTCTGCCACTGAGCCCCAGCCCCAGCCCACCAAGTGTTAGTTTTACCTCTTGTTGCTCCTTCCTCTCTCAGA
Source organism: Callospermophilus lateralis (assembly GCF_048772815.1). Taxonomy (NCBI): domain Eukaryota; kingdom Metazoa; phylum Chordata; class Mammalia; order Rodentia; family Sciuridae; genus Callospermophilus; species Callospermophilus lateralis. Next base: position 115,432,877 of record NC_135311.1, on the reverse strand, counting down.
AACTTCTTTGAATCACAGTGAGTCTTTGTACCTGTTTTGCTCCAGGATGAGCTGGACCAGGTTGTGGGTTGGTAGTCCCAGTCATCACCCACATATTTGGCTCCACGCCTTCATCTCACCGTAGGATTGTTAGTATTGTTAAGACTGGACTAGAGCACTAGTTCTTTTTTTAAAAATGTATCTTTAATTTTCAATTCATTTTTATATGGTACTGAGGTTAGAATCCAGTGCCTCACACATGTGAGGCAAGTGCTCTGCCACTAAGCCACAACCCCAGCCCTAGAGCACTAGTTTTACTAGAAATAATGGTAAGCATTCAGTGAATGTCAGTTGTGGACTAGGCACTGTCTGTACTTTGCATATGTTAACCCATGACATGACTGATCTAAGAACAGGATTCATCTGTCCTGCTAAGGAAATGACAGTGCCTGGGAGTATGTCAACCAAGATATCTAATGTTATGATGGTGCTGACCATGTGAAGTAGGGAAGAATGTCCATATCTGACCAATTGTATATATAAAACATACTTAGGTACCTTTCTCTCTCTCGAGAGTAGCAGTATGGTGCTTTGGAATAAATTTTTTCTCTCCACATTACTCCCCTTGAACTGTGTTTGGTTTCTAATCTTTCATTCAGTGGTATTTGCTTCATTCATATATATATATACTGTATATGGTCTTTTCTCTTTAAATTAAAAAATATTATTATTTTTTTTAGTTGTAGTTGGACACAATACTTGGACACAATACCTTTATTTTATTTATTTAAATGTGATGCTGAGGATTGAACCCAGGGCCTTGCAAGTACTAGGTGAGCACTCTACTGCTGAGCCACAACCCCAGCCCTTGTATAATGGACTTTATACATAAAAAACATAACACAGAGAGTTAGGTACAAACCATTGCCTGTGTCAAACCCTCCTGTGGGTTGAGTTTCACCTACTGTCTATTGATTATGGTGAATAGCTGCTTCTCTTCTTCATTTCACCTGTAAATTTGTGTTCCAGAAGGGCTGACTGGAGAGGGTAATTGGCTCCCCTCTTCGTTTAGCTACTGACTTTTGCTTTCCTTGACATGGTTTAGCTTGCAGCCAGTCTACCATCTAGTGTATAACTGTTGAAGGGAGCCCCCTGGGGAATACACATTCATATATATTTTTTAAAGCTCTGGTTCCTATTTCCTGTGAATCTTTGCTACTCTGATGCCAGGATTGGGATGTAGTACTGCTGCTTCTTCAATACTTAACTCGTATTTCTCAAGCCTGCATAATATGTAGCCATTGGGTAATTTCTGTCATAGTTATGACAGGTTGAACTATCAGCTGAAGTTCTGCTCTTTGGCAGGGCCCAGACCTGTGATATGATTGATAATTGGGGATTAACTAGGGAGGCAAAGAGGTAGTGAGGTGAAGAGAAAGTTGTTTTCTAGCTTTTGCTAAACAGAATTTATGATAGGGCTCAGAGATAGTGACTGATTTTTTTTTTCCCCCAAGAGCAGTCTATCCCAGTGTATCCATGTATTTTCAAAAATCCTTTCTTCCTTTGCATATACTGTCCTATTCCCTTCAGCCTAAAATACTGCTAACTCTTTCTCTTTGCAGCAAACTTGTATTTATTCTTCAGTGCTTACTTTCCCTCATAGTTTTTGTGTTTGCCCTCCCAGGTAAAGTTATCCTCTCTAATTCATCCAGGTTGTCAAAGCACTTTAACCATACTTTTTAGAGCATATCACATTTTGTTATGTTATTAGACGTTTGATTTTTTTTTTCTGCTAGTCTTTTTTTTTTTTTTTTTTTTAAAGAGAGAGTGAGAGAGGGAGAGAGAGAGAGAGTATTTTAATATTTATTTTTTAGTTATCGGCGGGCACAACATCTTTTGCTTTTGTATGTGGTGCTGAGGATCGAACCTGGGCCGCACGCATGCCAGGCGAGCGTGCTACCGCTTGAGCCACATCCCCAGCCCTGCTAGTCTTTACTTTTCTGACAAGTTTCCTATAACTTCCTATAATCTTCAGTTTCTTCATTTATAAGAATGGGGATTCTAATAGAATCTACCCCACAAGATATTGTAAGTATTAAATGAGATGATGGATGTAACATCTGATACAGAATAGGAGCCCAATAGATACTGTACTTAGTTGTTATGCAGGTTTATCCTTGCATTTCCTTCACCAGCATAGTGTCTGGCACATTGAACCAAACTTATGTAGCTAATGCCCTTCAGGAGTCCATCATAAGAAGTTAAAAAAAAAAAAAAGTTTGACAGTGGTGCCTATGCTTGTATACATTTATTTAACCATACTGTGTATGTGTGTGTGTGTGTGTGTGTGTGTGTGTGTGTGTGTGTGTTTCTCTTCAGTGCCAGATTATGACCCTTATAAGAAATTCCACAATCATTTTGTTATAATACCTAATTTTGGGTCAAAAATAGTATTATCCAAGACAAAATTAAATCCAATCTCAGAGAATAAAAATACTATTATTGGTCACATTGGAAAGATGGTTCTGCTCATCTGTAGTCAGTTCCACATGAGGAGTTGCCAATGTATTTTGGATGGTGGCAATATTGTTGACTAAGTGAAAAAGGTGACTACTGAGAAGGAACACAGACCTTTTGATTCTATTAGTTTGGGCATGTTTGTCAAATCAACTTTCTTATTATCTTATAGCTTTACTTTGGATGTTCATATAGTTGGCCAACTAAGAAGCCTGTCCTTGTTGCCACATCTGGGCAAGCAGGACATACTCTCTTATCCCAACATATGCCTCAGAGAGTATACTGGGGTAAGGCTTTTCCCTCCTCTTTTACATGGCTAGTAAAGAACCCCCCAATGATAGCTATAACTTTGTTGTCTTTATAGAAAGCATGGGGGGAAATTTTAGAAATCACCAAAACCTACAACTTTCAGGTCACTAGGCTTATAAGTTACTGTATTTCTATCTAGATTTTTTTATTCATTTTTAAATGTTGTGCTTTTATATATACATTATTATTGTAATGTTGTTATTTACCTTATTCTTTATTAATTTGTGAGCATACTTTGTACTTTTAGCTGTTTTTCCTACAGTATGATTTTTTTGGTAACTATATGGATTTTCATAGAATGGCAATATTATTTATTTAACATTCCCCAATTGTGGAGTTATACTTTTATAACTTTTCATTGCTATAATATGATAATGAAAATTATTATAAATAAATTTTTCTGCCGGGCATCGTAGCGCACATCTGTGATCCCAGTGACTTGGAAGGCTAAGGCAGGAAGATTGGGAGTTCAAAGCCAGTCTTAACAACTTAATGAGGCTCTAAGCAACTTAATCGAGACCGTGTCTCTAAATAAAATTAAAAAAAGGAGTGGAGGGTCTGGGGTTATAGCCCAGCAGTAAAAAGCACTTGCTTTGTACATATGAGGCACTGGATTTGATCCTCAGCACCACATAAAAATAAATAAAGATTGTGTCCATATTAAAAAAAATCTTTAAAAAAAGAAAAAGGGGTAGGGATGTGGCTCAGTGGATGAGCACCCCTGGGTTCAATCTGCATACCCCCCAACACACACACACACACACACACACACACACACACACACATTCACACATTGAGTCTTAATACATGTATACAAAGCTCTCAATGTTTTAATTTTATTTCACTCTATAAAGGTACTGAGGACAAGAAGAGGATACCTATAATACTGAATACCCCTTGATAGCTCTCATCTGCTTGCCTGCTAGGGATAGCCATGTCTTCAGGATTAGTGGCCATCTGGCTCAGATGTTTTATTATCCCGTTTATTTTGTGGTGGGACAGATGCCAAGTGTCTCACTTAGTCAGTGGCTCCACATGTCATCATCATATCACTGCACTCTGAAGCTTTTCTCCTAGCAGCTCCAGCATTTAAATGGCTTCCGTCATCCTTCCAATGCTAGTACCTCTTTCTCTTGTGCAGGGGAGAGATCCGCTCAGGTTGACTGGGAAACTGCAGTATCAAGAATGACCTAACCTGGGACTGGGGTTGTGGCTCAAGTGGTAGCGGCTTGCCTGGCATGCGTGAGGCACTGGGTTCGATCCTCAGCACCATATAGAAATAAAATAGATATTGTATCCACCCAAAACTAAAAAATAAATATTAAAAAAAAAAAAAAAAAAAGAGTGACCTAACCCAGGCTGGGGCTGGGGCTGGGGCTGGGGCTGGGCGGGCTCAGTGGTAAAGCGCTTGCCTAGCATGTGTAAGGCACTGAGTTTGATACTTAGCACCACATAGAAATAAATAAAAATAAAGGTGTTGTGTCCATCTACAAGTATATAATGTGTGTGTGTGTGTGTGTGTGTGTGTGTATATATGAATGACCCGACTAATGCTGTTTAGAAATCCTACATTGGGACCTAGATTTGTACCAGGTTGAAATTTTCTTTGCTTCCATGCTATTATTGAACTAACACCTAACTGGTAAGCCAGCTTAACCTAATATAATAGATTGAAAAACTACTGTGTCATTTGTATTTTTTCTATATTTCCTATTTTGTATTTTATTTAGAGACAAGGTCTCACTGAGTTGCTTAGTGCCTTGCAGTTGCTGAGGGTAGCTTTGAACTCATGATCCTCCTGCCTCAGCCTCTAGAGCCACTGGGATTATACCTGGCAACACCCTTGCTTTTGATAGGTGTTTGCCTCTGGAAGAAATAGAACTGGTTCTGTGTTTAAATCAATGTATTGCAGCCAATTGCAAGTCAACTTCTGTTTTTGGGAGCAGCAGCCTTAGAGTAAAAAAAACAGCCTTGTTTCTGCCTTGAAGTTGAGATCCTGCAAGAGATAATGTGAGATTTTTCTAGCTGATGATTGGTTGTTAACTTTATAGCTATTTGGAGGTTAGCTTGAATCTGAGTGAAGGCATATGTGTGGGACTTTGTGTGCTGGGGGTCAATAAGAAAGTCTCAACAATAGTCAGGACAGTGGAAAATGGCTTGAGTCACAGACAGGATTGCATCCTTCACAGTGAGAACTGTCTGCCCCTCCCATTCCCAGAGCCCTTAAGCAACCTGTCTGTCACAAAGGGGTGATTCTCTCTACTGCAGGGACTCTGAGTCTGCATGCTTCTGGGGTGAGGCCTGTCAACACCTTTTAAGTCACCAAGCACCCAGTGGACCCTGTACTTTGAATGGTTGGCAGTTTTGTACTATTTAAGTTTATTCTCTTTACTGGTATATTTTCTAGACTTACTGGGTGGCCCCGGACTAGAGAGGGATATCAGAACAAGTTCACTTTATATTGGTTTCTGTTGCTGTGGGTTTGCAAAGTGTTGGGTACTTTGTTTCTTTTTTGTTACAATTGGAGATGGTTGTTACACTATCCCTTTGTCTCAAAGAGTAAGTCTATAATAGCTAACAAAGTATAAATTATCACTCACACGCAGGCTCAGGCTCACGCGCTCTCTCTCTCTCTCTCTCTCTCTCTCTCTCTTTCTGTGTGTGTGTGTGTGTGTGTGTGTGTGTGTGTGTGTGTGTATTGTTTGGAAGTAGGTATTAGTATTGAAAAGTTAAGGCTCTTGTCCACAATGTTTTGCTGCAGTTGCTGTTGACTCTCCTATAAAATTCCAGCCTAGTACTTCCTATTATGTATTTGTTACTCATCAGAGCAAATGGGGAGATGGTCCCTCTGTATAAATACCAGTTTTAAATAGCATCTTTTGCTCATTGTGGCAGGAGTCCTTTAGACGTCCTGGATTAATATATCTTAAAATCCTTTGATTTGGAAGATAATTTTTTACAATTTATAGTCAACCAACTGCCTCATTCCCTGATAATATTTCATACTTTATGTATGTTTCTTTTGCTAGAAATCACAATCTTCTTCCTTTCTTTCATTGAGAACCTCCTGTATGCCAGACCCTTTACAAGATACCAAGGATATACAGATAACTAAGTCCCTGTCCTTGAGGGTTTAATAGTCATTTATTTATAATATAAATTATTTTATTTATAATATATTGTATATATATTATATATCCCATACCCATAGCAGGTGCTCTCATTGAAATATGAACAAAATATGGTGAGAACAGAGGTAGAGTGATCGATGTCAGCAACATGGTGGGGCTTGGGAAAGCATTGCAGTGGTATTGGTCTTTAAACTGGATCTTGAAGTTGAGTAGAAGTATGTTAGTTAAGACAGGAGAAAAGGTATTCTGAGAAGACTAACAGGGTGTGCAAAAAAATAGATTTTTCTGTGGTTGGGAATTGAACCTAAGGGCACTTTACCACTGAGCTATATCCCCAGTTCTTTTTATTTTTGCTTTGAGACAGGGTCTAAGTTGCCCAGCTTGACTTTGAACTTGAATTCCACCTCCTGAATCACTGAAATTACAGTTGTGCTTACCACACCTGGCTCAGGTTTTCTCTTAAGTTGCAAACTCCTAATTCTATTTCCTACTATTTAAAATCAATCTCTCTCTCTCTCTCTCTTGTTTTCTCCCCCCCTCCTTCTCTCTCTCTCTCTCTCTCTCTCTCTCTCTCTCTCTCTCTCTCTCTCTCTCCCCTGGAAAAGAATGAGAAGTGTTACAAATGTAGGAAGGTGGAGAGGATGGGTAAGTTATTTAGGCTGGGAGATAAGGCTGGGATAGCAAGTTAGATGTTACATAGGACTAAGGTAGAATATAATAATATAGGTTCTAGAGGGCACTGGTTGTTTTTTGTTTTGTTTTGTTACTAGAAATTAAACCCAGAGGTGCTTAACCACTGAGGCACATCTGCAGCCCATTTTTGTATCTTATTTTGAGACAGGGTCTCACTGAATTGCTTAGGGCCCCGCTAAATTGCCCAGGCTGGCTTTGAACTTGTGGTTCTCCTTCGTCAGCCTCCAGAGACACTGGGATTATAGGCGTGTGCCACCACACCCAACACTAAATATTTTCAAAGCAAAGGAATAGTATAAAGAATCAGGGGAGTGTTTGTTTGTTTGTTTGTTTGTTTGTTTGTTTATTTAGTGACAGGAGACACTAAATAATAAATAAAGCAAAGGAATAGTATAAAGAATCAGGGGAGGGCTGGGGATGTGGCTCAAGCGGTAGCACGCTTGCCTGGCATGCGTGCGGCCCGGGTTCGATCCTCAGCACCACATACAAACAAAGATGTTGTGTCCGCCGAAAACTAAAAAATAAAATATTAAAAGTTTTCTCTCTCTCTCTCTCTCTCTCTCTCTCTCTCTCTCTCTCTCTCTAAAAAAAAAAAAAAAAAAAAAAAAGAGCTTGAGCTTTGCAGGCAAGCAGAGCCTGGGTTCGACTCACAGCACCACCACTTATAACCTGTAAAATAGGAATAAATGTGGAAAAGTATGCTGGTGTTTAAAAAAAAAAAAAAACTGGAAATCCATATGCAGCAAATTGAAATTAAACCTCTATCTCTCACCTTGCACAAACTCAACTCAAAGTGGATCAAGGACCTAGCAATTAGACCAGAGACTCTGTGCCTAATAGAAGAAAAAGTAGGCCCAAATCTCTATCATGTTGGGTTAGGTCCTAACTTCCTTAACAAGACTCTTAAAGATCAAGAAATAAAATCAAGAATTTACAAATGGAATGGATTCAAACTAAAAATCTTCTTAGCAAAGGAAACAATAATGTGAAGAGAAATTAAAACAACAACAACAACAATAACAGTAATGTGAAGAGAGAGCCCATGAAGTGGGAGAACATCTTTACTATACACATATCAGATAGAGTACTAATTTCCAGGATATATAAAGAACTCAAAAAACTCAACACCAAAAGAATAAATAACTCAATCAATAAATGGGCTAAGGAAATGAACAGATTATTCACAGAAGATATATAATCAATTAACAAATATATTAAAAAATGTTCAACTTTACTAATAATGAGAGAAATGGTGTTATTATTAATGCTGCTCCTGATCATCTCTTCTTTCTGAAACTAGTCCTTTTGGTTTCACCGTTTCTTTTTCTTTCTTTTTTTTCTGTTAGTGGGGATTGAACCCAGGGGCACTTTATCAGAGCTGCATCTCCAGCCCTTTTTATTTTTATTTTGTGACAAGTTCTTGCTGGCATTGTGCCTCTGTGCCCCGAAGCTGGCATTAAACTTGTGATCCTCTACCTCAGTGTCCCAGTTACCTGGGATTACAGACGTGGGCCACCACACCTGGCTCAGCTTTTCTTTTTAGGTTACAAACTCCCAAGTCTGTCTCCTACCATTTAAAATCTCTAAATTTTTTTAAATGTAATTTTTTTTTATTGTGGAAAAACAACGAAATTTATTCTACTCAGAATTTTAAGTGTGTAGCATAGATTATTTATTAACTGTATATATATACTATTGCATAGCGTATGTCTAAAACTTTTTCAACTTGTATGACTGAAATGCTGTAGCCATTGAGTAGCAACTTTCTATTTCTCTTCCCCCTGTTCCTGACAACCACCATTCTACTTTCTGCTGTTATGAATTTCACTGCTTTAAATACTTCATATAAGTGGAATCATGCACTATTTGTCCTTTTGTGACTGATTCATTTAGCATGATGTCCTCAAGTTTCATCCATGTTGTTCCATATGACAGAATTCCCTCCTTCTTTTTTTTTTTTATCTCTCTCTCTCTCTCCCCAATTGACTACAGGACATCTGTACTTGGACATCACCTTGAATTCAGTATTTTCAAAATCAAGCTTACACTTGGCTTCCCTCCCTTAGTTCCCATTTTTGACAGTTGTGTTCACATTCTTCCAGCCTCCAAAACAGGAAACCCTGGAGACATCTTTGACTCTTCTCTCTTCATCAACCCCCATTCTCAATCTGTCATTGAGTT